>NC_136518.1:22581239-22781239 GCF_053919585.1 Euprymna scolopes
CATAAAATTATTTTTGCTTTTTATTATAAAAATAAAGAATCATATATGTTAGCAATAACACATTTTGGTGCTTATGAATTTCTATTCATAAGTACAAAAATGTATTATTGTTAACATACCGCGTTGAAAAAATAACGTTATTATTTAGAACGCCATTCTTAATATTGAAGAGAGTGTGCTTTGTAAGTATTACAATGTATTAAAAAAGAATCCTCGAAAATACTATTTTTAATAGCGTTGTAAGATAGAGGCATAAGCACTAGAAATTCTGTCTTTTTTTAATAGTTAAATATTAGGTGCTTGTGCACTTTTGCCACCACGCGATTTCAAAATAGTTTTTTACAGGTAAAATCAAGCTCCACAATATATTTTTTATTATTAAATTGTTAAGTGGAAGCACGGATTATTTACAAAATCGCACAAGTACCAAATATTTCAGAAATATTTCGAAAAAAGTATTTAAATTCAGTGTTAATGAAATCAATATAACTCGAAAAAATCTCTATTTTCACCTAACAATTTAATAAAGAAAAGATGCCGTTAAAATTAAATTTAACTTTTAAATCCGATCAAAAAATCTGTAAGTTTATTTTAAATTCAAACAATAGAATTCTTGTATAAACAATTAACGTGAAAAATCAGTAAAGTCAGGAATGCAACCAATTTTAATGAAATCGTCAGTCATAATTAATTAACGGACCCATTATTTTTAAAAAATCTTAATCAGAATTATTATATTTAAAAAAAAAATACCTCGACTAAAAAAAAACGTATGAATTTATTTTTGATTTTATTATCAAAATAAAGCATCGCACATGTTAACCATAACAAATGTTGGTACATATGCGCTGAAATAATAACGTTATTTTGTAGGAAGCCATTCTTATCATTAGAGGGAGAATATTTTGTAACTTATTTTGTACTTTATCCTTCTAATTTAATAAACAAAAATTTCGTAAAAATTGAGTTAAAATCGAAAATACTAATTTAAAAATAGCACTGTAATATAGAAAAACTCTAGAAATTCTGTCTTTTTAATAAGTAAATATTTCCGTAACATTACGAAAAAAGGATTGTTATGTTTGTGTATGTGAAATCAATGTAAATCGAAATAAAATCTGTATTTCCATCCAACAATTAAATTTAACTGTACAATCCGATGAAAATATAGCATAATTCGTAATCCTAAAAATAATCTATTATAGTCACTTAAAATTTACACAATATAATCCTAATTTTGAGTCTTATTTCTACACTCATGAACAAAAAAAAAATGGGCCAGGAAAGAAATTTACAATTTATTGCACAAAAAGCTGCATTACACAAAATGCAATTAAATAATAAACGAAAATGAGTAAAAAATATAAAGAGCAAGATATTTAATTTAATAAAAACTTAGTATGGAATGGAATTGCCCTTAGATCTTTTTAAAATATCACTTCTTTTTATCATGCTCTCAATCAACTTGGAGCACTGTGAAGAGGAGATGTTATTCCATTCTCTTTGTACTGCTTCCCATAATTTTTCTTTGTTGGAAAAAACTTTTCTAACTAATGCACGAGATATTATAGCCCAAATATTTTCCATTAGGTTTAAATCTGGGCTTTGGCCAGGCCAAAACATCACATCAATTGAATTATCAGTAAGCCACTTCTTTGTGACTTTAACTGTCTGTGCAGCGGCATTATCATGTTGAAAAATAATGTCATTGTTCATTTCTAACTTCTGGATGCTTGGTAATAGACCTCTTTCTAATATTTGAATGTATTCTTTGGCATTAATTGTACGCATCACATCTGATAATTTCCCCAACTCCTGCAGCAGAAAAGGTCCCCCATACCATTAGTCCTCTGTTTCCATGTTTTACTATGGGTTTTATGCAATTCGGTGAAAATCTTTCTCCGGATCTTCGGATGCAACGTTCAGGGGCATCACTGGCAAGGCAAAATCTTGATTCGTCCGACCAGAAAACATTTCTAAACCAATCTGCATCTTTCGTACCATAACATGATGTAAATGTCTTTCTGTCGCTGATATTCTTCTTAGTTAACAAAGGTTTTTTTGCACAACTTTTTTATGAAAATCCCATTTCCTTCATCCTTCTGGATATTGTCACTCTAGAAAGAGAATTTCCTTTTGCTGTTTCGAATTGTTTGTTATGGTCAGCATAAGTTTTTTTGCAATCCTTCAAAACGGTCATTTTAAACCTGTGATCGTCCTTCATTGTGGATGCTCTGGGGCGACCAGAACCAACTTTCCTGCTCACTGTGCCTTCAATTTCGAACCTTTGCCCAATTCTCTTCACAGTTGAACGAGATCTTGCCACCTTTTCTTCTTTCAAAATGTCGAAAATCTGCTTGTAAGTCAAATTTGCCTGTCGTAATCCTGCAATTCGGTTTTTAATTTTTTCGTCAAGATGTCGTCTTACTTTTCTTGGACTCATCTTTAATACTAATAATCTGAAAAATACTAAATAACAGCTAATTATTAGCAAACAAGCGATAAAAATTTTAAAACTTGTTTTCTTTCCAATTTCAATCATGGCCCATTTTTTTTGTTCCAATTTTAATCATGGCCCATTTTTTTTGTTCACAAGTGTATATTGTGCCTAAAAGTTTTATGAATAAACGTTAATATTCGTAAATGTAGTATTTAAACCAGCCGACATTTTCATTTTAATTTTCTTTGGTAAGCAAGTATCTTTTAGCCAATCAGGATGTAGCTAGGGGTTTCATCATCTAATCAGAATGTGGCTAGGTTCTATCTTACTAGTGCCACCATTTTTTTGTTTGTATACAAACGCAAATATTTATTATCCATTAATAATATTCCATTTTCAGTCAACGGGTGACCAATATAATTTCGGTCGAAGTGGCAAGCGTGATATAATAGGTTGTTGTTGTTGTTATTATTATTTATTTATTATTATTTATTATTATTATTATTATTATTATCATTATTATTATTCTCATTTGTTAGAATTAAGCAGAGTTAGAGTTTCACCTTTTTATGAAGCGGATTCTTTGAAATTTATTAATACATGTCAGTATTTTGATGATAATTTATATGCTTGTAGCTTAATCGCCATATATATTTTATAACTTACTAACTAGCTCTACCAACGTATTGAGCACTTTTGAAGTAAATACTTAAAGTTTACGCATGAATTTATACTTTCGTATATTAATTTTATGTGAGTAAATTAAGTATATATATATATATATATATATAATCAGATTCGCATTGTCTAAGTTCTACTACCTTATTATCTTTCATTGAAGCACACCCACACGCACACACACATATATATATATATATATATATATATATATATATATATATATATATATATATATATATATAAGCATATACAGATATAATGAAGATAAAATACGTTATATCCTAAGATGCCGTGAAGACAAATGTATGGAAAATTGTTAAAAATAGGAAAACAATTAAACACAAGAAGACATAATGTGTCGCAGATACAGATCCACCCTTAAAGTGGCTCTTTTAATTATGACAGACCTTAAAATTCATTCAGTATTGTTAACATAAGTCAATCCCGAAATTTAGTATATATACATTTTATCTGATAAAATATACACCACAAAGCGGTTGATCATCACAGCTTTAATATATTAATGCATATTTTCTGTAGCGCGCTTGTCTAGCACACAATATCTCCCTAAAGCAGAATGCAAAAATTAAAGCACATATTAATATATTGAAGAGATTCGAGTTTATATTGACGACCATCTTTTCCAATAATCTGTTAAGTTAGAACTGTGTCTTACATTTTGTTTATCTCCAAGTGTTTATGCTTTGATGTTAGTAAATCACGTATTTTCTTATATCTTCTCCCGTCCAGATAAAAATTATGAAACAGATTATTGCTTATAAATACGCCGACTTATATAACACATCTATAATTTCTGTCTTGACATGGAATATGTACATACACCTTGCATTCGCTTTTTTCGGAAATATTCCATTTTCTTAGATTTACGTTTCCCATGCCGTTAGATATAATCATCTAATCAAGTCACTGCTCTTTGTAGCCGCCATTTTTCTTTTTGTGAACTTTTCACGATTCCGATTCGTCCAGAAAAATCCACGAAAAATGTGAAAAAGAAGACATTTTTAAAAGCCTAATGAGTATTTTCCTGCAAAGAATGCGACAATACTAAGCACCCAGCCAAGGATAAATATAGGTTCCTAATCGAATTACGGGTACAATGGGATCGCTAAATAGATTAGAAGCTATAGTAAAGATAAACAAGATAAACAAAAGAAAAACAAAACAAAACTTCTAATACTGATACTAAAATGAAAACGAGGTTTGAAAGAGACGAGAGATAAAAATCGTTAGATAAAGACAAAAGTAAAAAAATGAATTAAATAAGAAAGACAATAGCAAGAGAAAAAATGAAGAAGAAAATATAAAAACAAAGAAAATACAAAATATAAAGATGTTTCTTCTACGACACATCAGCACTTTCTGAGTATGTCCTCGTAAAACACAAACTCTATTTCAAGTGGATCCGGTAGTCCTGTCGGTTTTGTTACTTTGGGGGCTTTGGTTTCGAATGTTACTATGGCTATAAACGCTATTCGTGCAATGTTATTAGTAGTTATTATCACTTTCCACACTGATTATTGCATAAACATAAAAGATTAGATTTAATATATAAAGGTTTAGCCTTATTTCAAAAAATAAGTATAATATATACCTTTAGCGCAAATGCAAAATTCTGTCGTTGACTACTCTTCGATTGTGTACTTTTTATGCCCGTTTACTTGGAATTTATAGGAACTTAATTGCTCTAAATTCTGATATTAATTTCTTGTACCCTTGGTGTAGAAAGCAAACCTACTATGTTAAAGGTGATTTTCTGACTTTGTGCTTCCGACTCTTATTTCCAGTATACTTATTACACTTATGATCAAATGTCTAAAATTAAAGAGGTCATAATACAAAAAAAAATAAATATTAGGAATTTTGCTTAGTTAGTAAAAATTTAATGCAAATCTGAAATAATATATTTTAGTTCGGTAGATTGCATAAATATTATGAGCGCTATAACATCTGAGATGTTGCGAATATTTATTGATTATGTCTAAAAATTTCACTTAAATTGAGGGTGTTTATATTTTACAGAGAAACTATCTCACAAAGCTTATAATCCGCAATCATTTGCATGTAGCAACTTCGTTCCGAAATTTTAATTATTATCTCAATTATTTCGAAGTAGCTTATGAATATCGAATTATATACAAATTTATAAAGGTAATAGCAGAAAACCTGGCATTGCCGGGTCGTAAAATACGCTTAAATATGATATTTTTATTAATGCAGATTTTGTATTTATTATTATATTATACTAGACTACCAATGACCCGTTGGGTCTGTATGTTATATTAACTATGGAATTCATGTATGAACGTGACACTTGTGACGTAAAGAAAATAGTTTTTTTTTTTGACATAACAGAAACATTTCTATGAAAGTATATTAAAATGAAAAATCACGGATGGACCACTCAAACATGAAAAAAAATCCTCCCTATTCATGTAAAGTTACCTATTTTTCCGAATAATCGCTCAAAAATCGAAAATTAAAGATGATTTTCCTACGAATCGAACGCCGACGAAAGTCATTTAGAAGCAAAAACGCACATGAACCTACCGATGGGAAATATACGAATGAAAAAGCCATATTGGAATCCTTCAACCAATTTATAGAAACTTACAATCTAAAAAAAAAAAAAAAAATAAAACCTGTAGTAAATAAAAATAAAATAAAACCTAAATAAATAAAATAAAACTATTATTAAAACAGATTAGTAAATGTGTCAACAAAGTCACCGTTCTCACACAACTATTTTGTATCTAGAAACGTAAAAAAAAAATAAAAAAGAAGGAAGGAAGGAAAAGGGACGGATAGAGAGCAGGAGTAGTAGTAGTAGTAGTAGTAGTAGTAGTAGTAGTAGTAGTCTTTTCTTTACTACAATTGTTCTTATGTTTGTCAACGGATTAAAGTTGTTTAGTTGTAAGAAAATAGCGACAGTATAGTTGTAATAAAGAATAGTTGCAAAACACACCCACTCTTCCCATGTTAAATAATAATTTCGAAATAATAACGTTAATATGTCAGTGCGTAAATCAAAATCTGCAAAAGAAGCGATTTGTGTTTATTTGTTTACGTTGTTATGGGTTAATGTTTATGCGCAAATGCGCAACCGGATGTCGTAAACCGGTTAATGGGTTACATCACTCGTTACAAGATCATTTGAGTTTTATAATTATATAGATTGGATCCACTACATAGTATTGATTCAAAACGTTTTTTTTTCCTGACTAGTGCGCCACCACCGACAATCGAAACCAAAACATTTACCTTTCAATTTATATGTATCCCCTGCCGTTAATGACTGAGTTATGAAGATATGTTGGCTGCATTCATTCATGAACTTTTATTTTTTTTAATTATCAAAATTGTGTATCGATTTTCCCGGGCTTTTTCCCCAAATATAAATTTTCGCATTGGTCCAAGTACCTTATAGGGATTTTCATGCCTGTAGACCATACACTCTAGGAGGTGTTTGGTAGGCATATTTTTTAAACAAAAATATATACGCATACATAAATATATATGAAAACAATTTTGTGTTTACTATAAACTTTTTACGCAAGTATAAATCATGTAGAATATCTACATGAATATAATTACACATAATAGTAAACTAAAGACGATCATTCCATTAGAAAACTGGAAAAAAACACTAGAGAATTAATTAAAATCAATGTTTAACAGAATATGCAAACTAGCTAGATCTTTTGCTAGTGACTGAAATTCCACGACGCATATATAAGAAAGTTGTATTTTCTTTATAAATAAATAGACACACGTGTTTTTAATGGATATCAATATAATTATAAATAAATAGAAAAACGTGTTTTAATGAATATAAAGACACAAAAATGCAGATTTATAGGAGTATAGATACACAATCATATACACCACCTCCTAAATATTAAAAATTACAAAAGTAATATGACACACTTACTGTGTCACATAAAATATATATGCAAACATTTATAATGTTTCGTTTAAATAATTCTATCTCTCTTTCATTATATATATATATATATATATATATATTTATATATATATACAGGGTGACCCCCCCAAAAAGAACCATAGAAAGTATATCTAGAACATATGCTGTAGAACGGAGAAAAAAGGCCAAAGACCCTAGTGTTTTGATGTGATGTTTTGGATATAATAAACTAGTTATGACCAAAGTTTGATTTCATTCGGACAAAACACTACAAAAAAACGGGGCCTTATTAGAGTTGGGTCCTGTTTTGTTTGAGTCACCCTATATATATATATATATATATATATATATATATATATATATAGGGTGAACCAAAATAAACAAAGCTAAATGGAGGCCATCTAGAACATATGCTGTAGAATGATGAAAAAAAGGACAAACACCATAGTGTTTTGATTTGATGTTTTGAATATAATAAACTAGTTATGACTAAAGTTTCATTTCATTCGGACAAAACACTAAGAAACGGGGTCTAATTAGAGTTGGGGTCCGTTTTTTTTGTCACCCTATATATATAATATCTTAAAATAAATGTACATTTTTATACGTACAATATGCAATAATCAGTGTGTCAAGTGATAATATTTGTTTGGCAGAAGATCCGAAAAAAGTAAATAATTTTAAGCTTAGCGTTGCGGGTTAGCATTTTTCCTCTCGGCCACCGGCAATTAACATTATAATGAAAGAGAATTTAGTGATTATCAAACCATGTTAGAGGTTTGTCATAGTCTGTCTTCATGATAATAATCAAGAAGAGGGGTTAGAATTATGCATATCTGCTTGTTGACTGTTTATTTGTCACAATTCACTAAATAATTCATATAGAAAGTACTGCTCGCATTGATTGAACATAATTTGTATATTAAGCATTCAATTATGTTCATTTACTGACTTTATTAACAGGTAAAATAAAGTTAACTTTCTATAAGAGAAAACATGTGTGAATATGATTTATTCCTTCAACACCCCATTTATTTACTTTTATCTACCGTAGACTTCAGAAGAAAAAACACATAACTTTATCCGATAATGTAATCCAGTGGCTATTCATTGCAAGTTAAACTTAACGTCTCTTTTGATTGTGAAGAAAATCCACCTTCTTAAAAAATGGGCTACACAGGGTGGAAACATAATGCTTTCGCCCTAAAAAAAAAAAAAAACTACAGTTATATTTTAATACTTTTAGTGAAAAAAATCAATTCAGGTAACTTGATCATGTATCCGAACTGTAATCTATTTAATGTATTCGGCTGCAGCCTCGATCACTGCCTCGATATAAGTCCGGAACTTAGAGCATGCCTTTTCCATATTCTTGGCGCATACTCGGCGAAAGATGGCGATCAGGCTGGCTTTTGTTTTGTGTTAGATCAAGTTGGTGATGTTTTCGGCGTATAACCAAACGAAGTAGTCCATCGCGTCAGTTCTGGGAATGAGGGGGGCAATGAGAGAAGGGTATGAAGTCGTAGAACCTCTTTCTACTGCTAAGCTTGGGTCTCTTTGGAATTGTAGGCCGGATCCGAGTCCTGCTGCCATATCCAGGATTTGCCAGCAGTCACCCGATTCCACCAGGAGATCACACTCTTCAGCACATTTAGGTTGGCTTCAAAGATTAGAGGAAGCATGATGTGGCCCTCACTTAAATCGACACCAAATACCATAACCTTGGCCGCAAACTTTGTTTTCATCACCCTGGATACGTCCCTGGTATTCGTGGCAATTTAGTAATGCGTTTGATTGTGCTGGGAATGGTCCTGTTGTCATAGCTTGAATCGGTAGAGAGCATGAGTTGTACAGATTCGATCTCGCTCATTGTTGATTGTGTCACTTTCAGACATTATAGAAGACTCCTATCGGTCTTGGGAGTTGTACACAATTAGTTAACTAGTAGATGGTCGTCAACAGAAAATAAAAACCGGTGTTTATTAAAGGTAGATGGAACCATGTCATATTTTCTATTACAAAAATTTTATCGTTCCACTTTTATATATTGAAACAAATTTATATACTGCCTTAGTCTCAAAGTAGTTCTCCTTTTTAGGCAACATAAATGCAGTATCAATAGACAGGCACCGTAAAATACATTATATACATCTATTACAATTTGCCCTTAGTTTATAGGCCAAGGAACGAGAGATAAGCGATCTAAAATAGTGAGATTCTTAAGAGAAATATTTAACGGGATAAAATTACAGTATGATAATAAGCCAACACCGCGGTAAGGGCTGGTCTAACCTATCCAGTTACAACGTCGTATCCATTGTGCTACGGTGTCACCTTCAATTTGACAAAGCCTCGTGGAGCAAAGGATAATTAGAGCTGGAAATGTTCTAGCTCAATTGAGTTTTGCTCTTTCCCACTTATTCGACACTATTCTTCAAACACTTATTAATAAAGAACGTCCATTATCTAGCGTTTATCTAGAAAATCGTATTTCAAATAAAAAACAAACAAATTAAAAGCTCTAATTTAGACAATTGTATGTCTGATAAATAAGCAAGAAATGTTCAACGAAAGCGTTTCTTTTATTTTTCGTAGATTGTTCAGACTATGTATTTCGCAAAAGTTAATGTAATAATAATTAATATTATTTAATACACTTTTTGTTAGTCTGCAAGTGTAAATTTATGACGACTGAACATATAATACAGTGCCTCAAATGAGAATGTAATGCTGGAAGAAACATGTCAACCCAACTGAATATATATTGCACTACCTTACTAAAAGGGAATATCTAGCAGCATTGTTTCATTAGAACAATACACTAAAGAAAGATGGTCTATGACAACAGAAGTGACACTGAACTAATCACCTACCAGCGAAAAGTATGACGACTAAACATATACTACACTTCATACGTCACCGAAGCAAAAGGATACTTTCATGATAATAAAACGGATATTCTAAAAATGTTATAATAAACAAATGAGAAACCCAGTTATCGATATTATAGAATTAGAATTTAATAACGATACATAACACACTGTCCACGATTATTGAATCAGTTCGACAATAAAAGGAATCGAAAGAGAAAAGCATGAATTCGTTTTGCGGATTACGTAGACAATGTAATAAGAAGAACCAGAATAATACCTGAATTAATATAAACATCTGTTGATTTACGTTGCCAAACACAGACGCAAAGTTTTAAAATATGCAGAGAAGCGTGAAACAGTTTACAAAATAAGATAATGTAAAAATTGCAAGAGAATAAACGCTGCTAAAAACACATGCACATAGTAAAAATATACTTGAACCAATAAACGAAGATAATCAACCACATAAAACAATCATTAGAATGAACTATATAAAGAACAAAGGACACAAGACATATGATGAGGGAAGATGCATATTTTGTGGCAAGAGACCAAACAGTAAACCACATTTGAAAGAGAATGTAACACTATTTCTTAGAGAAATATAAAAATAGACAGAAATACAGTTTACTGCGAAATTCGCGAACTACTGCGTGTTGAACATCCAGACAAACTGCACAAACCAGAGAACGCATTGCAAAACGTATCGTCTAAAAGATATTAGAATATGGAAATACATAGCTCAAAACTCAGTCGTACAAACATACAGAATGAGATAATAGGCAATACAAAAGACAGACCAGTCAAGTAATAAAATTTCGTAGTTCCTGCAGATAATAGTATGAAGATCAGGAAAGTAGAATAAGAAAGGAAATAGATAAAGCATGTTAAATGACTGAAATTGATTATTGAACATGAAGTAATAATAAGAGAGTTAACATCAGTTTTAAATAAGCTAAGAAAAGTAGGAGAAATTGTAATCAAATACAGGATTAAATAGATTATGTATTCTCCTTGTTTTAACATTCACATGAGTTTGAATAAACACATAGAATATACCACCAAGATATTAAAATATCTATTGCAAAGAGCGTGGACATTGTTTACAAGACTACCGAAACTGCACACACCTGTTATCACCTTCTATCTCCACAGTCTGTACATGAATGAAATTACGCCACTTTTATCCCAAACATGAAATACTGGCGACAAACCCGACTAGCAAACATTAATCATTTGAACTATACAAAGCGCATATGTTGGAAAAATTCTACTCTACTAGTATTTTTTCGTGAACTCTTGTCATTAGAGTTATCTCTTTGCATCCTTTTCCTCTGACTATAGAAATCAACCTAAACTCTCGAACAAAAGCTGAAGAGCCAACGAAAATGTACTATAAAAATGCTGACTCTGAAGCTATCAGGGATCTAATCAAAGATGCTCCATGGGGAAATATATTTTCTCGTCCTGCAGAACAGTGTCCAAATCAAAATACAGAATGGTTCAAAGCGGGAAAACCTCACTTTCTCAAATGGTTTATTTCCGCTTGCTTCAAGATAGCATGCATACCGCTGATTTATCCGACATGAGTCAATTATCAACAGACAAACTAACCTAGAAGTACTTGTAAGAAAGCAATAGTGACAGCAAGAGAGAATACAGTGGACCACCAGAAACCTCAAACTCCACATTGGATCCAGCAAACAACTCCTCCATGATTATCCTTTGGAAAGAGAAACCACACTAGATGATCTAAACTGCCCCTTCTCAAATGCATGATATAAAAAAGCTAGACACCTCAAAAGCATGAGGACCTTATCTCCCCTCCCCCCGACTGTAGGATTACAAAAATGTTCCGCTGAAGTTGCTTCAGTTCTCTCCAAATTTTCAACAAATCTTTCGCTCTTGATTGCTGGAAAACTGCTTCTGTGGTACCAGTTTACAAGAATTCTTGGGGACGGTCTGACTCATTAAATTATCGCCCCATTAGCCTCCTATCTCTCTTCAGCAAGATATATGAGTCCATAATTAATAAAGCTCTAGTCCACCGCCTTACAGATGCTAAACTTCTCTCGGACTAACAATATGGATTTAGGTAATCCCTTTCTACTGCACATAGCCTAACAGTAATCTCTGAACGTATGTATCATGCACTTGATAAAGCAGGATAAGTAGGGTAGTAACCATATATATATATATATATATATATACACACACACACACACATATATATATATATATAAGGCTTTTGACAAGGTATAGGACGGTGGTCTTCTCAGGAAAATCAAATTATATACTATTACTTGACGAATGCTTAACATAATTAAATCCTTCTTAAATAAGAGTATAATCCAGGTTGTCCTCAATGATTGCATATCAAAACAATATGATATAAATGCGAAAGTATATCAAGGGTGGATCCTTGGACCTTTATTCTTCCTGATATTCATAAATTACCTCCCTAATAAACTTTCTCTGAGATGGGTTTATTTTCTGATGATACTACGCGCTATAACAGGCATATTAGGAAAACCAATGAGTACATATCTAAGGCAATGTCGAAATCCCTATGATGAAGACATCTAATCGGTAGTTGAATTGGGAAAAGAATGGGTGGTGACATTCAATGCTGCCAAGATTAAGTTTGCTTCCTTAAATAATTACAAGAAAACTTCTCAACCACCAATAGCGATGACTAACGATAAATTATCGGAACGTACTTCGTTTAAATTCTTGGCTTAACGTTCACAGGAAACATGAGTTTGAACTGACACATCTTGGGCATTGTCGAGGCTCTGTTTACTGTGCTAGAATGTTACTTACGCCTGAAAGTATCCTGTACCTTTACAAGGCCACAATTTGAATATGTATGGAGTATTGTCGTCACATTTGGGATTGTGCATCTGCTACCAGTCTCCCACTGCTGGACAGTGTCGCCAACCTAATAGGTCCTGAAATGTAAGACAAACTTCAGCCTTTCTCCCATCAACGAAATGCTGCATCATTCTGCCTATTTTACGAGTATTTTAATGGTAGATGCTCCGATGATCTGCAAGCTCTTAGTCCACTCTCGACGTAAATATCCGAGACAAACCTGACAAGCAGCAAAATCTCACCCTATTCATTAGAGATCCCCAGATGCTAGAAAGCCTTCTACTCTAATGGTTTCTTCCCTAGAACTGCAAGACTTTGAAATACCCTTCCGGGTTCCTTCTTGTTGGGCTGCACTGGCATGCAAAAGTCCAAGTATAATGTAAACATACATCTTGCTGCGAAACTCCCTACATAGTATCCGTGCAAGTATTTCCCAAATATTAGGCCTCTGCATCAAGGTGGCACTGTGGCTTGTCTGGGTTGAAAATGCAGTAATATATATATATATATATATATATATATATATATATATATATATATATATATATATATAAAGATAACATTTAGCAGTATGCCAAAAATAGATTTACTGAAATATTTGGTTGCTTTTAAAAGGAGCGAAAAGGGGAATATCTCACAACAAAAAAATGCTAGTTTTATGTTGGTTTTAACCCCTCCCCCTTTTTTAAAGAACATTTTTTATCAAATTATTGTTCAAGACATATTGTATATTTTAATAAAAACATCATTTCCGAAACGATCGTACGCCGAGTTGATCTTTTTTTTTCCTTATGACATTAATTTTAAATCACAATTAATAATCATTTTACTCAATATTAATATATTAATCTAGGATACGTTCACCTATTCTTATTATATGTCTACACTGCAATGAGCACTGTTTTATTTTAAAAGTATTAATACGTTTTCTAATACATATAAATGAACTTTGCTCTGTGGACTCCAAGTCTAATTCCCTCCATAAAATATAAAACGTATATATATATATATATATATATATATATATATATATATATTCTTCTTCCAAATAACTTACCATTCTCACAACAAATGTTTGTCATATATTTATTGCTATATATATATATATATATATATATATATATATATATATATATATATATATATAGCAATAAATATATGACAAACATTTGTTGTGAGAATGGTAAGTTATTTGGAAGAATTACAGGAAAAGTACAAGAAACTGATGTGTTGTCATTCATACTCCGGAAAACGCAATCTTTTGTTGCCATTGGTAATTCGTTTGAAGACTCCATATATAAAAAATAATGGTACTACTGCTACTATTACTTTTACTACTATTATACCACCACTACTACTACTACTACTAATAATAATAATAATACTAATAATAATAATAACAATACTAATAATAATTTAAAGAGTGTAAGGACTTAAGCGAAACTTCCAGTCAAATACTAGGAAAAACGCAATATTTTGTCAAACCGTTTTCAGTAATTATCAGATTTTGCCAATCTCAACAATAGTTACCAATTCTTACGGTGTTTTCCACTGCCCACCTGATAAACCCATTACCTTCGTATGACATCTGAGCCTTAGTAAGCGGTGCCTCTTTAGTACACAAAACAGTGTGCATTTAAATAGAATAATTAGAAACAAATGTCAGGGGTTGTACGTAACTGATGTTATAGTTTATTACATATCTGAAAGCGAAATAATACTCTATTTGTAAATTACTTTTTCGAACGTTTTATTTCTGTCACTAAATGTAGACAACAAGTCAACCTACCAAGTCGTACTACAGTTCTCCTCTTGCTAGTTTCACATTTCACACCAATTGACTAGTTTATGCCATATCTTTCTACTCGCTGAAGCGTAACAAACCGATTCTGACAATGAATCTATGGTTACCCTCCTTCCTATTTGATTGTAGCTATCGCTTCTATTCCACTACACCTAATCAATGAACCTGGCCTCAAGCGGCGACTTTTTTTATGCGACAAAACAAAAGCCAAATGAAAAGTGCTTTTTTAAGATGCTCTTTCTTTTATTTATCCCTACGTTTCTTCTTTTATCGTTTTAAGGCCAGCCAATTTTCTCAGTTAATTTGTAGGCTCGTATGACAAACCTAAGTTGGTTGTATGAATTGAAAAGAGTCGAAATGACAGTTTTACTCAGAAAGAATTGTGAAAAATATACAGGTAAGGAGGAGATAATTATTTCGGGTCATATTACTGCGATCTCTGCTCCGTTTTTCTAACGTAAATGTGTTTAGGTCATTATATAAAGTTATGGTTGATGAGGCTTCGTCAAATAAAACGCGATATATCAGGTTATCCTATAACTTGTACGCTTTTCATTATCTGAAATAGAATAGTAAATAAGAATATCTAACGGAAAAATGTATATATTTACATCAAAATGTATGCATGTACACAAAAAATTATGTACACACAAAAGTATATATGTACATATAAATGTATATAATATATACAAGCATATGTATATGTACACAGAAAAAATGTATATGTGTACACACATGAGAAATAAATATACTTCTTATGATTATTAATTCAGTAGACTCAAGTAATCTATACATTTATAAAAGTGAAATTGTTTGTGTGTGTTTCTGTGTGTGTACATTTCCCTGCCAAACTACTCTGTCAATTTTATGTCGAGATTTGATAAGGGATATTTAGATTTGGGAAATATTTTATTCCCTTTTCGAACAGAAATTTGGCTGTCAAAGGGTCAAAGTTCAACGATTTGCCCTTTAAAAACTCTACCAAACTCCTCCATCAATTTTGGGTCTAAACACTTGAAATTTTAGATGTAGATCACTTGGGCGGAGATTAAAAACATTTGAATTTGATTAGAGCCCAAAACAATAAATGTTAAGGAGCCAAATGGGATCAAAGTTTTAAAAAAAAATGACCTCTGCGGTCTCTACCAAATTACTCAGACAATTTTTGATCTAAACGTTTGAAATTTTGCATAAAGTGTATTTAGATATACGGCAAGGTTTTCAATCGGTTTGGACAAATATTTGGCTGTAAATGGGGTCAAGGTTCAAAAGCTTTCACCTTTGCGGTCTCTAGCAAACAATTCAGCCAATTTTGGGCCTAAACGTTGGAAATATTACATAAAGGGTATTCAGATATGCAGCAAGCTTTTTAATAAATGTTTGGGCGAAATGTGGCTGCCAAGAGGTCATAGTTGAAAGAGTTGGGCTTTGCAGACTCTACAAACCGCCTCTGCCAATTTTTGATCTGAACACTTGAAATTTTAGATGTAGGTTACATGGACATAAGTCAAAATTTTTAATATATATATGCATATGCACATAAAGTTATGAACAGTATATAGGGCTCGATTAAAACCGGACTGAACTGCTAGTAAACATAAAAGGAAAGGTTTCCTGACTTATCTAGACGATAATATTAATATTCTGCCCTCAGAAAATCAGGAAAATAACGCGATTTTCTGTGGAAAATAAACCCCTTAGGTTTGCGACGATTAGATGTTGATAATGCTCTTCTTCAGATTGACATATCATACAGCTATTCTCCAACTGGCAATTCTATTTCTTTTTACATATAGTATACTTTGATATATAAATATGAGCACACGCAGACACGCACACAGACACAAACACTCAGACACACACATAAATATATCTATGAATATATATCTATGAATATATATATATATATATATATATATATATATATATATATATATATATATATTAGTAATGGAAACAGAAAAACATATTTAGTATGAAATATCGATATTTTAAACCTGTATTGCTGTATTTTGCAACTTACGAAAGAAACATAATGAAAACTACCTGTCCAAAAGGCCATACATTTCTTGTCTGAACAGACTCAAACAGTGGTGAAAATTGTTTTGCACTGCAACGGGAATTACAGTTACACTAACGAAACGACCATCATGAAAACCAGCTTGAGGATGGAGATTTCTTTTAAAATCTCGGGTAGATGACTGAATTAAATGGTTTGGATACACAATTAAATGACAGGCCGGATGTACAGAAAAGTTCAGCTGTACAAAAATGTACTTGGAAAAGACATGCGGAAGAAAAACATAACATGATTGATTATAAAGAAAAAAGAAAAAAAATCGTTGGTTTAAATCGGGCAACTGGATGGAAAAACCAATATGGTCAACGTCAAGAATAATTATCTATTGAAGTACCTGAAAAAAAAAAAAAACGTTACCAAATGAAAAAAAAAATAAATTCAATTGCCTTATAAAACACTCAATATATTTAACATGGAAATGATGGCTAGAGGCGTAGGTTTCCAAACAGTCTAAAGTGATACTTTCTACAGGTTCCATCTTTGCTACAAACGAGAATAAGTAATAGTGAGGTTGCCGAAGAATGAAGAAATTGAAACGAGGAACATTTTTAAAATAGTTAAAATATATAAAATGTAATATGTCAGCGATTCACATTGATTAGCTGGCTAGCAAAGCCAGGAAAACGTGTGTGCATAAAATAAATAGCAATATCGACTCCATGCAGCAACGGATGAATTCTGCGTATCTTAGTTGACATACATTTTCCGAATTTATTATATATATATATATATATATATATATATATATATGTATGTAAGTATATATATAAGTATGTAAGTATATATATATATGTATGTAAGTATATATATATGTATGTAAGTATATATATATATATATATATATATATATATATATATATATATATATATATATATATGATTACTTTAATTGATCACATAAATGATTATACGAAGATATAATTTTATGGGTAAGTTTTCAGTATTTATTTCAACATTGCTCAATACAGCGTAGTAGCGCTAGAGAGTAAGTTGTGATGATATATATGGCAATTAAGCTACCCAGAATATTCCGCATTAAATTCTCCTGACGAATTCTCACGAAAATGAAACGGGGAATATTCTGGCTAGCTGTATTGCCATATATACTTCCATATATATATATATATATATATATATATATATATACATATACATATATATATATATATATATATATATATATATACACACAAAGTTCTGTTTAGTCATTGTTTTGTCGATAAAAAGAAAAATATACTGAGGACTAAAATCGGTGTACGCACACAAACACACCCATTGGGTGTTTGTTTTTGTGAAGGTGGCGCGGTATCAATCAAGTATATACCAGAAAAAATATTTTTAATGTACAAATGTGTGATTCATTCAAACAATTATCTTACGGTAGTTATAAGTTAAATACCATTTCAGTCACGTGACCTCGCGGTTCGAGAATATATAATGTAATCAAAAGGTCCAATTTTCACAACTCTAAACATTAAATTAGACTGAATTTCGTCAATAACGCATCAAATGAATATTGTTTTCCAAGTATGTTTTCGTGTCGTATATATATATATATATATATATATATATATATATATATATATATATATATATATATTTATAAAGCTCTGTGTGTGTGTGTGTGTGTCTGGTCACGAATGGTCTCCTATATGGTTAAATATTATAGAAAACTGATCACATATAATGATATAATATGTATCTAGACACAGGAATAGGTATGTTTGATCTGGCAGAACAGTGGTTCATTAAAATTGTGGGGTCTGCGTTCGCACCTGGTCCACAAAGTATGGAAGTAAACAATTTAAAATGAAAAAAATACGTTTACAAGTGCTTTGGATATAGATGTACATAAGAATACTTTGATAAGTATGTGCAAACTTAAATAGGGATGGTATAATAAAATTGTGGGGTCTGCGTTCGCGCCTGACCCCCATAGAATGGAAATAGGCACACCTTTAATAAGGACTTTTCATATCTATCTGCGTACGTATACTTGAATAATTATGTTTCAGTTTGAAGAAATATGGTATAATAAAATTATGGTGTGTTCGTTCGCACCTGACCTCCATAGAATGAAAATATGTCACAAAGTTTAACAAGGTTTTTTAATATAGATCCACATAATAGTGTGATAAGTGTTTCAGTGTGAACAGGTAAGGTATAATATGTTATGGGGTTTATTTATTTTATTTTTACTTTCGTCATATTTAGCTTTGGTATTGATAACCCCAAATTCGAAGCTATCTCTTTACAACCCTTCCTTTTCATAACGTATCATACTTTCATAAATCAGAGTCCATTTTCCGTATGCTGTTTTTGAATCCAGTACACGGCGCGTACTTTTGCTAGTATATATATATATATATATATATATATATATATATATAAATATATATATATATATATATGCCTGAAGTTGACATTATACTTCTACCAATAGCTTTGCTATTAAAAGGGCAAATATGTCACATTGAAAATTCTATTTCCTAAGAAAAAAAAAACTTTTAACTCCCCAACGATTCATACAAAAGATGCGTTTATATTAATCTTTCCTAACAATACACACTACTCAAAGGTAGAGAGAGGGCGACTATTTATTCGCCGATACACACCTTTAACTAAATAACCGGCGCATCACACTTACCCCTCTTACCTACTCAGTCTTTTCATAACTTGAAACACCTTATTTTTTCACCGCGAATCATTGCTTACATAGCAAAAAGTTCAATTGCGTATCAAAAACCCACACTTAAAATAACAATCATTGAATTTCTTCATAAAAGCCGCGTAAATATTACATTGGACCTTGGCAACCGGATAGGACGTAAAAGCTTGTATGAAATCGTAAATGATTGACCGTATGATTTAAAAGAATATCGAGTTTAAAAAAAAATCGGTTCCTTTTAAAACCATTGAATGTATACTATACTAGCACGGCACCCGGCATTGCCCGGTCGCGAAAAAACGCTTAAATATGATATTTTAATTAATGCAAATGTTATATTTATAATTATATTATACTAGATCCAATATATAGTAATGCTTTAAAAAGTTAAAAAGAACCGAATCGTGCGTCACCTCCGAGAATCGAAAGCCACACGTTTAGCTTACGATTTATTTTTCCTTTAGCGTTAATGATTGAGCCATTAACACATGTTGGCTGCAAGGCAAACAATTAATTCATTAACTAATAGCTACTATGTAATGCATGCTTATTCGTAATTACGGTGTTCGATCTTCACATGGAAAATTCCATTTTTTAATTTGCGGACTTTTGCGCCGATTTTCCCGTCTAAATCCCTAATATAAATTTTCGCATAGGTCCAAATATCTTATATATAATGTTTCATGTCTGTAGAACAAACACTGACGGAGGAGTTTGTTAGGCAAACTTTTTAAAACAAAAATACATATGCAAACATAAATGTATATCGGAAAAGTTTTGTGTTTACTATAATTTTTTTACGCAAATATTAAGCAAGTAAACATCATACAGAATATCTGCATTAATATAATTACAAAAAATAGTTAACTAAAGATGATCATTCCATAATAAAACTGAAAAAAAACTAATAGGGAATTAATTATTTTTTTTTTACACAGTGATCACATCTTATCAAGGCCCGGAAGCCACTCAGGGATAAGGGTTATTGCAAGTACATTACGTTAGTGTGGAGATTTGATGAAGTGTTTACTTAAGGGGGCGGTTCATTAGGAGTTTGTTAACGTTGGACTTGAATACATCCAAGTTGTAGTCCGGTGGGAAGCAGGCAGACGGAACAGAGTTCCACTGGCGTGCAGTTCTAAGACAGAAGCTTTGTTCATGGAATCCGCGTTTTGATTTAGGCAAAGATATAGAGTGGCGGAAATTTTTCACAGTGGATTCAGCTAGACGGGTGGTTTTCGTGAAAGATTGGCGAGGGGGACCAGAGATGAGCACCTGCCATGGCAATAACGATAAAACAAGGATAGGCTCGCAACATCTCTTCTGTGGGAGAGAGGTTGCAGGGTAGAGAAAAGGGCATCCCCCACTAATCCACGAAGTCTATTTTGTACTCTGTCAAGGTAGGATAGACTTATTCTAGCAGCTCCTGCCCAGATATGGCAACAGTATTCCATCCTTGGACGTACTTGACTTTTATATAGATAGAGAATTGCATCAGTAGTAAGATATCTTCTGGAGCGGCAGAAGGATCCCACCATATTTCCAGCGACCTTGGCAACAGACTTGATGTACGTGTTCCATTTCAGATCAGGAGTAAAGGTCAAACGCAGAAGCTTATCAAAACACGGGGTCTCACCCAGACGAGAGCCATCCATCACAATTGATGCCAGATGGGGATCAGACCGTTGCTGATGTAAGGATAGGAGTTTGGTTTTGGATGCATTAAAGGTAACCAACCACATCTTCCCCCACTGAACCACGCGCTCGAGATTAGAGGAGAAAGAATCAGAGAGAACTTTGTCATTTACAGCCTTTGATATGTTGCCGTAGATGGTCGTGTCATCAGCATAGATGTCAACGAATGATTTAAGTATGTGTTTAGGGAGGTCATTGATGTAGATCAGGAAGAGAGTTGAGCCCTGAGGGACTCCGGCATTTATATTGCAGGCCTCCTACTGAAATGGAAATGTTAATAATTACTTAAAATAGATGCTAATTAGCTAGATCTTTTGCTAGCGAATGTAATATGCACATATATAATAAAGTTGCATTTTGTTAATTAATAGAAAAAAGGGGTTTTAATATGAATATCATTACAAAACAAAAAAATACATAGGAAATGGATAAACTCACTCTTATTTCGGACTAGTTGTTTTACAGTGTGCAAGGGTCCTGTGAAGAAACTGAATTACTTTATGTTGTAGGATATATTTATGATCCCGAAACGAAATAACAGAATTAAATTTCTTTTTATGCAGAAATACGTATTGTTTATATTGTGAAATTAGTGATATATTATTTTGTATTAGTGTTGTAGGATTTTGCAACTGAGACATAACTCTAAGCATGCGAGCACTGACATGATTTTTGTATATGCTTTAGTACAGGGTCTATTTATGATAATAAAGAGGATTGAGACGCGGGAATATATGTCCTTATTAAGCATAGGTCAAGTTGAGTCGAAATATATATCATATTGCTGAGAAAGAGAACCCAGCCTTAGAGGACCGCTAGTGTGAGTCAAGAGATATATGATTGGGTAACGTCGCGTAACTTTGATTCAATATAGACGGCATTTCAGCCTGGCGTTTCCTGAGTGTTTGGAGGTGTATGCCGAGCAAATAAAAAACCCCGGTCAATTTGTTAAATTTGGACTCCTGTTTTGACCCCTTAACATTTATTGTTTTGGACTCAAATCAAGTTATTAAGTTAGGTCCATGTCCAAGCAACCTATATCTAAAATTTCAAGTGTTTAGACTCAAGATTGGTGGAGGAGTTTTGTAGAGTCTTCAAAGGTCAAATCGTTGAACTTTCACCCCTTAACAGCCGGAATTCTGGCCGAAAACGGATTATAAAAGTTTTCCCAAATCTCAGTACCCTGTATATAACATTTCGGGTCTGTAGGCTGAAAATTGACAGAAATGTTGTGTACGGAAATGTGCACGGAGAGACATACACACACACTTTTATAGATATATAGATTCTCTATATATCTATGAAATTGTCTGTCTGTGTTTCTATGAGTGTGTGTCTTTATGTGTACATTTTCCTACCAACTACTCTGTCAATTTTCATTCTGCAGACTCGAGATTTCACATAAGAAGTATTGAGATTCGGGAAAATCTGCTTAATCTGTTTTCGGACAGAAATCTGGATTTCAAGGAATGAAAGTTCAACGATTTGACCTTTGAAAACTCTACCAGATCTCTCCGTCAATTTGGGGTCAAACAATTGCAATTTAAGATGTAGGTTAGTTGGGCATGGATCAAACTTTTTAATTTGATTGGAGCCCAGCACAATAAACGTTAAGGGGTCAAAATTGAGGTCAAAGTTTTAAAAACTTTTACATCTCCGGTTTTTCAAAATTATGCAGCTAATTGTTGGTCTAAATATTTGAAATTTTATATAAAGTGTATTCAGATTAAAGGCAATCCTTCTACTCGTTTTTTGGACGAAAATTTGGCTGCTAAGACGTCAAAGTTGAAAAGATTTTACCTTTACAGGCTGTAGCAAACTATTCAATCAATTTTTGGTGTAAACATTTGAAATTTTAGATAAAAGGTTTTCAGACATGCAGCAAGCTTTTTAATCAGTTTCACTATTGCAACCTGTACAAAATTTCTTCGCCAATTTTGGGTCGAAACACTTGAAATTTTTGATCGACGTTATCTGGAGACGAGTCAAACCTTTTAATATATATATATATATATATATATATATATATATATATATATATATATATATGCACAGAAAGTTATGAACAGTATATAGGGCCCGAGCAAAACCAGGCTGAATTGCTAGTATAAAATAAAAAATATTAAAATGCGTTGCTCCGATGGAATAAGATTTTACCACTGTTAAAATATATTTTCTCATGTTCGAATTTTGTATTGCAGTTTATTAAATACGTTTTAAAAACTGCTCTTTATATTCATTTATTTAAAATTAATGTTTATTCCTATCAAAGTGTTATAATTTTAAATATATTAATTAAGTACGAGCATTCATGGCGGAAATTTAGTTTTTAAGCCAGTCTATAATATATTTTGTAATTTTCCGATAACTTTTAGATTGTACTCAAATTTGAAAGATTAATGCCTAAAGTTTATTTCCAAAAGGAAAAAAAAAATATTTGTACACGTTAATAAAATCTAAAGAAAAATGTTTCACGGCGACATTTGAAAGCTGACAAGTTCAGCTAAATTTTGAAGTTAAATAAATTGATGGTAAAAATCCATTGAAAGTTAAATATAAGTTTTCTTGGGCTATTTCGAATATAATTAGTAAAGTCCTGAGATATTGAATTAAATACAAAATAAAAACGCCTTGTTTGTATAAAAATAGCTAAATTAGCCTCCAAAACGAAAGATTCTGACTTCACACAAACAAAACAAACGAAGTCGTCTAACTCGGGTTCTACTGACGCCAAAAATGACAGAAAATCAAAAGGCCGTAGGAAAATAACGCCATCTAGCTGAAGGGAGGTTGGGGTTCGAAGCCGACTGATTTCTAGTTTTTTACTATCTTTCTATCGTGAACGTTTGTATGAGTTTTACAATTTTTAAACTTACTTATTATTATCATTATTATTATTATTATTATTATTATTATTGTTACTATTATTACTATTATTACTGTTGTTGTTGTTGTTAATAATAATAATAATAATAATAATAATAATAATAATAATAATAATAATAATGATGATGATTTAGTTCATGCTAGAAAAATATAAACATCTAACATTTTCGTTAAAAATGTAATCTTATAAAAGGAAATATTTCTGCAATTGTAATTTGTTTAAATATGAAAAAACAATGTTTAATTCAATGATAATATCATTAATTCATGAATTTAATGCGTCTGTAAGTTATATTGATTTCCTTAATACGACCTTTAGGAGCTGTTGTTCCTAATGTTCCCGAATATTTTTTTTCTTTATTGTGACAATTTACGAAGCTTTATTAAAAACAGCAAAAATAAATTAATTATTTTCTTTTTACTACTGAAATAATTATATTAATAAAGGAGTATTTTGTTTGAACAAAATAATACATTTTCACTACGGTTCAAATTAAAATAATAGATTTATTATATGCCTTGATAATTATTTCATTAAAATTCATTAATTTCCTGATCTTTCGGTGAATTTTAAGTAAAGGGAGGGGTCGAAATTTTTATACATTTTGAGCATGGACTATTCATTTTGCAAGTACCTATTAATTTACAACTGATATTTTTATGTATTTAAAGAATATTTATCAGAGATTTGTGAAAAAGTCTATGGAATAGAGAAATATACTGTTGTAAAGAGATTTATGCTTAAATATATAAAAGTATGGAAGCGGCTTGCTTAAACCAATCAAATAATAAAGAGAGAAATATTTTGCGACACACTAAGGTTTGCACTCGCACACGAACGTACACACACGCAATACACAAAGACACATATACACCCGCGTGCGGACACACACACACACACACACACACACACACACACACACACACACACACACACACACATATATATATATATATATATGTTTATTTATTTTAGCTACTTTTTCCTTGTCTGTATCTATTAATCTCTCTCTCTCTCTCTCTCTCTCTCTCTCTATATATATATATATATATATATATATATATATATATATACATATATATATAGAGAGAGAGAGAGATTAATAGATACAGACAAGGAAAAAGTAGCTAAAATAAGAACTAAATATATATATATATATATATATATATATATATATATAGGCAGCGTTTTACTAATTAATCATTTACTACAATATATTATGCATTATATATATATATATATATATATATATATATATATATATATATATATATATATATATATATATATTAGTAATAATTTTATCGGGATAGGCAATAAATATGATATCTGTCTGTTATAGAATGTTATGTTTTTATTCCTGCGATATTATTCTATGGGTTTGCTGGTAGACCACTAAACGGTAAAATTGATAAAAAAATGTAATAATTTCCTTATAGAAAACTGTCCAGTTGAGGACGAAGAAATTAATGCTTTTGCCCAATTTTTTTATAGTTGTCCTCCGAGACGCAAAGCTTCAAAATGATACTAATCTTGTGAAAATCTTTTGCTTCTGTCGAAAGTTTTAGGCATAAATACATACATACATACATACACACATATATACATGCATACATGTATGCAGTATAACAAACATGTGGGATTTATATTATAGATGATACATTCATTAATTTATTAATTAAGTTTTCAAATCCATACCCGATCTCATTCACGTGCAATTATCATATAAAAACTGCATTGCTTAATATATTTTTTTTTGTTTTGTATACAACTCATTTTTAAACTTGATTTTTAGGGAGATGGCGAGTTCTTTAGGGAGATGGCGGCCTTTATTGTAAAGTTTATAAAACAACAATGCACCCATGTTTCTCCTCGTTTTTTCGAGAATATATAATCGAAAATTAATCAGAAAAATAAAGATAGAAACTTTACACATATATGCACGTCTTAATATTCACATTTACAAAAACAGTAATGTGAACCATCGCAACTCTTAGTATACATATGCACACACACACACACCTATATATATATATATATATATATATATATATATATATATATATATATATATATTCAAAAATTCGTAATATCTGTTCATTTCATCACAATGGATTTTTGTTTACCATCTATCTCTCTCTATCTATCTATATAATTATAAAACTCAAACTACCTTGTAACGAGTGATGTAACCCACTTTCCGGTTCAGGACATCCGGTTGCGCATGCACGCATAAACATTAACGCATAACAACGTGAACAAATAAATACAAATCATCACTGCTTTTGCAGATTTTGACTTGCGCACTGAAATATTAACGTTATTATTTCGAAATTATTATTTAACATGAAAAGAGTTGGGGTGGTTTGCAACTATTCTTTATTACAACTATGCGGTCGCTATTTTCTTACAACTAAACAAATTTAACCCGTTGACAAACATAAGAACAATTGAAGTAAAGCAAAGACTACTACTACTGCTACTACTGCTACTACTCCCTATTCGTCCCTTTTCCTTTCTTCTTTTTTTATTTTTTGTTTACATTTTTAGATAAAAATAGTTGTGTGAGAACGGTGAATTTTTTGACACATTTACTAATCAGTTTCAATATTATTTTTACTTTATTTTATTTATTTAGGTTTTATTTTTTGCTACACTTTTTATTATTTTATTTTTTTTAGATTTTAAGTCTCTGGAACTTGCTTGAAGGATTCCAATATGCGTTTTTCATTCTTATATTTCTCATCGGTAGGTCTATGTGCGTTTTTCCTGCTAAATGACTTTCGTCGGCGTTCGATTCGTAGGAAAAGCATGTTTAATTTTCGATTTTTGAGCGATTATTTGGAAAAATAGGTAACTTTACACGAAAAGGGAGGATATTTTTTTCATGTTTGAGTGCTTCGTCCCGGACTTTTCATTTTAATATACTTTCATACATATGCTTCTGTTATGTCCAAAAATATATTTACTTTACGTTACAAGTGTCACGCTTATACATGAATTCCATAGCTTATATAAAATACTGACCCAACGGTTCACGGGTATTCTAGTATATATATATATATATATATATATAAGTGTGTGTGTGTGCACGGGTGTGTGCACATTTGTGTGCGTGCGTTAAGTTTTTTTGTTTGTGGACATGTCTATAACTGCGATCCACAGAATGATATTAATCTGGTTGTGCAGGCGAGGATCAAACGAGCGTGCAGCCGGTGACTGGTTCTTCGACTTGACTGTATTTGCATTAGGAGTGGCACTTCCTAAAGCCCGCGGTACGATATGGGGCAAGGGGTTCAGAGAATAAAAGGCGCGACCAAACATGTCACCTATCAATATTTTACGACAAACATAAGTAGATTGGACGGAAAATATGAAACAGAGGAAAAAACACGTTTGGGGTAGTTTGCAGAAAGCAAAGAGAAACGGTAGTATAAAAAAGAAGGTAGAGGATTGCAAGTACCGAGGGCGACAGAACACAACACATATAGCATGACTTCCTTTTATTTTGCATTTGGAAAAATATGGAAGATAATAATTAGGATATACTATAATCGATAACTAACAAACGACTAAATATACTCATAGTTCACATTGTTATAATTGAACAACTTTGTCAGCATTTCCTCAAATACAGACTACAAACTGATCTTCCAGCTTCTTTATACTCACCGGTGTTATTTTCTTACCAATGTTTATGACCATTGTAACGTATAGTGTCACTGTGGTGATGGCGAGATTGATACGAAAACCAACTGAATGGAAATTTGTGCAGTAAGATTTATGTACAAATATTTTAAATTATACGCGTTGGTTCATTGGCATAAAAAAGAGCGAGAAAGGAATTCCAGCAGGAAGCGGTTTGAGAAAAAATCTTCCGACATGTTTTTATTTTGCCACTTCCCGTCAAATCCATTCATTTTTGTACTGAGTTGAAGAAACTTTGTTTAGTTTACCGTTTTTCTCTTGCAAGATGTTATGTTCCTCTAATCTCGATTAGCCCTTTATAGAGAACTAAATTAAAACCAATATTGTATCTAAATGCCTCCTCGTAGTAAGTAAAATTAATAGACGAGAGCACTTTTAAAAGTAATTTATTAATATTTTTTTATGGAAATCGGTTCAATCAATGCATGAAGTCACTTGATACAAAAAGCTAACAAGAATAAAAGGTGATTACCGTAAAGACAAATAAAACTATTGAATTTTATCTTGGAATAAGTTAAGTTGCAGTTGAAAAAAAAACAGTCAGCAAGTAGAGAGATCCGCAACACTTCTTGAAAAGAAAATTGAATAGTTAGCGGAATTAAAATGAGGCATGAAAACTTTAAAAGCTGAAACCAAGAGGCAATGGGGATAACTTTTACGATCCTGAATAAGACTAATGAGCTTATATTATTCATAAAAAGACTAGAATTATCAACATAATGTCTGTCAGAGATAGACAGAAATAGAGATAGATATAGATATAAATAAAGAGAGAGAGATGAAGAGAGAGAAAGAAAGAGGGGAGTTGAAAAGAAGAAGAATAGTTTCTGGAGAAGTCTTTCACGAATTGGACTTTTTCTTTATTTGTCCGATGTATAGTGTCACTAAGAGAGTAGCCGGATATTTCAGATTAACACAGACCTTATGTATAATATTGTCCTCATGAGAGTGCAAGTGAATACATACATTACTAAAAAGTAATTAAATTAATTAAAATCGATGAGTGTGAAAATCTATTTACATCATGGTTAACGACTTTCCATAGAAAATATCTAGCTATATTCTTATTCTTGCCAAGAATCTATCTGAAATCTGTAAAATACGAACTCCAAACTCCATTCTTTGGCTGGGATCAAAGTTTAGAGAAATGCATGAAATTTTGCATAGCCATTAATGAGATTCCATAGTGTCATACATTCATGCAACTACTGATATTTCTACAACTTGAGCTACTAATAACAAACTAAAAAAAACACTTATTATAAATTATAAATCCAAAATTCAGCAGGATCTACACTTTCCATACCAGATGTTTAACAGCAATAATAAAATGTCCCCTATAATTGTTACTGATATTATTATACTACGAACATTAATAATAATCCCATGTACGTTACAAAACTATTGAACAACAATCCATCAAATTTGACATTAACGGCCGTCTTATTAAATAGTGCATCACAGAAGGGTAACCATTCTAATACTACTTTGGCTATAACTATATCTACGGCTATGGATAATGATATTAATACTATTTCTGCTACTACTACTACTACTACTACTACTAATAATAATAATAGTAATAATAAGCAAGCAGAGAAACCCAATTACTACTAACAGCTGCATAAGTTAATGCGGTTAGAACAAACTAAATCAAACCTAAGATCGACAAGACATAAGCAAACAGTAAATGGAGACGATAAAGAAAAGGATGTAACAATAAACCACATTAGTAGATGCAGCAAACAAATGTCAAAAAGTAAATATTAGAATAGGAACAACAAAGTAGGGAAAACTTCGCTGGAAACTATGCAAACAACTACATTTGAACACCCAGTTAAATTGAAAAAGCATAGACTTGTAGCAATATTGGAAATGGAAAATATAAAATCCTACGGAACATCAAGGTGCAAACGGATATTCCCTTCCAAGCAAGGCGAGTAGACGTCATAACAATTAACATGAAGGACATATCCTGGAAATTTCGCCGACCCAACAAACCACAGCGTGAAAATCAAGGAGATGGAAGAGCGAAGCAACTACCAGGAATTAGTCAAAGAGTTCAAATCGTTATAGAAAATAAAAAATTAGTCAAAGAGTTCAAATCGTTATAGAAAATAAAAAAAGTCTAGATAGCACAAATTATTGTAGAAAAACTAAGAAATTTCCCGAAAAAAAAAACTTCAAAATAAGAATGAGAGAAATTGGAATCAGTGGGAGGCCTAGAAGATACAAGAGATAGCAGTTATTAAAATGGCTAAAATCCTAAGGAAAACCGCGGAATGTTGATTAGGTAATGTTATTAATTGAATTTAAAACAAAAATTCCTAATGCTGCAATATTTTAAATTATAAATTTATTATATTTTCTACTAGAATATCTTGTCCTTTCTTTTCCAGTTTTAACAATTAGTCCTTTAATTTTCCATGTTTAAGCTTCACCATATTTCTTTTCATGCTCGCATTTTCCTATTGTAATCCATGATTTTCAAGGCTTTCATTAAACTCCCTTGTTCTTTGTTTAATTTTAGTTTTTTTGTCCCGGAAACAAAACATACACATACGTAACAACAATGTACGGCACTCGTTTGCTTTCAATAAAATCCCCCAATTATCTCCTTTTAATTCTTTCATTCGTTCTATTTCACTTGCTCCTTCTCTTTTCGCGAGAGCGGTGAATTTGTAACTACAGTAGTCGCTGAAGCGACATGGTTGCTATGGAAACATTCATAAAAAAACGTCGCTCACCTCCTTACTTTTTTTTTACGATTTTGGACACCAGTAACTTCATAATAACTTTTGCTTTACTGAACGAAAATTTACATTTTTTTCACACTATAGCTGAGAATGGAATATATGAACTGTAATAATTGTTTGAAATTTAAGCGATGAAGCTTAAAACAGTTCTAAACGACTAAAATTGCCACTTAACCATATATTCAATCACTACCGCTTTGAATGATATATATATATATATATATATATATATATACATATATTATGCATATGTTTATATATATAAATATATATATCAAATCATATATATACACATATATATGTATGTATATATACATATATATATATGTGTGTGTGTGTGTGTGTGTGTGTTATGAAAATGATGGTAATAGTATTCCGACAAGATAGAGAAATAAAAAGGAACTAACCGTATCATGTGTTCATCAACGTTTCGTCTTTATTTCGATTCATCCAGTGTAAGTCTCGAAATAAAGACGAAACGTTGATGAACACATAATGCGGCTTGTTCCTTTTTATTTCTCTCTCTCTCTCTCTCTCTCTCTCTCTCTATATATATATATATATATATATACAGAAGGATAGATAGATAGACAGATATATGCACTGGTGTTTTTAATTAGCGTAAGTTAATTTTTTAAATTAGATTTCAATTAATACATTTTTTATTATTTTCTATTTTATACTAAGATGATAAAGCTATTTTAAAATATCTATTTTTCTAAACTTAAAAAATAGCATCAGGCTAATAAGAATTTTCGATCGCTTTTTGAGAATTATTCATATTTTAATAATTTCGTATCATGAGTATCCTCTTATATTTTTGCGAGTTATGTTTTTAAGAACTTACACCTGGTTAATGGACCTAAGTAACCTTTAGTTTCATTTGTTTTGTTATATATATTTTAGAAATAATATCTCTTATTGATTTGTTTGATAATATTTATTTTTTTTATTTTAACTAGAACATAAACGCGAAACCGCGGATACATTAATTTAACCCTTTCCTAATATCAAACATGGCGATTTTTAGACCTGAGGAAGGTTTAATCTTACATCGAGCGAAACTTTCTGCAAATTACAATAAAGATGAGCATAAATGTTCGACTAATCCAAATAAGTCAAAAAAGTATTCCTCATCTAAAAAATTCCAAACTGAAATATAAATACACATATTATTATCATTTTATGTACCTACATGAAATTTGTGTAAATATTTTTAGTATTTACTTCGACAGTGCTCGATACGTAAGTAGAGCTAGTTAGCAAGTTTTCTAAGTATGTACAGCACATAAGTAACACAGTATCTTCTGCGTTTTATTTTCGTGAGAACTCTTCAGGCAGAAAATTCTGTGAAGCTTAACTGCCATATATATATTGTAAAAGCTTACTATATATAAAGTAAATACTAGCAGAGAGACTCGACGTTTCCCGGGACTGAATGATGATCAAGGAATGTTTCACATTCCCATATTTTTATGTTCATAGAGCAACAATCTTTTCTGGTGATATGCAGTCTATCAACTAAAAAATCCCGCGAATAAGTTTCTTATCTGCCTTATTATGTTTTACTCATCCGGTACGTATTGCGATAATTTATTGAGAGATGAATTGAGTAGTATTTTCCTTTTAGATACGTGTCGGAATGTGAAGCCACTTTTTATAATGTTCTGATGATAATGAAATAAGGGGTCTAATAATTTCAATTGTTTACAAAAAGCATTAAAAACGGACCACCTTTCACAGGTAAACCAGACGTGAATGTGCTTTATATATCGTAATTTCTTCTTCTAAGTCGCGTTCATCGTCGTGTGAAGAGATACCTTCAATTTTTTTCTTTATTTCCAGCTGATAGATTCCTCTCCCGCTGTCTCATTGGATACCTTTCTAAGTTATTTGCAAATGGTAGCTATTGTTAGTCGTCACTCAGCCTCACCTTGTAGCTAGGATCGCTCCACTAGGGCAGATGATTACCACTGACTGGCTTTGCCCGTCATCATTCGATAATTACAAGAAGCACTCGTCTGTGAAGCGTGTAGAGAAAGAAACCAGAAAGAGGCCGGTGACTTATAAAAAATGTCCTGGACATCTGCTTGTTATAGATAAGACGGGTGTGTTAGGGCGGAGAACACACCGACGCTGGCGTATTGGTGGGTCAGATGTGAAATTTGATAGAGTCAATGATAAATCGATTGTGATATATAACACACATACACACATACGCAAACATAATACATCCATACATATACAGCCTATGTATATACGCTTTAACAGTTCTTAATTCACTAAATTTTCATTTGTTAGGAAACACTTCGAAAATATAATGGAAGATGAATTCTGCATTGAGAAAAGTGACTAGTTTCTCAAACAAGACATTTTATGTAAGGAGCTAAAAAGAATAAAAAATTACGTATTAACACAAGACAAGTGATTCTTATTGACTTTAATCCTAAAATTAGCGAGACTCTAGGTAGTAGAACAAAAAGAATTCCATAAGCTTACGGTTGATGGAAAATGGTTACTGCTATAAGAAAATGACTAATAACGAGGAATCTACACAGCGAATTAATAAAATCTACTAACCTCTATAAACGAACTGGAACAAAAGATGCAAGAAACACATATGTAATAATAGTAATATAGATGAGATTGGTGCTAAAAATGATACACTGTGAGAGAGACACTGCAGCCAGAACGTACCTACCTGATCAAATTACGTGTTTTATTAATAAGCTTTAAATAGGGTGTAGACTTACTAACTAAACTAAGACAGCAGCACTCAGTACAAAGTATAGTTTAGTTTGGAGTTGAATAATGTAGATAAAGCGGCGAAGTTGTCTACGAAGAATATTATAAATCGATCCAAACTTTACAACTTTATACCATACAAACGAGATACATCTGAAGTTCAGAATGTCTGCAAACAATAAATTGACGAGAAAAAAATGAAAGAATATGGCAGACAACTAAAATTTTATGTGAACGTGAGTTATCGCACTTGCTGATACTTTGATTTAGCTGATTACTTAATGCTTCCTATGAGAAGTTATCTGATTTGAACTTTGTCAAACAAATGGCAGGAAAAACTTTTATTTATATTACTAACAACACAGCGCATTAATAACAAATCAAAATTGGCTAGTCGGATGCAACGTTTGGTTCAATTGCTTACATGCTATGTTGGTCCGACAATGTAAAATGTTATAAACATTTATTTAAAAAATTAAATTGAGTAATTTTATACAAACACCAAATAGTTTTATTTAAAAATAGTTCAATGAAATTACGTTTCAAATAGTAACTGCCTCAACACAACATATATGCAGTTATCTTTAATCAGATTGAGATATCATCGCTTTCTCTGAGAAAAAATGCTAGTTTTTTTTTCTTTAAATAATATAGTTGTGTTTTATGATTTTAGATATCATTTAACCTATGCAAACTACCTGAAATTATCAGGTGTTCCATTAAAATTCACCTTCCTTTAATGATTTTGCATACAATCCTAACTATGATAAAATTGATACACTTTATTTCTAACAAATGCAGTTGTTTAAATCAATATTTTAATCATTTGTAAACATCTTTACATTTTGGGTATAGCATCTAACTATGATGCTAAGCATACTAACCAGACTTCAATTTACTAATGCGTCACACATAAAAGTTTAAAATATCTCGTGTTTGAAGGCGATCTTTTATTTAACATTATTGGACACATACTATACACAGTCTGAGAATTCAAGCTGCCGGACATGTTCGAATGCACGAAACAGTTGGTTGTAAACCCGACAGAAAAAATGTTATGAACTCGTGACAAATATTCACAATCGTTTGTGGTATTCAAACATGTTTACTAAAATTAACCTTTTATCTTTTACTAAGTTGTACACAAACTTATAATCATGAACTTACAGCATTTTTTGTTTTTTCTAGCTGTCGATATGCGAGAACACTATTAGTGATCGTATCATTAGTTAGAATTAACATTCGAAATTGGCTTAACACGCACTAGACGCCCCTAGCTTTTTACATTAGGTGTTATTTACAAACGATGTCTATCAAAATAATCTCCAGACTATTTCTGACATGAAGAAGACTATTGATGTCGAAATCATCGTAGTGTCAAACGAGAAGCATATCAGTTATTGACAAAATGAGTATTTAAGATTCGTGGCTGAAAAAATCAATCATAGAGTGAAGTTAAATATGGTTATATTGTACATGACCTCTGGATTTGATAGGCAATGTCAGGATCGCATTTCGCATCATCCTAAACTATGCGTTTTTGTTAAATTAACACGTATCTACAAAATTTACAGGATATGAGAAGAGACATTAGAAAGAAAAATATATTTGAGGACAAATCAGAGATGCCCCATGGGGGAATATTTTTTCTCTTCCTGCTGAACAGTGCGCTAATGAGACCACTGAGAAGTTCAAAACAGCAGTTGAAGCACATGTTCCCATGCGGAAATTTTATAGCAAGCCCCACTCTCCCCAATGTTTTACTTCGACTTACGCAACTGCCATTGCTCAAAGGCAGCATGAATACCGCTGATTTAACCAACATAAGTCCAGTTCAAACAAACAGAAGTATATAGAAGCTAGAATAACGTAAAGAAAGAAATAGCGACAGCCAAGAGAGAATTTACTGAAACAACTACAAAACGCATCGAAGCACAAAAATTAGGAACTCGTGACTTCTGGAAAATCTACCACAGTGTTGTAAATAATGGGCCATCAACAATTCCCTCACTTACCAACAATCACGAGGTTGTTTGCTCAGCAACCGACAAGGCGAATATGCTTGCCAGTCGGTTTGCCTCAAACTCCACACTGGACCCTTCCAACAACCCTCTGCCTCACTTTCCTTTGCGGACAGACGCCACGCTAGACGATCTAAAAATCACCTCTGCTCTTGTACAAACTATCATAAAAAAACTTGACACTTCAAAAGCATGTGGACCTGATCTCATCCCAGCTGTGATATTAAAAAAGTGCTCAGTCGAAGTAGCTCCAGTTCTCTCCAAACTCTACAACAAATGTCTTAATGAATCATGGTTTCCGGGCTGTTGAAAAACTGCTTCTGTGGTACTAGTATTCAAGAATTCTGGCGAAAGAACTGACCCATCAAATTATCGCCGCATTAGCCTCCTCCCACTTTTCGCCAAAATATTTGAGATCATAATTAACCATGCTCTAGTCCGGCACCTTATAGATGCTAAACTTCTGACTAACAAACAATATGGATTTAGACAAGCCCGTTCCACAGCAGACATCCACACTGTAATCTCTGAACGTATATACCATTCACTGGACAAAGCGGGGGAGGGCAGAGCGGTAGCTCTAGATATATCTAAGGCTTTTGACAGGGTATGGCATGAAAGTCTCCTCAGGAAAATTTAATCATACGGTATCACTGGTAGAATACTTAACAAATTAAATCCTTCTTAGATAAGAGAAAAATCCAGGTTGTCCTCTACGGTCGTACATCTAAACAATATGATATAAATGCGGGAATGCCTCAGGGGTCTATCCTTGGACCTCTATTGTTCCTAATATTTATTAATGACCTCCTGGACAAAACTGCCTCTGAGATGGGTATATATGACTGATGACACCACACTCTATAACAGACATGACAGGAAAACAAATGAACACATAGCTAAAGAAATGACAAAAACACCAGAGGATGACCTCCAATCTGTAGTGGAATGAGGACATAAATGGATGGTCACATTCAATGCTGCTAAAACTAAACTGGTTTCCTTCAATAATTACAAGAAACCTTCTCTGCCACCAATAGCAATGGCCAGTGACTCCCTGGCTGAAAGTACATCTTTAAAACTGCTTAGCCTAACGTTCACAGGAAACATGAGTTGGAACAATTATATTGAAAACATTGCCAGGGCCGCTGCGAAAAAAGTAGGCTCTCTCTACCGTGCTAGAAAACTACTGACACCTGAAAGTATCCTGTACCTCTATAAGGCAACCATTCGCCCATGTATGGAGTATTGTTTTCACATTTGGGCTGGTGCATCTTCTGCTAGTCTCTCGCTCCTAGACAAGGTTAAAAAAAGAGTCGCCAATCCGATAGGCCCTGAACTGGCATCGAAGCTTCAGCCCCTGTCACATCGACGAAAAGTTGAATCCCTCTGCCTGTTTTACAAGTATTTTAATGGTGAATGATCTGACGAACTGCAGACACTTGTGCCCCCACGACGTAGACACCCTCGACAAACCCGACAGGCAGATAAATCCCACCCCAACACAGTAGAGATCCCTAGATGTAAAAGATCTTTCTACTCCAGTAGTTTCTTCTCCAGAACCGCTAGACTCTGGCATTCCATTCCAGGCCCCTGCTTCCCTAACTGTACTGACATGCAGAAGTTCAAGTGTAACGTGAACCAACATCTTACTACCCAAATCCCAATATAGTGCCCAAGTAGTTGCTGCCCCTGATAGTAGCCCCCTACACTAAAGTGGCAATGTGCCTTGTTTGGGGTGAAAATATTAAAAAAAAAAACAACAACAAAAAAAAACAATACTCTTAAGACCAAACTTGTTATCTGCCGAAAAGGGAGTATATTTTTAAGTATATGTCCTCGTAACTGAATATCTTTCAGCCGATTTATAAAAATGGCTTTGGTTCATGGAATCTTCCTGATTACAGATTATATGTATTCATGTATTCATTATGTATTTTCTGTAACCTTTCATTTTATCAAGGGTCGGATGCCAAACTATATAGTCGATTATTATACTATATCTGAAGGGAGCAACCTTTTTTCTATAAACTTTAATTAGACAAAATACATACTAAATTATTATTATTTCTGAGATTGATTTTATTTTAATTATTCAAATTAGTCGTCATTTGCAATTAATCGAAGATATCACCAAACTTTTTGCATGTTTTGGCTCATTGTAAGTTGATTCAAACACACGCTCATATTTTAATCGCATTCTAATCACTAAAAGAAAAGGTGATACTCTTTTCTCAACGTTGTTTCTTTATTTATGTATATTTTAATCAGATTTACATAATCTTCTTGTATCTGTAGGATGTTAAGATTATTTTTTATGCAATAATATTTAATTTCTAAAGTATTCACATCTGCAAAAAATGAAAGAGTGCAACGTATTTTGGTTTGTCTCGTTTTGTCTCAGTTAATATAGCCTACAAAAGAAGGAGAAAAAAAGAAACTGGTAATTAAAAACAAAGGCTAGTCGTATCAGGAAGGATGGGGGTGAGGTAACGAGAATGGGGGGAAGGCCAAACCTAATGACCTCCGACATGAGAAGTAATTATGTTTTCTGACAAAAGAATAATAGTCCGCATTATCGACTACTAGTTTTCTTTTTTCAATTTTTAAAGTTGTGGGTGTTATATATGTTAAGGGGAAGTAATCAACCTATAAGAACTTTATCGATTTGCTAAGCGTGATTTTGGTCATAATAATTGAAGTACATGCTAATAATTACTGTCGAGATGCACGTTGAATTTCAGTTTCTATTAGTATTTTAAAGTATTTAAGGAAACACAATATAAACTGAACTGCTCCTATAAAAATTCAAATATTTTAGATATGCATTGCATTTTTTCAAAGTCATTAGACCACAATTACTCTGTTTCATGATTTCAATTTCTCTTTCTGACGTCTTAAGTCATAAATGATAAACATTTTCTAGAATAAACACCAACTAATAAAAATTGAACTGATGATCGAGACACTAGGCATGAAAACATTTTATCTTGGTTTTAATCTATAATAATAATTATAATAAGTGACTTTAACAGGGGGGCAAAAGTGTACTGTTCTTTGTATTGGATTGCAGCTATCTGGAGACGGGTATTCTTTGTTTTATTTTTCCTATATATATATATATATATATATATATATATATATATATATAAATATATATATATATATATATATATATATATATATATATGGACCATACGGCAATAGAAAGGAGGTTAAATTCTTCTGTGATTCTATTTTCAACAAATAGTGTACGAATGAAGTCATTAGCAAGCGTCACGTGTAACAGAGACGTATACTTGCCGATAAATATTCCCAATACAGAATGCATGTTAATGAAATGAAAAATATTTTATTCAGTATTTTTTGTACATATAAGAATCGATTTTTAAATTCTAAAACTACATTCCCAATGCCTAGTCTTCCTTTGTCAACACATTAATTACAGTAGAACCCTGAAATACGGTTTTTCAGGTTACGATGTTGAATACAATGTATTTTTCTGACCCTGGTTACGGTATTTCCCTACATTATGGTGTTATTTAAAATGTTATTTGATTATATACATGTGTATTATATACTGTACTGGATTTTTTAAATGATTTTTAATGTCATATCCCAGAGTTCTGTTGCATATTCATTAAGGACAAAATTTCGTTTTCTTTGTAATGAAAATATGGGACTTCTTATGTTATATATTAGCTGCATACGTCTGAGTTTATTGTTACGAATGCTTAAACCTTTTTGTTCGCTTTGGATTACAATATTTTTGAAACAATACTTTGGACGACTGAAAAGGACCCCATACTATTGTAATATGTTGGTCATCGTTCATTCGAAACAGGCTACTAAATAACTTGACTTTCTGTAAAACTGGTGTTTTCTACCAAAAATGATCTTTAAGATGCAAACATGGATATTCGTTGTTTGAAGCAGGGAAGCGTTTTTAAAGAGAATTTATATTACGTTTCTACTTTCTTAAACTATCTTCAATATGTGTGTTATTATCAGTTTATATGATAACGAACCTTTCACACAAAAAATACTTCTCCACCATATGACGCCACTTTTAATCTTTCTATCTGTACTTCCATCTTGACAGTCGGGAATTCTTCTAATCAGTTTTTATTTGAAATTAACAAACGAAACATTTTTCTTCAATTGTTTTTTTACATTATTTATCAATGGATAATTGCAGCCAACTCACTATACCACCCGTTTTTTACTTCATAGTCAGTAATTATCAAGGTCCAAAACCATTCGAGGATAAGAGTTAATGAATGTAAAGTGGTAGTGTAGTAATCGGTAATTGTGTGAATTGAGTAGAATTTGATTATTTATGGGGGCAATCGACAAATTGAAGGCTACCATGTTGTATTCATCCGGGAAGCAGGCCTGCGGAACATTGTTTGACAGGCGGGTAGTTCTGAAAAGGCTTTGTTCAGGGAATCTGCGTTTAGATTTAGGTACAGATATAGAGTGAGAGAGATCGTACTTGTATGTAGTATAGTATAGATTGTAAGAATGCCCCTTAAATTTTAGGGCATAACCATAAAATAAGAACAATACGTAAACAAAAACACATTTTCGATGCTAAAAAGTATTAAAAAAATTTTCATGAGTTTACTAAATTTTTTTTAAGGGAAATTAATAATTTGCATTATTCGGAAAATTCACACTATTATGTTCAATTCGAATCTTCGTATATTTCTCATTTTAAGATATAAACATTGCACATAGGATTGTTTGAATTATTCAGACTACGTCGGTTTAATCGCACACTGTTTTGCTAGATTTAACTCCATTCGTCCCCATCTGTATTTTTATTGTATTATCCGTATCGCCTGCATTGAGAATTGAACTTAAAAAAGTTAACTTCCAACTGAATGCTACCGATGGTAGCCGTTACGCCACAATCGCAAATTATTTACTTCTACCCGGTAATGGCTGACCGGACAAAGGGATGCTATAACCTTGAATTGAATAAAGGGCTTGTTTAAAATTCCGTGCAAATTCCTGACGTTTACAATATATAAGTGAAGAAGGTCGGAGGTTACATCGGCCGAAACGTTGTATGTTTATGTAATAACATTCAAGGTAAGAACAGTAGACCAGATAATCTATTAAATGCGCATTGGATATTATTTTTCAGATTTTCATAGATAGTTTACTCTTTAGTTAGAATTGTAGACTTACCAATTCAATGTGAACGATAATTTGGCTTAACAGTAACTTAATTAATACATAACTGACGTTTGGGTAAATCATTTGGGCGGCGCAAACTTCCTGAATTCGATAGAAATCAGAATGCAGAAGAAAAAAAAAAGACGATACTGTATAGCGTCAATATCTGACGTAGCTTGTAGATTTAAGATAGAAAAGTCACTGATCCAATGTGTGATATTTATTTTCACTAAACCAGAAAACAAGCAAACATTAAAAACACTAAATGACCCTTCTTCTACAAAATAACCGTTAATCAGTTCAGTATATCACATCTCGTTTTTCTTTGTTTATTGCTCCGAGGCGGTAATTTATCTGTTTGCCTGAGAAAAAAAATGGTAAAGCCTGGCACCATTGTTTGGCGTCATCGTTTCAGAAGCAAATAAAAAATATTTGTTCTGTCTTGTTTTCTATATCTATTTTTTCGCTTTCATACTCTTTTTCCGCCATCTATTTTTTTATATTCCTTTTATGTCCAAGCATCTGCCGATCAATCAACAAAACTATATATTTATATATATATATATATATATATATATATATATATATATACATATATATATATATATATATATATATATATATATATATATATATATATAACTTCCGTCCTGTCTCTCACACATACATTTTTTTCTTTCTCATCTTATCACTTCGACAAATTCTCCATCCCCCGATTCTACACAAACACACACACACAAACACACACACCCACACATCCAGCCCCCCCCCACACACACACACACACACACACACACACACACACACACATACACGCATATATATATATATATATATATATATATATATATATATATATATATATATGAATGAATAAATGCGAAACATTTTTTCGTTTATCACAATTATAATATCACAAATCAGCTTCGTGCTTAAATTATATAATATAACGTATTTTTTAAATTATTAATCTGCAACAGCTGAAGTATAATTATTTGTAATTCTGATTTTCATAATTAAGTTACGTAGAGTACAATGAATGTTCGTACTATTTATTATTTCATTTGTAATGCTATTACTATCGTTATACACACACACATATATATATATAAATATATATATGGAATATATATATATATATATATATATATATATATATATATATAAATGCAATAGTTTCGTCCATGTAAACAGCAATAAAGTGATTTAATAATGAACGTATAAATTACGAAATCTTATTTTAAATCAGAATTTTTAAAAGAATTAAACATGTTAATTAAAAATGATGTAGCGTCAGATGGAAGGCAATATCTTACGTGTATAACAAACACACACACACACACACACACACACACACACACACACACACACACACATATATATATATATATATATATATATATATATATATATATGAAAGTGAGAGAGCCACAAACGTAGTCCGATCTCATCATAATTTTATTTCAACCTAGTGCGGAACTTTTCGGGCAAGACGAGCTAGTCAGATTTTCAGATTTATAGCACTCCATCCTCCCTTTCTTGTGGATATCCTTCGATTGAGGGAGGACCTCTGGCTTTCCAAATTTTGCAATCGTTCTCAGGATACGGCAACGCGTTGATTTGGGCACATCAGGAACGCCAGCTTTTTCAAAAACTTGTTTGCTAGTTTCAAGTGGGTTACTACGAACTTTTCTCTTGATCTTGTTCATTGTTCGACGTTACAGATATGATTTCTTACGATGCGTTAGTGTTGCCGTATAACGTGCGAGGTTTCACGAGTTTTCATTGACAACTAGTAGAATTAGAACAAAAATATGGATTTGCATATAATCCTGGCACGGGCTATATATATATATATATATATATATATATATATATATATATATATATATATATATATATATATATATATTTATATATTTATGTATATATATATTTATGTATATATATATATTTATTCAGGTAATTATACTTAAATAGCATGAAGCGTTCTTGCTTAATGAACTTTTTTGTTAATGTTTACATTTTTCAAATGGTTGTTCTTATTTCTCGGTTGAATCTGTGCAAGAGAGTTCCATATTTATCTTGATTGATTAGTTTTATTCTTTTGGTTGTTTTTTGGCAAGTATTTAGACTGAGTTTAAACAGCCGTTTTCAAGCAGTTGGGGTTATTGTTCGTTTTAAATCGAGATGCTTCTATATGCTTCTCTTAAAATCATATGTAACCTTTTTGAATAAGTGACACATCTCATCTCTTGAAATAACAACTAATCTAAACAACTAAAAATTAACAATGTAAATTTTAAAAATAGCAGTAGCATCTTGAAATGCCTAGGTACGTAACTATCCATAATATATATATATATGTGTGTGTGTGTGTGTGTGTGTGTGTGTGTGTGTGTGCGTGCGTGTGTGTATTTATAGTGTAGTAACACATATGGAATGATAAAAACGTATTAGACATAAACAAATTTCCATCCCGAAACTTCCCGGCGGCAGGTGTTCAGTAATGTTTACACAATGGGGAAAAATATTCGGCACATAGCAAATTTGAAAATTTTATAAATTAGAAAATAAGAATAAAAGCAGGAATATAAGGTTCAGGGATGGGAGCAGGAGCACACATAAATCCGTCTTTATTTTTGCCCCTGCATAAATACTGCATACAAACAGGTTTCTCTTAATATGCAAATTATACATACAGTAGGTTAGCATATTAATTTCTCGTCAATGCTCTTTCAATATGTGATCTACTAAGTTCTTAATTTTTATATGTAATCTATTCATTTACATTTAACCCTTACCATAACCATAACGAATTGATATTAACCTTAAATGCATGCTAATCCTAGCAATGATTTAGGTTATGGTTTTAGACTAAATCACAGACTGGAATCTAAACAACTCGGCACATTACCTATTAGAAAAGAACCTTGATATATCAACTGATTTGGGTTCTTTTCAATTTGCACCTGCATGTTGACCTGGCCTCTTATTTCAATGCTTTTATATTTATTTCATCACTATTTATAACTTTTGATATCTGCAGGTTGTTTTATTCTGGCGTTATGAATTCAAAGCGGCAGACATGAATCAGCGTTTAAATAGTTGGCTGACAGATCTCGGAATAAATATAAAAGTAAAAAAAAAAATATTTTCAGAAATAATTGGAATGTTTCCAACATACATCAAAAGATATAAATGTCGGAAATTAGATTTTCTCTTTCTTTTCAGTTTTATTACTTAAAAATGTTTTTAGAATGTTTTTTTTTTTACTTATACTGATATCTACGGTATGAGGTTAGCAATCTGGACGGAACTTCACATGTTAAAGGTATTCAAATATGATATTGAATTGATATGGCGGTAACAAGTTGAGAGTTTTGTGTAGTTTGAAGATACATATTAGGCTCATTCTAGAATGGGATATATGTAAAAATGATAGTATTTTTGGTGATCGATCACCGTTTTTCAAATGAGAGGGGCCACACTAAGATAACGGTGAAATGATATATCGTTAGACGATGAACGCCGTTAATAAAAGATTGGTAACAGTAGATAAAATGAACAGAAGATTATCTAACAACTAGATTTTTCAAGAGAACGGATCGATAAGTAGTTGGGTATTTAGACTAGACAATGGCTTAATCATAATACATGAATAATACACAAAACGGAATTGGACAAAAATGGACATCATCATATAACAGATTTTTACATTTCAATTAATTAAATGAAATATTATAAAGTTAAATGGATACAAATAAAATAAGTTTTACAAATGGTGATAAAGGCAAATTCTACAGTTTTCAAATGATTTCATATACATATATTTCATATTATTTTTTCTATTCAGTTTTTAAATTTCACACACTAATCATACCCTATCTGAGAATAATTCGAACTTAACTATCTTTCTTACTTTCAACTATTATTGGAAGCAATATATTTTATGGTAAAATTTCTCTGAAAATACTTATTCCTGATAGAAAAAGTGTTAGAAATGAGTCAACCAATTTTATTCTATGAAACAGTTGTATTAATTACATTATGTGATTTTGCGTGTAATTAATATTCACATTAATTATATATTATGTTTTTACTATCAAGCGATTATCCTCAAGAGCTAAAGGGAATTTACAATCATCATTTTCACAACATAATTTTATGATAAACTTAATTGTCCTAAAATCAATAAAAATCTATAATTTAAATCTCACTTGTCTTCTTGTGTGTGTATGTATATATTTGTCTGTATGCCCGCTAAAATGTTTTCATGAGCACTCAACCTGCATGGCATTGATATCCCTAGAAAGAGCAATGTGTTTGATAAAATATATGTAATAATTGGTAAAAAGATGTATTCTGTTTTGTTCAATTGGGCAAGTGTTTGTAAGCAGGTACGTTTTTCCTGGCTTGCCAATGGTATTATTACATATAGGTAATATATTTATGTATTAAACTTTTGAAAAATGCTGCCCCATATTACCGAAAACGACGCTATCTCTCTTAAAAGTGTTTATTATTCACGAGAAAAAACTAGTGGTTCTTCAGTATAAAACTAAAAGAAAATGTTGATTTCAAGTAAAACAAATAGTGCCCATGTTATTGTCGCATGTCACATTGTAAGATATCCAAGAATCACGAAAGCAATGAGGTAGAAAAACAATTCAGGAAATACTGTATCTATAAGGAGAACAAAACCTTGGACACATTTAAAAAAAACAATGTATTTATGTATAAATTGAAAATAATTGTCTGCTTATTTGTAAGACCGAAAAAAAAACACGAAAATTGATCAAATAATATTTGGATGATGATTGGTCATTTTCTCAAAATCACGTAAATTGAGTAATCTTTAGGGTTTTTTTTTGTAACATTCCAAAAAATAAGTAAATATATCAAGTCATGTGTAATGATTATTTGTTATATTTCGAAAATTAAGTAAATAGATCAAGTTGTTTTTTTGTGTTTATTTGTAACATACTGAAAATCACTCAAAAATGCACTAATATTTAGTGCTTACTTGCCATATTTTAAAGCTTACGTCAATTGATAAATAGTGGTTAATGCGTATTTGCCAATTTTCAAAAAATGACGTAAATTGATCAATTAATTTTTAGTGCTAATTTGTAATATTATAAAAATCACGTAAATTGATCAATAACACATAATGCTTTTTTGTCACATTCTACAAACACATAAACTCAACAAATGGTTAGTGCATATTTGTTATATTTTTAAAATCACGTATATTGATCAAAAATAATTCAGCTTTCTTTGTCATATTCTAAAAGTCACGTATATTGATCAAGTAATGTAAAGAGCATTTTTTGTAATATTCCAAAAATCTCGTACAACGATCCAATGCATATATTTATATACCGGGCATCATGGAAACTGATCCTGAAATATTTAGTGCATTTTCATGTAAATTGATAAAGTAATGTTGACTGCTTATTTCTCATGTAAAAAAATCCATCTAAATTGGTCATGGGACGTTTAAGTCTTATATATAATATTCTAAAAATAGTGTGAATTGATACAGAAAAGTTGAGTGCTAAACTGTCATGCTCTAAAAATCACGTAAATTGACTAAATAATGTGTCGTACTTATTTGTCATATTCAAAAAATCACTTACATTGATAAAGTAATGTTTAGTCCTTATTTGTCTTATCCAAAAAATCACATGTGTTGATCAAGTAATGTTTCGTCCTAATTGTCATATTCCTAAACTCCCGTACATTCATAGATTTTTAAAGATGGAAACATATGGAGTTGGTCCAATAAATGGCTGAAAGAGTTTAAGATCTCAAAATTACTTTACTTAATACATTTCTTAGAAGGTGGTATATGATGTCAGTTCCGGAAATGGCTGAAGCGGTTTACGATCTTAAAATTGTTTTATTTCATGTATATTTTTAAGAGACATAGTATATGACACCCGTCTCGAAAATGGCTGAAGCATTTTATGATCGCAACATTATACACTTCGGTCTAAGCTAAAATACCAAGTAAACGTAAGATTAAATAATTTTATATCAGGCTGAAAAAAAACGAAAAAAAACAACAAAAATGCATTAAAAATTTACACCGAATATATTTGTCATCTTCCAACAATAACGTAAGTAGTGTCCGTTTGTTGTTACAAAAGAATTTCTCGAGCATGCGCGTGTGTTTAGTATTAGTTAAATGTGATATCTGATCATTTCTCATGGGTTGTTGAGATCGCTGGAATGTTGAGAACATATACTACACTTTGATCTTCACAAAATGACAAATAATACCGTAATATCGAGCAGTTTCCTATCAGGCATTATCTTCCCCTTAAAAAAACAAAATACATAAAAAATTGACATGGAATATATTTCATTCTTAATTGTCATATTCCAAAAATCACATAGTGTACGTATTTTGTCACAAAGCAATCTTCCATGTATGAAAAATTCGTCCATTGTTTCGCTTTCTTTGTTTTTCGATGTGATTTGCAAACCGCGCATGTGCGAATACTCGATACCTTCTTTCGTTTTAAATAGCTAATGTTGCGATGTCATAGCATCTGAGTAATCATAGCTATATCGGTAAAGTGTTCGGTTACTACCTTCCGTTATGCGAGTTTTTGCTCGGCACGTGCCATTTTTTTTCTTCTTTTTGTTTACAAAATTCTGCTTTCAGCTTCGCTCCTGGCTGATGACACCCCAGTCTTGTTTTCTTTAACAACGTCCCCACTCCCGTTGGCACTGTTTTTTTTTTTTTAACGACCGGGCAAGGCAACGTCCTGACACCGTTGGCAGAATTTTTTTTAACGGCCGGGCAACGCCCACTCCCACCCGTTTGTCGCATTTTTTTCTTTCCCCCATCCCGCTGTCACATTTTTTCGACCGGGCAACCACGCTGCCGCCTTCCTTCCGTTGTCACTATTTTTTCATGACCAGGCAATGCCGGGCACCCCCCGCTAGTTACTTTATAAAGAAGTTAATTACATTTTCCTTCACTCGCAACTAATACTGTGTAGCTGCAAACAGTATGATGTATTACTTAGTTTTGGATGTCATTTCAATTAATAATTACTATTCAGAAAATACAAAGCCAATCAGAAATTATGGAAGGACTTATAACTTACAATGACATACCCAACGTAGATGTGTGTTTCAACTAGTTATAATTCTTTTCAGGGTCATGTCAATCCCTGACTCACGTTGCCTGGACGCATTTTTGTTGGTGTAGTGCCTCCTGGCGAGTTGTCAGGCAGATATCAAGTTCTATAAGCAAAATGTTCACCCTTTGTCATATTTACTTGCCTTGTTATTTCGGTTTCAATGGAGGTTGCCTCTGTCATTAAGTTGTCGTTGTTCAATTAACCGAGTCAGTTCCATCCTCATCCCCCAAATCTGTCACCTGCCGACCTACTCATTTCCATTAACGGGCGAAACACTTCATATTTAGTTGTAAGCTACAGAAGAAGAGAGCGACTGAGAGAAAGAGGAATCAGTGGAAAGGGTGATGGGGAGAGTAACAAAAAGAGGGAAAGGGATTTGAGCTTTTCACTAAGTCGTTATTTGTTTGTTTCTCGTTCCATATGCTATTTCTATATTTATTTGTTTGCTACTTCGTTTTTTGTGTGTTTGTTTGTTTGGACCGTTTTGTCTTTGTTGTTGTTTCTAATTTTCGTTTCTTTCTTTCTTTTTTTCTACTTTGTTTGTTTGTTCCTGTGCCTCTTTTTATTTTATTTTCCTACGGTAATATCCCGAGCATTCCAGCTAAATTTAAATAATCGTTATTTCCCGTTTGTGATATATTGCATATCGGTAAGTAAATTCAAGGACACCAATAGTTGGACATTACGGAAGGTCGAGGGGACTGGTCAGGCGGAAGGTAAATTACGAAAATTCGTCCGGGTGGTGGGAAAATACAGTGTTTAATGGGGTTCTTACCCGCTGAACAGCGCGAAGTTAAATGAAATGAAAATAGTAACGAGAGAAAAAAAAAAACTCTGTTCACTTCATTACCCACGAGGGTAAAGAGACAGGCGGTCGGTTGGTTGTCCATATAATAAAAATAAACATTATAAAAACGGGTGCACTCTAGATGCGAACAAAGATAAAACTTACCTCGATATAGAAATGTTAATTCCTCACTTACTGTGGACAGAAAACGTAAAGTATGTTATAGACCAAGTACTTTGCTTCTAGGCAAACGGTAATGTAAGAAATCTTTATTTTCACAAAGGTATCACCACATATCAATGCCCAGATGCCATTGGAGGATAAGGGTTAATGAGTGTGCAGTAGTCAATAGGAAAATATCATAGAAATCGTTAGTAGTAGAAAATCGGTAAATTGAATTTCTTAAGGAGACGACTCATGAAATTCTTGTTCACGTTGAAGACGATCATATTATAGTCAGCTAGAAAGCAGGGAAATGGATAAAATTACTTTACGTTTAGATTTAGGCATAGATAAGACATGCAGGAAATTATTGGTAATGGTTTCAACTAGACAAGTATTTTTCGTGAAAGTCCGACGAAGGGGGGCCATAGATTGTAGCTCAGAAGAGCATGTGCTATGAAATAAAAATAAGGAAGAGACATGCTCGCAATGTCTCTTCTGTGGGAAAGAGGTTGCAAGGAAGAGAAAAGAGTATCCCCCCAGTCTACGAAATCTATTTTGAACTCTTTCAATGCAGGATAAACTACTTGTAGCAGCTCCTGCCGAGATGTGGCAACATTCCTCCATCCTTGAACATACTTTACACTTATACAAGTAAAGAATGCATCAACAGTGAGATATCTACTAGAGTGGTAGAATGATACGCCCATTTTTCCAACGACCTTGGCAACAGATTTGATGTACGTATTCATTTTTAGATTAAAGTGAAAGTCAGAGTCAGAAGCTTGTCAAAACATGGAGACTCCCTAAGACGAGAGCCATTCATTTCAATTGATGCAAGATTCGGAGCAGAGCGTTGATGACGTAAAGATAAAGTCTTTGCTTTAGGTGCCTTAAAAGTAACCAGCCACCTCTTTCTCCATTGCACCACGTGCTCAATATCAGAAGAGAGAGAATCAGAGAGAACATGTGTCATTTACGGCCATTTAAGTGTTGGAATAGATTATTGTGTCGTCAGTATAATTGTCTACGAATGATCTTAGAATATGATTTGAGAGCTTATTGATGTAGATCAAGAAAAAAGTTGGGCCAAGGATAGACTCCAGAGAAACTCCAGCATTAATACTGTGCGCCTCTTATTTCTGTCCCTCAACCACTACTCTTATGACTCTATTAGAGAGAAATGATTTAATAATTAAGAAGACATTTCCAGCTATACCATAGATGGAGATCTCATGGTGTAGACATTTATGCCACACTCACAAAGGCCCTTGACATATCAAGATTAATTGACCTAGAAAGGACGCCGCCGTCGAGAGATTCACTAATCCTATGCCATATAACTGTTAACACATCTGAAGAACGGGAACCATATTGAATGTTAAGAGGTTATTTTTGCTGAGGTAGTTGAATGCTTCTTTGTTAAATTTTCCATGAGGGAAATTTATTACTGTACCGAGAGAGATGACTGATCAACTGAATTCTTAAATACGAGGCATACCGATGAGGTTTTCCAGGGTGTTGGCAGTAAGTTTGTAAAGACAACGCTTACACAGATTTGTTTCTATGGGAGCGAGTTCTGCTTGATGTTTCTTCAGCACCATAATTGGAATGCTGTCAGAGCCAGTTGCTTTACTGAAATCAACGTTTGTGATTAGCCCACCGATATTTGTATGTTGCATGACGTTTCTTTTCAGTAGGAAATAGGGGAGCGTCCTTGATTGCATGGAGTAGAATTAGCTGCAAAGTTCTTGGCAAAGAGTTTGGCTTTGTTCGATGCTATAAGATTACCCCGAGTCCATATTTAATGGTTAGCATCTAGCACACGCTCCTGTAAAGGACCCTGTTTGTTAGTTTCCAAAACCGGTTGGAAATAAGCCCCTGCTCAGCTATTTTGGACTTGACGGACTGAACATACAACTCTCTCGCGTCCTTTACTACTCTTTTATAGTGGTTGGTGGCAGCCCTGAAGGCAGCTTTATTTGTAGTACATCTTTTACATGGAAAGCAATGGAAAAAGTGATGCCTGTGTACAATAGCAGCAGCATATTCTCGAGAGAATCACGGATGGCTGTTAGGTATTTGTTGAAAATTTTTGGAGAGTATAAGGCGGATTAATTTTATTTTTAAAAGATTATTCAAAATATTACATAATTTCATAAAATACCAAGAAAAGGTTTTAGATGTCTGATTTTCATAAATACACGATATTTAAAAACCGTAAAATTTGTTTTAGATGAGATACATTTAACTGATTTTTATACCAGGAATTTAATCTACTTTCCAGAAACCTTGATATTGAGTGACTTGCTTTATAGTCACTTCTGACGAAATTACTACGTCTGGGCCCACTGTGTGGGGGTATAATTTATCTAGGCATTCATTCTTTTGTCGAATACTGTTATACATTTTCATTCGTAATTATAATCCTTCATAGACATTAACTTGCTTTTAGAGTGAAGGGATATTAAAATATCCTTCAACTTCTCATTATTCTAGATTTTAAAAATTTATCTTTGTGCCGTTATATGATCAGGCATTAATTTTGAACCGGATGTACTCGTGTTTATTCGTCATGATCTCATCTTTTCATTATATCCTCCTATGTTCCTCAATTTTGTTTACAATTATACCGTCCTTTCAAGCTCGCAAAAAATAAACGAACGGAGGCAGCATATACTTTTAAGAGAATATTAATTTACTAAATTATTTTACGTTGATAATCATAACTTTTGTGTCCGTTGAAATTGAAAGTTGCATTTGAATTCCTTTGCAGAATAATCCAATTAATGTTGCTTTACAAATCGATATAGCCTCATAGAAGTGTAAAAAGATAATAATCTTTTAATCTGCATCATGTTCCAGACATTTTGAGATGAAGATAATTTGTATTATTTGGATTATTCAGACGACTTTTCTTATATGTCTTGAACCCGTGACGCAATAAATTATGTCGTTGGCTAGAAAAAACTTCAAAATCACGGTTTTCTAAAAGATGCCTCCATGGACTAATATGCTTTTTAATATGGCAACAATTTGAACATAATTTCCACGAAAGTAATTTCTAGAATTAATCAATCCAAATAAAAGATTTAAATCCTGCTCCGATTATCTACAATGAAAACTGCCGAACCAGAATCTAGTATTGATTCTACGGTAAAAAGTTTGTCGAAGATAAAGTAACAATAAATTGGCTACTTTTACATTATTTTATATATTAGATTATAGGGTCAGACATATATCAACTGGTTACAATATGACAAACACAAAATAACGGTGGTCAAGTTATGTCATTTACCTCCTTTTCGGTTTGACCAAATATCAATTGTGGGTTTGGTGGAAGGATATGGACTCGAACCTGCATCACAAATCGTTTTCAGTTCCTATCGTTAAACATTTAGCCACCGTAACAAGTAATAAACATAAAATCACAAATTATAATAGGACCCAGGCAAACCGTGAGTGTTTAATACCTAGTTATTATTTGACAACTACTTTTAATTGTTTATTTTTCGTATGATTTCGAACGTTTGTTAAAGTGATTGATGGGATTTATTTGTTTCCATCAAGCGGGCACAACGTTTACTTTGATATGAAACTATTTCGTTCTGTTGACGGTTGCTGACATCGACCAACCGACAGTGGATTACCCTATATAGAACATGTTATTTGCCGAAATACGTGCGAAATCTGTTCGAGCCAATATGTCTTTTTAAAAACAGCGTTAAGAACATCGGAATTTTCCGGGATAAAAAAAGGAAAATATGCCCCTTTTTTGCCAGTGGACAACTAAAACATTCCTATTTTCACTCTTACTATTTATATTGTATATTATATAATTTATAGGGTGAAGATATTGAAGTGTTCACGCAAGGTAAAAACTGATCGAAAAACATAACAATTCCATTTAAAGTCCAGTTAAAGAAAGGTGTACAGAAAGTAAAGTCATAGAGACGAAGCGAATTGGCTGATCATTTCTGTCTCTTTATACTGATGGCGACACACACATACAAAGAACTATTTTAATTTCAGTATCCACTAAATATCAATCGAAAATCATGAGTTTTTAAAAATATTTATTTTTTCCACGTGTCATTGCGGATAGAGCTGTTAGTGTCACCACACAAATCATAATAGACAGAAAATTATTTTAGGCAATCACACATAAATTATAGAATACATAGAGAACTAAGCGGAGAAAAACTGCAGCAAAGGAAAGAAAAAAAAGCCATTATATTCCTTTAATTAAATACGTTAGAAGAAATCTATTCTCACACTATATAAAAATATCATCTTAATCGCACTCAGAATGCATTCGTCTGCGCCATTTACAATTTAGTTAGACATGGCTAACAACATATGTCAGCACTTTAAATTCGAATATATATATATATATATATATATATATATATATATATACACGTGTTGTTCTGTTCTTCTCTGACAAAGTGTATCATTTTATCTCTACATTTTCTTTCCTTCGTTGTGACGTCACATCGCATACTGGCTTGGTCATTGTCATACGTATTTTGTGGTTGCTGCTTCTACTAGCGTCAACGACTTTGTTACATTTATGGGCAGGCTATAATTTTGCCGGGAAACACATAACTTGAAAACTACAAATTATAAGAGAAGCCATATTTGTATAGAAGTTGGTTATAATGCAGAGATAAATGAGTTAAAATATTAATTTCTTAAATGTAGAGATGCAAATAAAATAGTTCAACAATAATTGTAATAATAAGTGGTTGTTCTATAAACATTAGTATATTCCAAATGCGAAGATGATATCTTAAACTTTAAGTAGATTTTTTTTTTCATTGAAAAAAAAATTCAAAGTGAAAAACTTATTATTGGCATTATAACTTGGGAAAGATGAATTTTAATACACACCCACACACCCACACCCACACCCACACTTACTTACACGCACACTCACTCACACAGATACATACATATATATATATAATGAGAAAGGTAACGTTTTTAATAACTGCTTTTCTTTCGAATGGGAAGGAGTTGAAATTGCTGTATATATATATATATATATATATATATATATATATATATATATATATATATATATATATATACAGAAATCAACCAATCATTGTAAACTTTATAATGATTTTCTGCTATTATTTATTAATAACCTTTGGGAGCGTTGTTATTAACATAAAAAATACAACAATGAAGAAACCGCGAAAAAAAGAGTGATGATTTGTTTGAGAAAGATGAGGTGGAAGGGTCTAAAATCGGCCTCAGTTATTTTACTTCACTAAGTTTCAGTGAAATTATATGATGTAAAGTTTATAGCATTTTCCAATCAAAATATACAAACTATTTTTTTACCACACGTTAAGTTGAAAAAACCGTTTTATGTTATATATTAAACAAGATTTGTTGTTTAGTTTATAATGGGAAGGACTTTTGATGTAGATTTCCAAAAAGAATTGGAGAATCAGAGAATATGATAGATTGGTTACGAGTGGAACGTCATAAGGTTTATTTCAGAAATCATGTCCGGGTCGAAGGCCAAGTTCCGAAACTTAACCGGAAATTTGAAGAATAAGAGAAATAATAATATCGATGTACACGTTGGCATAACAAAAATAAGCAAATCGATAGAAAGGAAGGACTTAAATATTATAAGGAAAATAGAAATAGAGGAAAAGAAAATAATATAAAATGAGGAGAAAAACACGACGAATGAATTCGGAAAAGCTTATAAATTCTGAGAGACGAAATCTATGGAAGTAAGGGATTAACAAAATACAAACGCCGAAAAGAAGAAAAAAAGGCGGAAGAAGAGAATGTTTCATTCGACGTCACATTGCGATGTTGTAGGCGAAGTTTCAGAGAGAATGAGAAGACTTGTCCAATTAAATAACACGGATTTTTCTATAGGTTCTATTGTATCCTTAAGGATTAGAACGTTTTATTTTTAGACGACACAAAACGAGACTAAACATGTGCATAATAGACAGCTTTTTAGAAAGGTTCTATTTCAATTCATCGCTTATTATTCGAGCGTTTTTGTTGACATATGAATAAGCTTACACAGCCAACAATACATGGGACACGAGCGAACAAATAAAATACGCAAACACATAGCACACACACTCAAGACATATGTATATATATATATATACACACTCATATATATATATTTATATATATATGAGTGTGTATATGTGTGCATTCATCTCTAAAAAACAGTGTTATAAATGTAAGCATGTGAATAATATTAACAAAATTGTATATATATATATATATATATATATATATATATATATATAACATTGGTATATATATTATATGTATATATATATATATAACATTCGTATATATATATATATATATATATTTATATACCAATGTTTGTATATTTGACCATGTAGATCATTTTAAAATGAAGAGTATACACAAGGAATTCTTGTTATTTGTAGCTGTTTCAAGACAATTATTGTTTCAAATAAAAAAAAAAATAGCTGATTTTTAAATATCAGATCATATCATGACATCATTTTTATAAGAACTCAGAAAACTTAACAACAACAACATATTTTGATGTTCATGCATTTGTTCGGCGGCCGGAGTAGATTGATTCAAAGGTGTCCTCATGGCTTGATTCGAATCTCCCGCCCATCAGAATCATCTACACAGATTATTGTGTAAACAAGTAACACTACTGACTTTAGGCATAAAAGAATAATAATTATATATATATACTTATATATATATATATTTATATATATATATATATATATATATATATATATATATACTAGCATGGACACCCAGCCTTGCTAATTGACATAAATTTCCGTTCACACATGTATACTAATCATTTTCATCATGGGCAACGTGGATACCCCCACAACAAAAATAAAAAAAACGGATGAAAACATGTAAATGTAGTCGCCCCAAAAAAGAAGTATGTGATACCCTCTCCATCAGATATTTCGGCAGAAGGGCTACAAAGAGAAGAAACTATTCTCCGAATATTGAGCACTGGAAATATCCCCACCCCCCAAATAATTAAAAATATATCATCACAACTTTTGTTTCTATAAGCATAGCAGCAAATGCCCTTGCGATCGCAAAAAAGAAAAAAGAAAGATCTACAAAAATTAATTAAAAAAAAAATTAAATTAAATTGTTCATCATTTTATATGTCTAATTTCTTATAATATTTCCCCAAAATCAATGTGTCATATTTTCGGGTTTGTTCTGTTTATAAAATTGTTAGATGAACGTATAGAATGGTCTAATAAAATTAAGTTATTTTATGTTTCACCACAAAAAAAAATGTATTTCTAATGTTTCACCCCCCTCGATCACTAAACTTGAAAAAAATGATAGAGATAACAAGTTTTTTTTTCAAAATTTCTTCTTTCATATTATTTATAAAGACTGCTTAAACGTAATAGCCCCCCCCTCCCAAAGCAGGCCTTTATATTTTTGAGGAGTTAAACGACGCATGGTCACGTTGTAAAAAAATTGACCATTTTTAATTTAACATATTAAATAAATTATAAAGAAAATCTGTTTTGCAGGCAATTGGACACACTTGCTATGGTATAATTATTATAATAAATCCGAGGCAACACCGATTAAATTTTATAAACAGATAAAAAGATGATGGATTTTGTTCACATGGAAAATTGGCCCTGTGTCTGAATAACTCTGCCCTTGTTGGGATGCATATGAATGAGGCCTTTAGTTTTAATTATATTGGTCGGTAAATTTAAAAAATCATCCACCCTCGAAAATTCCTTTAAAATTACCACTTTCGTAGGTTTTCGGGGAGCGCTGAACAGGAAAAAAACATTTAAAATTACGGCAAATGAATGGGTGAATTTCTTCATGTCCTAAAAACACCTTGTTTCCTGGAATTTTTAACGTTAGTGGTAATGTTAAAGATTTTTCGAGGGTGGAAAAAAATCCCCCCAATGGTCGCCACAAGTGGGTGCTCAAATTACGTTAAATTATTAAAGAAAGGTGATCTCCCACTTTTTTGAACTAACATTTTTTTTTTCATATCTTGGAAACTACTTGTTTGCCGTAATTTTAAACGTTATTTTCGTTTTCAGCTCCCCCGAAAACCTAGAAAAGTGGTAATTTTAAAGGAATTTTCTAGAGTGGAGTGATTCTTCATATTTACGTTTTTCTCTAATATATAAAAAAAAAGGTTACTTAAAAATTTAGAATAAGCGAAAAATATGTTTCCTCCAAATTAAAAATAAAAATAATAATTCAGCTTAGAAGAATATTTCGAAATGAAAACAAATCTATTACAGGAGATATTTAATAACGTGCTCTTCCGTTTTAAACAACTTTTCAATTAGACTATAACAGTTATTTCCCCCTTTCATTTCTGGTTTGAAAATTAAACGATTTTAGAATTCAGATAAAATTATTTTAATCAAATATGAACTGTTATGTCGAATAAGTAATATCATTGAGCTAATTATTTAAATAGATGTAATTTAATGCCATATGCGAATGACCGTACCTCAATTAATGTAAATATGGTTTGAAGATACTATATTTAGAAATTACAGAAGTATCCTATCATGGGACTTTGTATTTCTTGACCAGGAGAGGTGTATACACGTATGACCTTTATATTTATTTGGTCAGTGGGAGTTGTACACACGCACACGAACGCTACTACTTTATATATATATATATATATATATATATATATATTCTTACTATTATTAACAAATTCTTAGTTAATGACCAAATACATAGTTGAAATATGAAACTAAAGTTAACAAATATTTAAAATAATAAAATGAATTCACCAACACATGGTATATTGTAACTTGGAATGTAAGAGTTATTGGGTCTAACATAGGACTGAAGGGAGTATCAGATCTCTATGCATTGGATTACACCTCTACAGGTAAGTACAGACAACGATCTTTTCACAAATATTAAGTAAATATTGAAAATCATTTATTTATTGACTATTACTGAGATTCTTAAAAAAATTAAGATCGGTTTATTCTCAGAGATATGATGTAGATGTATGTTAAAACAAATACTTTCTAAATTATTTAATAATTATGATGTTCGAGCTTTTTAAATGGAAAATAATTGATAATATGTTTGTATGCTGATCAGTTGTAGATATCGATACACATCTTTAGAAGCTGAGGAGTTTTGAATAGACGAAACCGCAATCTGTGGTTTAACATTCAATGTGTGTATATATGCATATATATATATATATATATATATATATATACATATATATACATATATATATAAATGTATATATATATATATATAGAGAGAGATAGGAAGAGAGATAGAGATAGATAGATAAATATATATATAGATAGATAAAGCGTCGGAGTGCGTTGAAAGAAATCTATAGATTGCTTGATCGCAAATGTGAGAACTAAATTACAAATTATTTATACAAAAGAGCCAATCATGGATTTATTGATGTTGATTTGCCTTTTAAAAAGCTATGAATAAGCGATTTACAATATATACATATATATATATATATATATTTATAGTAAAACTGGTAATTAGTAAAAACCTGAAGAGAGTGCTCAATACTATTGCAGAGCTAACATGTATTTTATTTTTTTTATTAGAGAATGGTTTTTAGTATTTGGAAGAAGTCTTCTTCCAAATACCATTTCTGTAATGTCTGATGAGGCTGTTTGATCGTAAACATTGTCCAACATCCGAAACATGTAACCAAACAGATAAAACGGAAATAAAAATAAAACATATATATATATATAAAACATGTTATATATATATATATATATATATATATATATATAATAAAACATGTTAAAAGCACTTTGAAAAAGAGTTAAAACATATTTTATTTTTAAAAGGATGCACAATATAAGTGGGTAGTCCTTAATCCGAGGAATTTCGAAGAAATACTTTCCTTCTATTCAGAGGGTAGGGATTAGCAAAATGTGGAATCGGATTTTACTTGAAAAAGTATTCAATGAAACTACAAGTAAGTCATAGATCTTACTTGGTACAAATAGTGAAGCAGAGGAAATAGGGGATAGAAAAGGGTGATTTCACGTGAATTGATGGTCTAGTGAAGAGTAAACGTTGAAAAATAGGACACATTTATTTTAGAACGCTTTTACCTAGACAAACACAACAAACCCGCTAATGCACTCGTCATATATATTAAAATAATATCCAAAATTTGTTCCTCCACCACACGCTGAATTCTCTTCTTCACGCTGCTAGTGAATCAAAAATCTTCTAATCCTTTTCAACTTGAACTGTGCAATATACTTCGCTAGTGCTGTTACAGGAAAACAAGAACATTAGATAAGTGGAAAATGAGATTAGGAAAACCAGATACTCGAACCTTGTAAGAAAGGTTCATACATAGAGTTAGAAATTGAAATGTTAAAATTTAGCTATTGTTAAATTCTAAATAATATATTTAGATATTGTTTGCTTTGTAAATGAATTTGATTATCGTTCGTTTATGAAAGTTAAAACGAATGAACAATACAAACTAAAATATATTGTAAAAAAATAATTTGGGTTAAAAAATTGGTTAGTTGAGAATTCTTTGTGGTAGAAAGTGTGTTTGGAACGTGCGCATATTCACGTGAGTTGGTCACGTTTTAGAACCACACATCTGACGTCATAGGAAAAAGGAATTCACAATATAGGAGCTAGTTTTTAGTCAGATAAAGGCAGTCGGGCAGTCGAGTTCGAACAGTCAGCAGAGTTGGTCGGAAAGAGCTGACATGATAAGAGTAGGTTCCCCTTAGAGGCGAAGGAGTAGAAGTTTAACTATGTAGATACAAATTGGAATTCCTGACGTCATCATAATTCGACCGGTCAAATGAAATAAAGAACATCATCGATTTTTGTAACTTTTGTCTTCCTGTCGTCATTATACAAGTTCAAGGTAATGTGTTAATCATCTTAATGTGAACTTTATGTAACCCTCACAAGAATATATATCACCCTATCATCCTCACTATATGAGTAAAAAAGAAACATCCCCAGAATTGTATAAATGTATCCTCCCCCTCATCGTTGTTATATATATGGTCGCGGTCTCTCTTCAATATGAATGCCCCCATATGCAATAGTGCTCCGATCCCAGTTAAGTGTTAATTAACGTTATTTCGTTTCCCCCATGATTTTTATTTTTGGATTTCTTTTTTCTATAACTTCGTCTCCCCGAATTAAATTTTCGTTGACGCGCCGTGTACTTCTCTCACATATTTATGCACGTTATAAAAATTACCCCGTCGCATCTTCCTATGTTTTGTAAATATTTCAATAACTACTAATTCTTTAATTTTTTCCTGGAAAAGTTTATCCGAACGAAACCGTCGATAATCATCTTCCAGGGTTTACTTCTTTTCATTCCTCTTCTTATATATATACATATATATATATATATATATATATATATATATATATATATATATATATATATATATATATGTATATATATATATGTGTGGGTGTGTGGGTGTTTGTGTGTATTATATTCATTTTCTGTGTGCGTGAACTAAATCTACATGTGCGAATCCACCACGGAAGGCGATTAACTTTATCGTCCACTTTCACGCATGTTCCTCGATATTTTCCCGTTTATTTATGGGGACAGAGTTAATGCTTTCGACAAAACTCGTATTATGTGTGTGATATTATTCAAATGCGTGTTTTATTTTTACCCATACTTAAAAAAAGAGGATATATGTATTTGTTCACGAAGAAAGGCAATTCAACAATCGCAGCATATTATCTTAAAATGGACTTCGCTACAAGCACTGTGTTCGGAAATGGTGAGCTTATAGTATCAACAAACTGAGACAAACAAGAAGATAAAAATGCAAAAACTATCACGATAAGAATAATTACACAAACTAAAACTTTTCTATTAAATAAGACAAAAAAGGCAGCAATCTTAGTAGAACTTCATATCACCAATGATGATTGGTTGAATAGAGATATGAAGGGAACTATAACCAATTTCTTACGTATGACATAAAAAGTAACTGGAATCGGGAAATATCTTTTTATTCCCGTTATTATACGAGCAATCGGGCCCATAAACACGTATTCGAAAAGCTACCTGGCAAATACACCAGGTGACCCAATTGCAAAAGAGATAAAAATAATTGCACTGAAACTGGCGGTTAGAATCTTAAAAAGATCTCTCAGCTGGAATGTAAGAAAAAGCAGATTAATACCAGGCCTCCGGTAGTATACCTCATTCATGATAGAAGAAAATGATAAGAAAATTAGAATAAAAAAAATATTTCGATTCAGATTAAATCTTGATATCATATATAAACAGTCTGTGTGTTGCCCACTCTTTATCTTTCTGTTTTCTTTAAATACTCATCCATTTTTTTCATTTAGGTGACATGCTAGAAAAATAGCATCATCCATGTGTTGTACTACAACTCACGAATTCAGCACGAGTCAATTTGAATTGACGGTATAAAAACGATGACGTCTTCACTTAACTCTGGGACAAGTTTTAACAGTGTATTACAACCCCTAGGGTGAAGATTTCCAGTCTTATAGACTGCCAGTGACACTTAGGGCAAAATATCGTTTAGGAAAAACGTCAACAGTGATCTCAGTTCCACTGTCTCTCGTTTCATTTTTTGTGACGTCTACGAATATGCATTGTTATTCTGAAATTGCTATGTCGTAACAAAAACTTGACTTTACCTAGCTTAGTAGTATGTAGATATTCTGTTTTTACTATTATTATTACTATTACTTCTACTACTAGTACTATTGTTAATAATAGTTTATAATAGTAAAAATAAGATTATCACGAGGACGAAGCAAAGCAGATAAGGAGTGAAAAGTGTTAAAGAAAGAAAGAAATAACATAAAATGAATAAAAGAAAGAAAAACAATGATGAAAAAAGAACAGAGGATTCATAAATGTGTAATCACAAACAGGAAATACAATGCATGTAATAGATTATATGCATTGAATAAATAACTATTTGTGCTCTCTCGGGAATCTTTGAAGGGTTTCCAGTTTGAGCGTGACTCAACTTACATGTCTTAGTAATTCAACATCGATTACTTTTGGGTGGCAGCAAAAATACTTCGGAATGTTACTTTTCTTTATTTCGCAAACGATATTGCTCCTCATTATTCCATTTATTTATCCTCAATTTTATATGTTTTATTTAAAAAAATAATACATTATTCAACTCATTATTACTATCGGTTATGAATTAGGAGCAATCTATTCTTTTTTTGTCACACTTATTTTGATGTTATAATATTTTTAAAATTAGTAAATGAATATAGTTTATCCCTATGAGCTTAAACTGCATCCGGAGATGAGATCTCAGTTTAGGAGATTTAGTGACTGTAGGGATACTCTTAAATAACACTGATGTAATTTAAAGTAAAAAATCAAAAATGTTATTCCTACATATGTAATTTTGAACCATTGAAGGAAATTAAATAGTTAATTTCTATCAAATCAATCGTCTTCAGTTTTTCTGCATATTTATCCCCCCGTAGGAGGTTAGACATAAGATCATGTTGTTCTTCTGCATAATTACCCCCCCCCTTTGGGAGGTTAGACATACATGCATTGGTTTTATGAAAGTGTTTTTTGTGAAACGAATCGGATTCGAACGTGACACATGCAGGTTTTTTAGTCTTTGCCATATTAATAGTTAGTGGTGGAAATAGGATAGAAATTGATTATTTAGTAGTGCAGCTGAACAGGAACCTATTTACATTGGATTTGAAGATGAACCCATTGTAGTCAGCTGGAAAGCAGGACAGCAAAACATAGTTCCACAGGAGGTAGTGGGAAAGAAGTTTTGTTCCTGTTGAGTTTAATGATTTGTTTGAATATCTTAAAAACTGTGTATGTGTAGAATTTTTCACATTACTGCATATTCTACAAAGATATGGGAAGATTGCTAAGAATATGTCAAGAAATATATTGTGGTATAGTCAGACAATTTCTCTCTATGGCTTTATACGAGGGGCGTGCAATAAGTGATGCTCCTCACCCATTTTCAGTTGTCTGATCTAGCTGAAATTTTGCATGTGCAATGATTTATATCTCTACGGGTTATGTGGTAAATTACAGCTGGGAACTAATTGAAGGAGCTGTTTTACAGGTGTTTGAACTGAGTCAGGTGTGAAATGGAGCGTGTTGACTGTCAGGCAGTGATCCGATTTTGTATTAGAAAGGACGCACACCACAGGAAATTTGGATGAAAGGAAAGAAACTTATGGTGATAATGCCCCATCATATGACTTTGTAAAACGCTGGCATCGTGAATACAAACATTGCTGAAAATCGGTGGAAACAGCTCCCAGACCTAGTCGCCCCTCTTCTGCCATTGATGAGGCATCTGTCCGTCAAGTTGAGGCTGCCATTTTGGAAGATCGGCGCATTAATATTCGGCAAATAGCCAAAGATGTCAAGATTAGTACAGGGTCTGTGGAAACTATCATTCATGACCATTTGCATATGCATAAGGTGTCTGCCTGATGGATTCCTAGGTTGCTCACACCATTCCAGAAGCGAGAACGCGTCGAGTGCTCGAGAATGAGTTTTGAGATGTGCCAAGAAGATGAGTCAAAGTTTTTCAAAAGACGGATTACATAGGATGAGACCTGGGTCCATGACTATGATCCAGAGACGAAATCCCAATCAATGCAGCGGAAGCACTTGGACTCACCACCTCCAAAGAAGACAAGGGTGCAGCTCTCCGCTGGAAAGGTCTCTTCTGGGACGAGGACGGAGTAGTGATGACAGATTTCCTGACAAAGGGTACCACAATTACAGGAGCCTATTATGCTTAACTTTTGAGAAAATTAAGGGATGCTATCAAAATAAAGAGGCGGGGCAAGATCAACAAAGGTACCCTCCTCCTGCAGGACAACGCTCCGGTCTACAACTCGCATGTCGTCAAATCAGAAGCACGGGAGTGTGGTTATAAACTCCTTCTCCATCCTCCTAACTCTCCTGACCTTGCACCCTCTGATTTGCACCTCTTCCCAGCCATGAAGTTGAGGAAAGCGTTTCCCAGATGATGCAGCCTTGATTTATGAAATCACGTCGTGGTTGGAGGACCAACCTCGGGTGTTCTATAAAATACATACCTCTGGGTGGTTCCTATGTAGAGAAAGACTAATAACTGTGCCAAATCTCGTTGTTTTACCGCCATGGAAAGTGGAGCAGATGCATTACTTATTGCACGCTCCTCGTAACTGTCTACTTGTTTAGTAAATCGTTGTTCTGAGATGTCGCATGCATAACATCCCTAAGAAAATTAGAATTCAGACTTGTAAGACTCCGATATTGTATTACTGTCAAAATGAAAACTAAACAAACATATTCAGATAATATTCCATGGTTATATTTCAAGGTTATTTATGAAGATGCAAGAACAATAAGCAGCAACTGCCGTTATTCCTTTCATTATTTTTCAAACACGTAAAGAAATGTTAGATTGTAAAATTGGTTTATCTTAACGTGTGATCTTACACTGAAACCAACATTGGTTATCAATCTAAGCAATGTTGTTTGGAAAGATCTTAAATCATTTTTACGACGATGAAAGTTTAATATCCCTGTATTTCATCCATTGAAGCTCGAATCCAACGACAAGCTAACGCCTTAAAACATGAGTTATGTAAGAGATATTTCTACTATAAAAAAATCGAGCCAGTTTCTCGCGGTTTTCAAAGGGCGTTAGTATCATTTATTATCGACCGTTGTTTTGTGAGTGTATTCTTTGCGTTAGATTATTAAATGCCCTGCGGGGTTATTTATTTGGCAACATGTACATAGTTGTTTCTATATTACACTTGTCGACAAAAGAATTCGCAGAATATAAATTGTGTAATCTCACTTATGTTTTTTTTATCATTTTATATAAACAACTGTTTTAATTTAATTTGTCTCAATTTACATGCCCCACCACAAAGGCAGAGTACGACACAAGGTTGTTTTCTAATGGAGGACAACTCCAGCGCGCCCAAACGGGATCAGGTGGATTGGAACAATGATTAAAATTGTAACCGTATTAGAGGGTATTCTTCCTTTACATATCGAGGCCAGAAAATAATCTCTAATGTCGAAACAGAGATACACTTTGCTCCTAGAAAAAATAGTACTTTTTTCATTGTTGTTTATACCAACTATATCTATACCGACTACGCCAAGCTGATGTGGCCTCTGACTGATAAAACTGTTCGTTATATGATTGACAAGGTGTCTATCCACCACTTTGTCCGGCAGCTTGGAATTCGCTTTGCTTTTCATTCTTGCATAATGCAGTAATTTTTCTCAAATAATATATAATTGTTCAAATAAACGGGAAGTAATTATCACAAATTATTAGAAGGTGTGTCTTTTTTAAGATAGCGGTAATTAGTAATTTTTGGACCGAACAAAGTATTTTAGTGAAGGAGTTTCAATCGGATTGCATCTTATTTTTTTCTACTAACATGTTTTACGATTCACAAAACAAAACTGCCGAAGCAGAATCAAGTATTTGTTTTGTAGGAAGACTTGATGAGCAATAAACGATAAAAAATAACTTTACTTTATATATTTAATAGGATCTTGGTTTCTGAACCTGAAAAGCCGGTCGTGTTTGAGACAGATTTCAAGCCCCTATTCGTTTCTTGTTACAGTTAAGCGATATTATACTGCAAAATAACTGCCGCTTGAATTCGATTCTGACCTCAAATTGACGAACGGGTTTATGAGAAATTACAATAAATGTTTGCATTTATTGTTTGTAACGGTTGCGAGGTAGAAAATAGATTTGTATTTATATTTTATCTTGATATCAATTTCTCTATGTATTTTAAGAATGTCCTTTTGAATTCATATATTTGTTTCATTTAGTATTACGTTTATTCATGTTTTTATATGTTCATTTAAAATCGTGATTTGGTATTTCTTCTTTGTTCAATTAATGTGTAAATACTCAGTATCATTCTTTAAATTATTCAAATAAATTTATTTGAGAAATTCTATTTAATATAATTTTTTTTAAACCTATATTTTCTTCTGAAATATTTATATATTCTCGTTTATCCGTGATTTTCCTTTCGAAATTTAGTCCAAACTCCCGAGTTTGATGGATACATTCTAAGTTCAGCATCATACACTGGAAAAATGACCGAAACCTCACGAAGATATCACTTAAAATGAGAACAATAGTCTACTTCAACCAAATTATACGATTAGTTAACGTATTAAAAATGTTCATAGGTTCATGACTTCCCTAATACAGAAATGTAGTCCAAGAGCGTGGAAAGTGATATCATAATCAATCCTAAAACCGTTTTATCTAGTGTTTCAAAAGTTAAACTCTTTCTAGACTGAAACAATTGTGACAATTTTACTTTATTTCTTTACAATTTATACATTGAATAAAGAACAAAAAATAAATCTAAAATGTCAGTTCTATTTATTCCAAAAATAGAAGACAACAACGCATTGCGACTGAAGCATCAATTGTTTATTCGCAGTGCGACTGTTCACTGATGTGACTTTGGTGTCGTTTTTAATTGCTTACCTACGTCTGTACTTGCTTGGCATTGTCTGTGTTTTTTGGTCTATGTATATATGTGCTTGCGTATACATGTGTGTGCGTGAGTCAATTTTAGGGAATTACATTTGTTCTGTAAATGTGATTGTGTATGCCTTTATTGTGTATGTAATCATGGCAGCGACGATTTCGGATTTTATATATAAGTGGATATCGAGAAGGACACAAACATGTGGAAGCGCTTTTTATATATGTGACAAAGAATTAAAAAGCTATATCTAAACGGTTGAATGTACTTTCACAGTAGATTTAACGCATACAGGTGTGTGTATAATTCTATTTAGTAATATATGATTTAAATAAATTGATGTGAATACATAAATGTGAATAAATAGATGTGAAAGCTGAGTCTATCTCCTGCAGTAACAATAAAGTCAAAATGCTTTATTTGACGTCATTTCAACTTTACGCAAGAGATTTACAATCTTTGTTATATACTGCACATGTATATTTGATATCTTTTGCAAAGTTAACTAATTTACATATTCGCTTCCAAAAAGTTTATTAATTTACTATTTTTATTATTTGAAATTTTCGATCAACAATTCTCATTTCTTTTATATTTTCATAACTTTTCGGCATTTATTAGCAATGTATCATTGCCCTTGTCTACTGACAGTACAATGATGTCATCTCTGCGTAGTTACTTGATAGCCAATACTTCTTGATTTTTGTTTGGAGACGTTATGCTTAGTTGGAGCGAAATATTCAAGGAAATGCATAATTACATTAATATAATCTATTGGCTATTTTAAATTAATGAAAAATCAGACTTTGAAGATAGGAAAAAGGCGTCACAGCTCCTCAATAAGAACAAGGATTTAAATACAACCTGCAAAATTCCAAAAGCTAATTCAGCGTTACAGCAACCTACTACACTTATTCGACCTTCCTAAGATTTATAAGGAATGGATTATATTAAGATCCGTTGTCAGAACCCGTTAAGCCAATGTCAATCATTGTGCCGATTACTGGTAGATACCATCACCCCAATCATAAGCAAATCTCCACCGTCGCAAAAGAATCAGCTCAATTCGTGGAAAACATAAACGATGGTCCTATTTTTTTTACATGAAGGTCACCACTTATCAAGTCACAGAAGCCACTCGAGAATAAGGGTTATTTTGTGTACAGTAATGAATGGGATAGTGTTGCACTATTCAATAGTATTGATTTGATAGGGTGTCATTACTAAGGGGACGGTTCATCTGGATTTTGTATACGTTGGACTTGAAGACATCTGTGTTAAGATCAGGAGGGAAACGGGCAAGCGCTAGAGAGTTCCACATGCGTGCAGTTCTAAGAAAGAAGCTTTGTTCATTGAATCTACGATTTGATTTAGGTACAGATAAAGAGTGGAAAAATTTTTTGACAATGGTTTCAACTAGACGGGTGTTTATCGTGAAAGGTTGGCGAGGGAGGAATAGAGATTGGAGCTTAGACAAGCACTTGCCATGGTAATAACGATAAAACAAAGAAAGGCTCGCAACGTTTCTTTTGTGGGAGAGAGGTTGCAGGGAAGAGAAAAGGGCATCCGCCCCGAAGTCTATTTTGTACTCTGTCAAGGCAGGATATTCTGTTTTTAGCAGCTCCTGCCCAGATGTGACAGCAGTATTCTATCCTTGGACGTACTTGGCTTTTATATAGATAGAGAATTGCATCAGTAGTAGATATCTTCTGGAGCGGTAGAAGGACCCCACCATCTTTTCAGCGACATTAGCAACAAGCTTGATGTACGTGTTTCATTTCAGATCCAGAGTAAAGGTCAAACCCAGAAGCTTGTCAAAACATGGGCTTCTCCTACACGAGAGCCATCCATTTCAATTCATGCCAGATGGGGATCAGAGCGTTGATGATGTAAAGATAGCTTGGTTTTAGATGCATTGAAAGTAACCAGCCACCCCTTCCCCCACTGTACCACGCGCTCGAGACCAGAGGAGAGAGAATTAGAGAGAAATTTGTCATTTACACCCTTTGGTGTGTTGCCGTAGATGGTTGTGTCATCAGTAAAAATGTCAACGAATTATTTAAGTGCGTGTTTTGGGAGAGCATTGATGTAGATCAGGAAGAGAGTTGGGCCGAGGATTGATCCCTGAGGGAGTTCAGCATTAATACTGCGGGCCTCTGATTTTTGCCTATCAACCACTACTCTTATGAGCCTATCAGAGAGAAATGATTTAATGATTGAGAAAAGATTTCCAGTTATACCGTAGTTGGAAATCTTGTGAATTAGGCTTTTATGCCATACCTTGTCGAAGGGCTTTGATATGTCAAGAGTAAGGAAGCCTTTCTCAAGTGATTCGCTAATTCTATGAGATATAATCGTTAGCACATCTTCTATAGATCTTGCAGAATGAAAACCATATTGCGTCTCACTAAGAAGCTTATTTCTGCTGATGTGGTCGACTACTTCTCTATTTAATATGGATTCCAGCAACTTACTCATGACACACAGGAGACTTATTGGTCTGTACTGAGAGGGAGATGACTTATCACCTGAGTTCTTAAATACAGGGCATACTGATGAGGATTTACAGGGTGTTGGAAAGCACTTCTCATTAAGGCAACGCTTAAATAGTTTCGTAAGTATGGGAGCAAGTTCTTGTTGAAACTTTTTTAACACTATAATTGGGATGCCGTCAGGGGCAGTTGCTTTACTGGAATCAAGGTTCTTGATTCGCTTGGCGACCTCACGCACAGATATTTGTATGTTACCTAGTGTGTTGTGTGTTATAGGAGGAAATACGGGGAGTTGATGACCTTCGTCGCCTTGGATAGAATTTGCTGCAAAGTTCTTGGCAAATAGTTTGGCCGTGTCTGATGCTGACGAAATGCCCTCTGGTTCATTGATAATGTTTGGAATAGAACGCACACTTCTGTTCAGGATCTTATTTTTTATTTGCAAAACTGGTGGGAACCAAGCCGCTGTTTAGCTACTTTCAATTTAAATCACTGAAAATATAGCTCTCTTGCATTTGTTATTACTCTTTTACAGTGGGTGCTGGCGTTCCTGAAAGCAGCTTTAGTCCTGGTGCATCTATTACGTTGGTAGCTATGGAAAAATGATTTCTGTGCACAATGACAGTAGCACATTCTGGGGAGAACCATGGGTGGCTGTTAGGTTTTTGCTGGAATTTTTTTAGATGGTATGAATCGGTCTATGCCTACAATTGAGGATTCGGTCAGGTCTGATACTATAGAGGACACATTTTTTTGAGCATGGAATGCAGAGGTCGATCAGATATGAATGTACGGAAGCTATCCCAGTCAGCCAGGAAGCCTGATTTCAGATGTAGTTTATCTGTTCACGAAGGTTCCTTCGGATACGTAACAGAAAAAAACGCATTTGTATCCCAATGTATTATAAATGGAGATTTTTACTTTCTATGTAGAAAATACACTGACAGAGAGAAGGTCTGTCAATAAGATTACCATTGCCCACATTGCTGACCAATGTATATATATAAATTAATTTAGGATCAACACCAAAAAACATAATGTAGCTGCGATATGTACGTGGGACATTCAGACTTTATTCTTATCAGGAAGATGTTCAAACCTACACTTTTGGGGGGCTTTGTCATCTGCATATCAAAAGCCAATTTTCACTGGACAATACATAAACTCCAACTCCAGCTATTCATAAAATGAAAAGAAAGCACTCGTCCGCTGAGGAAAAACATTATGTAGTAACAGCTGTATACTATATATGAAAGGCCTGTAGGAAAAACTTTAATGAATATGTAATTCATATGAAATAACGAGAGTATTTACCAGCGATTTGATTCTTCGAAAAAAATCTTGTGAGAGCCAAGTCCACCCCCTACTGAAAAAAAAATCATGACTATCCTGTGCATAAGATCTCATGGAAATGTGAAAAACTATTAAAAAAATTAAGACATATCATCCTCCAAGAATAAGGTGCGATAAACACGGAAAACTTGGAAAGTTTTAGAAGTCGGGTATGGCTGAACTTGCATCGAGGGAAAACGGAAACATCTACACGTATAAGTAATAATTATAGACAGATAAGTACGGTGGAGGTTAAGACGACTCTTTCACTAAAACCTTTTGTCTGTACATTTTAATAACACGAAATACAGTTAAAATGTACATTTTATGGGGCCGAGTTTTGCTTGACCGAACTTTTATATACATTAATCTAATACGCCGTCATTTGCGATACACTACACAAATTACCTATACTAAATGCGAGATAGTAATTTGTAATATCTAGTTAATTCGTTTTATGGTTTAAAATTAAAAAAAAGGAAAAAAAAAACGTTGATGAAATCAGTTGTCATGTTTAGAATTACGTTCAAAGTCCAGAATTCGACAAAAAAAATTCTCGATTTATATAAAACGAACCCTTTAAACCTTCAGATGTTACATCAATCGAAACATTATGAAAACGTTTAAAACGCGAACTATAATCTGATTAATCCAAATGATACAGAGTATTATGTTATTTTTTTTAAATCGCCACTATGATAAAATGGATCCGACATTTTTAATCCCCATCTATACCTTCGATTTGTTACATTACTACAGTATAGCGTCCTGCTGATTGCAATATGGCTCTCGTCAAATTCATTATTAACAAATATATGTCATAAAACATCCTGATAGGTAATCAACTGTTGCTCATTTAATTAATTATTTACAATTCTTTCATAAAAATCTGCGTTACTAAACCAACGTTGCATCGAATTTACTTCTGCTTTTGAGTGGCTTTTCGATTTGAAAAGAATTACACGTTTAGATTTTATCAAACTAGAAAGTGTTTGAATCTTTAAATAGGTGATCTTGCCTTACGGTGAACATTTTGCAAAAATTAAACTAAAGAAAATATAGCCTACATTATCATCACTTACTTGGTCTTGCTAAATGGTAATTCTTTTACGAAAACAAAAAAAAATAATTGCCAGTCTTAAAAATAAATGTGTTTGAGTAATTATTGATAGATGTAATCTAAAATAGAATTAGGGCTAGCGAGGCCTTACTTTCTCATTTAATAATTACATGTGCACGGCCGTAGGCGATTGGCTATATAAGAAATAAAACCTGAAACTCGTCGCAAAAGCAGAGAAAAAATAATAATCAGGAGAATAAAACAAAAAAATGAAAATAAAAACAACATTATTGTTAAACGACAGTTTAAAAGACTTTGCCCGGCGGCAATGTCTTTTAAACTAGCGACAGCGTGTACAGAGAAAAGACAAATGAAAAACAAAGACAAAAGCAACATTTTTTTAAAAAGCACACGCAAGTATTACAAACAAAAACACACATGACGGTAAGAAATAAAAGAACCCTATCGAGAAAAAAGACGCGTTTCCTTAGATTTATTGCATTGCCGCTGTTTGTTGAGTTCCTTGTCAAATGTCAAACGTTTATTAACGGCAACGCACGAGACACAAGCCCATTTTATTTTTTAGTCTCTCTCTTTTTTAATTACAGAAGCGCCCCTATTCAGCAACACCCAATCCAGTGCTGCCTTTTGAGCGGATGTCAGCGTCACAAATAGACGCTGTCAAGAGTCGATTGTTGAAACACCTGTAAACCGACGGTTACTTACCTTTTTAAAACAGGAAACAAATAGAAAGAGTAAAAAAAAAAACATACAGAAAGTGAAATTTGAGTTGATTTCGTTTTACGCCATATCAACGTTTTTTGAGTCATTTGAAGTTAAATGCTTCACCTTCATAATAAAGTGCAACCTAGAGATAAGATACCCGAATATAAGATACACGGATATAAGAGAGATTTTGCATGGTCCCCAATTAGAACCTGTGTTAATGTACAGTGTAATCCGGATAAATAATCATGTATATAAGTGTAACCCGAATATAATAGAGCTGTAAGCACTTGACAGAATTATCTTATATCCATGTTAAACTGTATCTTCAAATATGTATAGATTTATTCGGTTTTAATAATTCCTTAAAGAGGCATAATAAGTAAATATAATATACACATAGAAGAAGAAGAAGAAAAAGAAGAAGAAGAACACCATATTACAGTAATACAATGCCGCAGATGTACCTTCTGCTACTCGACTGGTATTCACCTCCCTTTTACAGCGGGACAATAGAGCGCAAAATCGCAAGCTTTACAATTAATGCGAAATTTTGACGCAATTTTTTTTCACCATTCACATCTTAAATCGTTATTGTTTCAAGACAGGACAAGAAAAAGTGGCGTTTCCAGTCCGGAAGATGAGGATTATCAGACGATTTTTCAGGCACAGATCGGTTGGCTATGTTTGGAAAAATATTGAATTATATTTGTTAAGTCAAAAGTGTCACGTTACATATATGTTATGATTTAAAAGGATTAAGGTTGGAATTATGATCAAAGAATTATCTGATTTATTATGCAGTTCTGCTTACTTTTAGAGTAAGATATAAAAAAAGAATGTTTGTGACATATCTAGAATCACTATAAACAACAATCTAAAAGAAGCAATCACGAGAAATGAAACAAAGAAAACCACTTATGAAGTTATATTTAGTAAGAAAATGAATTCACGTCAGGAGTAGTGTTAGGTGTATTTGTTGGGGGTGTCATCACACAGATTTACGGTTAACTTCGAGTAAAGGGATGTTTTTATCTGTTTTAATATTCATAGAAATATTAATAAACAAATTACGTAATTTGATGTAAATTTATTCATTCACTAAAATTATTTTTAATCAAAATCGTTTCCTTATGTTGAAAAAAATATTTTACATTTTATTTCAAGTTGACTTTGTTCGTTAAAAACAGATAATTCGTCATTATCGCATTATTCGATAAAAAAAACAGATGCTTCATCATAATCGCATTATTCGATCTACTGTTCTCAGGTTGAGTGTTATTCGCACAAGGCGTCTTTCGATGTAACATACCATCTTTTTCTGGCGAATTCGGGAATCGGTGAGTAAAAAATAGGAATCTGAATGGAATTTAAAACGGAATCGTTTACACAGAGGTAGTTTATGCTCGTACCATGAACTTTGACAAGATAAAATCCAAATTAATTGGAAATTGTATTTACAGTGTCGCCTGTATCGAGAATTGAACTATACACCTTCAGAAGATTGTGAGTTCCAACTGAATTTTACCAAGAATTTTATCCATAGACAACAGATCCTTGCGGATATAAACATAATTCATCATCGCTATTGCCAAATTCAGTTTTTGATAAAATTTATGATTTAAATTCGTTTAATTAATTACATTAGAATTGTTTGTTTTGTTTTGAATTATCATTGTGGGGTGAAGTGCTAATCTTAATTAATTAAGTGATTGAAACGAAAATTCACAAACAAATTATTAAAAGAGCGCAGAGTTCATGTTATTATAAGCTCTGTCCTTTCGTGCGACACGGCTAAAAATATCATATGACTTAGTGTGTTTTTTTTTGGTTTTGTTTTTTAAGTGGACATTTGTCACCCATTTTGCCATAAAAAATATTATCGCGTATAGAAACAAAACCTCCATAAATTGTGTGGGGATCTAAATTATATAACTTTAAAAGAGATGAGATTTTTCGAAATAAATACCCAATGCATTGGCAATATTCATTATAAAACTAATACACATTAATGCTTTTAAAGTAATAAGTTCCTGTTATTAAAATTATATTAGAATAAATGCAATATGTTTTCTTTAAACATCACAAAGCGAAGGTTATGTTTTTGGCTTTAGGTTGTTTTTACATCATCATTGTCGACTATTTTCTCTCAGTGCAACGGGAGTAAAGAACATTTAAAATAAACAATCCATAAATGAGATGCACACAAAAATTTTGCGAGAAAATATAAAAGTTCCTTTTAAAATTATGAAACGATTTTTTAAATTAATTAATAGCCACTGCATTGGTTTAATGAAAAGGCGCTTCATCAACCAAATAAGCTCTTTGTTGATTCCTTTAGTTTTTCTTTTTTTTCTCTAACTTTGTTTTTGTTTAGATTTCTATCACACCTTAACAAAATATTTATTTATTTATTTTTAATTTTGTTTAATATTATAATTCATTATATTGTCACAACATTTTTTTTTACAGAATCACTTTTATATTTTGAGTTTTACTTCTATTTAATATTTGTTAGAAAAAACACCTAGTCGGCATGAATTGCTTTTTCATGCAGTTATATCAACTCTATCGTTATTTATAGCAGGTTGGCAACTATGACGCCCCGATTTCTCTGTTATTTTGATGTTCTTAAATCTAAAGGAAATTTTGTTAGAACTGCTAATCTTTGGAAGGCATTACAGCGGAACTGCTTCTCAGCTGACTATAACATGACAGTTTGCAAGACTAATGTGAACAACTTCCTGCTAAGCCGTTCTTTTAAACAAGCAGTTGCATCATTACCGACAATCCCGGTGTTATCTCGTTGATCACCTACGCCAATTAACTCTTTTTTCGAGTGACTTTTCGGACTCGATAAGCGCTGACACTATGCTTAACAAAAAAAAAATAAAAGCAAAAAGAAGCAAAAACAAAATTATTTATATACATATTTTATAGCAACTAAACTATTGGTATGTAGTTCTCTAGCGGGCTTTACAGGTGAACCGTAGGAAAACGTGTGAACGTCAAACAAGAGAATCAGTCAAGAATGAGTTTTGAGAGGGGTGGCATCATCGAAATGATAGTCTGCTGTTTTAATTTGTAAAGTTCTCTTGATTGGAAACGAGTAGAACCAAATAGAAAAAAGGGCTCTTTTAAAAATAAGTAGTTTAATTAAACGAAGGTTGTTTCTGTTTCAACCACCTGTTCCTATGTAGAAGAACACAACTAAAAGTTGTGAATCGTAAACTCATCTTAGCATCGTTCTTTCAATTAGAATTAACAACGGTTTGCTTTGTTTTATTTAACCAAAAGAAAGTTTAATTACTTTAACTGTCACATTGTTTACACACTACGCGCGAGAAAGCCTTTATCATGACAAAATAGTTCAGTTTCAAGGTTTTTAACCCAAATCGTCACTAGAGGAACTATCACAAAGACTAAGAGTGGGTATGCAACAATACCCCCATCAAACGTGTTTCTTGCGAGTTTTATTTAAACTATGAAATTCTATTTAACAGTACGATTGTTTAATAGCAATTAGATGTTAAACAAAACTGGAAGTAAAACATTAATACAACCGAAAGACGTTTCTTTCTTTGTTAAATTCACACACATCCACACCCAGCACAACCGCAAACACACACACGTACACACAAACACACGTGCACACACACACATACATATATATATATATACACACATATATATCTATATATCTATGAAAGTGAAATTGTCTGTGTGTCTCTTTCTGTGTGTATATATTTCCTCACCAAATAACTCTGTCAATATTCAGTCTACAGACTCGAGATTTGACATAAGAGGTATTGAGATTCGCGAAAATATTTTACTAGGCGTTCGACCAGAAATTTGACTGCCAAGAGGTCAAACTTCACCAATTTTTACATTTGTAAACTCTACCAAACTCCTCCGCACATTTTGGGTCTAAACACTTGTAATTTTAGATGAAGGTTCCTTGGACATGGATCAAACGTTTAAATGATATTTGAGCCCAACACAATGATGACGTGGCGCATATTAAAGCATCCTTTATGGGAAAACCATGATTTAATGTGTGCATTCGATCAATTTTATAATCTTCTGGGATAAATAAAACATTCTCTAAAACAACTATCTTTTTAACTTTCTGGATGTTGCATTTATATATTTGGTAGGTATTTTCTATAAAGGATTAAACATAAAGAGAGCTCTATAACAATTTCAGCTCGCAACAATTTCATAAGTAGTAAGTAAATAAAAGTTGTGCACCTCTTTGCTTGCCTCTATGAGGGCAGGTTTAGACATAAAATCGAATTTTAATGTGGGTAAAATCCAGACAATTTCTGGATAGAGGCATACCCACAAATTACCCCATTCAGGAAATATTTATTTTTTCTCTGACTAGAACGAAAAAGTAGCACATCATATCAGAATATCAGAATCAATTAAAAGGCTTTTTGTGTTATTGTGTTACAATTAATGAAAAGAACAAGTTATCAGATCGCTTTGTGACTGGACATTTTGAAATCAAACCAGAAATATAAAATCATTAATTTACATTTTGCTTTCGTTTTCATGCATACAATACTTTCAATGTCAGAGATACGCTGTGGGTTCCATAGTAGTAAATATCTGCCATTGCTGTATTTGTCAGGACAGATCTCTCGTGAATAAACGCTCTCGCTTAATTAGTTAATAATTCAAATTAATCTACATGCACATGTAACCAATTAGAAAGTAGGCATGACAAGCTAATATGTTGGTGGTTAGTATATATTTAAGTGCAAGATTTTCTGAATTAGATATAAATGATCTACAGTTAATTTAAAGAAAATTACGATGCTAATTATGGGTGTGCAGGATGAACCCGTCCTGAGTAAGCCAAATACATAGGTAACACATATTAAGTACGAGTAAAATATATATATAGGCAACACATATAAAGCGTTGTGAGTGAAAATATATAGGGACCACATATTAAGTGAGTAAAATATATAGACACCACATATTGTGAGTATTTCTATATAAGCAGCACCCATTAAGTATGCTTGAAAATATATAGACAACACAACTTTAGTATAAGAAAAAGTATAAAGACAGCACAAACTAAATGAGTAAAAATAGAAAGGTATCACATATTAAGCACAAATAAAATATATAGACACCACCTATAAAGTGAAGAAAAATATACAGACATCACATATTAAGCGAGCAAAATGTATAGAAAACTTATTAAATAAACATTACATATATTAATTATACAGTTATATTTGAACTTTCAGATGTACCTTTCAATCGCACTGTATATCGACCCACAATGGCTGATTGGGATAACTTCCGAACATTTATACCAGATATACCTCTGCATTTCATGTTGAAAAAGAACTTGCCCTCTATAGTATCTGATCTGACTAAAGGTTATTGTCGGTATAGACGGCTGCATACTCTCAAAGAAATACATGCTAAAGCCTAATAGCCAGCCGTAGTTCACTCCAGAATGTGCCACTGTCATTGCGCACATAAATAACTATTCCAATTACTTTAAACGTAATAGATGCTGTGAAACTAAAGCCACCTATAAGACTGCCCGAACCATGATAAAAAACCTAATAAAGAATGCAGGAGATTCTTATGATAAGTACGCCAAGTTTAAAGTAGCTGAGCAGCGGCTTGGTTCCCACGAGTTTTGGCGAATAACAAACAGGCTCCTGAAGAGAAGCATGTCTTCTATCGCTATTGTCAATAATGGACCTGAGATTATTTCATCAGCATCTGACAAAGCAAAACTCTTTTCTAATAATTTACAGCAAATTCTTCCCTTTACGATCACGGTGACCAATTCACTGTATTTTCATCTGTGATTGAAAACACTCTATGCGACATGCAAATGTTGGACCGTGGTGTTGTCAATCTTGTCAAAAACCTTGATTCCATCAAAGCAACTGGCCCTGATGGAATTCCAGTCATAGTGCTCAAAAAGTTTCTCCCATACATACAAAGCTGTTTAAACGTTGCCTTAATGATAAATGCTTCCCAACACCCTACACAATCTCATCTATTTGTTCTATATTTAACATTTCTGGAAATCGGTCATATCTCTCTCAGTACAGACGGATCGATCTTTGTTGCGTCGTTAATAAGCTGCTGGCATCAGTGATAAACAGAGAAGTGGACATCTGCCTCAGCAAAAAAAGCAAAAACATCCCCTGCTCAGTGACATGCAATATAGTTTTGTTATGCAAGATCTACAGCTGTTGTATCACAAAGGATTAGTGACTCTCTCGACAATGTCTTCTTCTAGGGCAATAGCTCTTGATATATCAAAGGCTTTTGATAAAGTATGACCTAAAGGTCTACTTCACAAGATAGCCAGCTATAAAATAATTGGAAATGTCCTCTCAATGATTAATGATTAAATCCTTTTTCCCTAATAGGCTTTTCAGAGTAGTCATTGATGGGTAGAAATAAGAAACACATAGTGGACCGACCTTCTTTATGATCTTCATCAATGATCTCTCAAACCATCTTCTTGGATAATTCCAAGACATGTTTGCAGACGCTGCCAAGACAGAATAAAACTTTCTAGCAGCAACAACACTTCATCCTTGGACGTACCTAGCCCTTATATAGGTAGATAATTGCATCAGCAGTGAGATATTTACAGGATCGATAGAAGGATCACACTTTTTTCGAACGACCTTGGCAACAAATTTGATGCACGTGTTCCTTTTCAGATCAGGAGTAATATTCAAGCCCAGGAGCTTTTCCAAACATGGAGTCTCCCCAAGATGAGAGCCATTCAGATGGGGATCAGAGCGTTGATGTAAAGATATAAGCTTGGCTTTAGAGGCATTAAAAGTAACAAACATCTTCTTTCCCCATTGCACCACATGCTTAAGATATTGGATGCACTACCATAGATTGTAGTGTCGTCAGCATAAATGTCTACGAATGATCAAAGGATGTGATTTAGAAGATCGTTGATATAGATTAGGAAGAGAGTTGGGGGCAGGATGCACCCCTGAAGTATTCCAGCATTTATATTGTGAGCTTTTGACTTTTGCATATCTACTTATCTTATGAACCTATCAGAGATAAAAAATTTAATAATTGAAAAGACATGTCCAGCTACACTGTAAATGGATATATTGTGAAGACGACCTTTATACCATACTCTATCAAAGGCCTTTGGTATGTCAAAGAAAACTGCCCTAGAATAGAAGCCTCCATCAAGAGATTCGCAAATCCTATGAGATATAAACGTAATCACATCTCCTGTAGATTTAGCAGAACGGAATACATATTTTATGTCACTAAGAAGTTTAATTTTGCTTAGGTGGTTGACTACTTCTCTATTTAACACAGATTCCAACAACTTACTCAGGATGCACAGGACACTTATAGGTCTGTAAGGAGAGGGAGATGACCGATTACCTGAATTCTTAAATACAGGGCATACGAAGTTTACCAGGCTGTTGGGAACCAATTATCCGTAAGACAACGCTTAAGCAGGTTTAAAAGTATGGGAGCTAGTTCTGGTTGAAACTTTATTTAACACTATAAAGGAATGCCGTCGGGGCCAGTTGATTTACTAGAATCAAGGTTTTCCACAAAGAAATATGTGAAGTTACTTCCTGTACACCTAAGATATCCACATTAATTTACAGTTTCCTCCTTAGACTCTAATATCAATCATCGGACTTATAACTGTCATTAGTTATCTTTAGAATCTGGCGTTTTTAAGTTTATATTAGCTCCAAACACAGAATAATTCAGATATATTGACGACATGTTTATTTTTCCTCCTGACCCCCTTTATATAGAGAATAAAAAAACATGTTCATTGGCAATCGAATTACCCATAAAGTTTACCTATAAAACAGAGAACAATCACCCAATAATATTTTTAAACGCACTTATAATAAAATACCCGATATATTTATATTAAATGCTTAGAAAAGGCATCTAAATATTTGTTAGAAACAATTAGCTGAAACATAAACATTAGACACTTTTCTTATAAACGGCCATCTTCTCTGGGTATCCACGCAAATAACGCAATAATTTGCTGAACTCTAAACAAACGAAGAATTTCAGCAAAACAAACTACATGAAAAAGACTATAAAACACTTATGAAAAACAAGAAACATTTAAAATAGAAACTTATGCCGGGAAATATACTGCATCATGCAATAATTGTTATCAGTAAAACCCAACGAGATTAAAGAAAAAGCTTACATAAAAAGATATACAAATAAGAATTCCTTGCATTCATTATTAATTCATTACAACATGATCATTCCTTTAACGTAAAACAAGCTAAACTTATTAAATTCGTTGTAAAAAGAAATATCGTCGACATTTTATTGGATCAGCGCTTATTACAAATTCAACCCCAATTTTCTCCTATGGTCAATAAACTTATATTAAAAGTACAAACCATGAATTTAGATGCTAGTAAACTAATTGTTACTAAGAAAATTATATAAATAATAAAATTAAAAATAAAATCAAGCATTAAATAATAAAAAAAACAAATAAACACTCATTTCGTTTCAACATTTAGATTCTAACGACTATATTTATTCAGAAAAATCATAAAGAACAGACGAAGCATTGCCTCATTTTAAATGCTAACAGCTATGTTGTTATAAAAAAGGAGTTTAATTATTCAAAACTATAAACATTATGCATATTTCGAAAGCTAATAAAACTAAACACAGAACTAAAACATCCATTTCGCATTACAAACACAACAAATATATTGTCCAATATTGTACATGCATTTTATTTCTGAAATATTCATCCTGAAAAATTATATAAAATATAAAATCTACAAATAATTACACACACACACACACACACACACGTATATATATATATATATATATATATATATATATATATATATATATAATTAAAACTATTTAAAAAGAATTCGTAAAATCTTTTCCGACGTGTTCTTGTATCCACATTTTGCTATTTTCTGTAAGTTAATTTTTGTAAATACGTTTAAAACATTACGCTTTGATATATTGAAATAGATACAGGTGTATTCATGTATACTACAAATTTATAAAGTCTCGCATTATCTTCCGTTTATAGGTCCTTTGGTTACTTAATACGACTTAGCGTGTGTCATTATATAGCATTCATTTGAGAAAGTATTTAGATTGAGCCAAAGCTATATTAATTTTAACCAAATTAATTTTTATGCATTTGCTTATGTATACTTATTTAAAGGGTTACTGGAGCTAAACTACTCTTCGTGTCAAAAAGAGTGGCTTTCGATATTGTTTTATTTTATTTTCTAAAACGAAAAACTATCTCAAATCGTGTTAATTAAATTAAATAAAGAGGCGATAAATCCTGAGCTAAGTCAGGCAACTCCACGTATTTGTTTAGCGAAAATACTTTTTTCTAATTTTCTCTTCATTATTTTAAGTGACAAAAATAAAATAAACAATAAAAAGCAGATAAAAATGCAAGAAAACCATCTTGAAGAGTTGCTGCTCTCCCAGCATGCAATTAAATGGACAATTAATCAAAACGCCACCTATTGGCCGGTTCGCTAAAAGAAAATAAAGAAAGGTGAATGCGTCGCAATCACACTGGGCATGCGCAACTCATATCCGGGAATGTGCCAGCTGTACCCTATGACCATTGATCGTTTATCCACGAAATGGAGGGCAAACACAAGCTTAGTCTAATTAAAATACGGGAGGATTTCAGCGTGGGGTTGATGAGAGATAAAATTGAAAAAGACAGAGGAAGAGAATGCTAGAGAGATAAACGAAAAAGGTGATTGTAAATTGAGGAGAGAGAAATAAAATAAAAATATAGAGTGTAAGATTAAAAAGAACGAAAAGAGAGAGATAGCGGGATAGGGTGAAGGAAAGATGGAGATAGATAGATATATGGATAGATAGATATATAGATACAGAGAGAGAGAGAGAGAGAGAGAGAGATAGAGAGAGAAGTAAACTTTTTTATAAACCACTCCAAAGAAAACCTAACAAGATAATTCTAAAAAATAAAGAGCATATTGCAATTCGCAAAAAAGCAACAAAAAAATGTTCATAATACTTTTATATGGAGGAAAATAATATGACAAATTCAACAAGGGTATATATATATATATATATATATATATATATATATATATATATATATATATATATATATATATATATATATATATATTCCCCTTCCCCTCCATGTATCCCTATGCCTTCAGCCACAGCAGAAATGAACTTCCCAGACCCTCCCCCACAAGTTCCTTAAACCCCAAAACTGATACATTACCGACGTAGGGTGCGCCCCCTCCCAACTTCCCCCCTTGTTCCCTTCGTCTCTTTCTTCCGCCTTCCTCGCACCCCTCTGACCTCATCCACTCTTTCACTCTTTCATCCCGAAATAGCGAACATTTCTGTAAAAGTCTGAGGAAGCAACACACGGCCAAAAAAACGGCCGAGTAGCTGAAACAATAATGTAACTTAACAGAAAGATACGGTCATAAAAAATAAAACGCATATTTGCTCTACAACAGTATTGAGCGCTTTCTTCAGTTTCTATTCATTACGATTTCCACTATATATATATATATATATATATATATATATATATATATATGTATATATATATATATATATATACTTCATTTACTCACATAAAATTAATATACGAAAATATAAATTTATGCGTAAACTTTAAGTATTTATTCAAAAGTGTTCAATACGTAGGTAGAGCTAGATAGTAAGTTATAAAATATATACATATGGCGATTTAGCTACACTGAATATTCCGCGTTTCATCCACTCTAGGACTCTATTTTTGGCACATAAGCCTGCTTCGTCCTAGAGTGGATGAAACGCGGAATGTTCAGTGTAGCTTAATCGCCATATATATTTTATAACTTACAATATATATATATATATATATATATATATATATATATATATATATATATATATATATATACAATGCCACCATATATTGGATGTATTACACTTTTGTTCATAACTGCAATTAAGGTTCAAGATTTTACCTAAAATTTAGTCAGTATATCCATATTACTATTCTAACTAATATTTGGAGTAGTAATTACAAAATTTAAGTTTAGAAAGTTTATATTAAAGGAAACATATAAATTAACTAACGCAAAAGTATTGGACACATTGATTGACTCTTTGGTTGCATTGCCTTTGTTTCAACAGCTTCCAATCGCTTTCTATAGTTGCCCACATGTCTTTTTGCAAAGATATGCAAGTATTTTGCGCCATTCTTCTTTGCAGAACTGTTCAAGTCGTTGAATATTGTGTGGATTCCTCTTGTGAACATTTATCCTACATATTTTTCACCAATTTTCAATTGGGTTCAGGTCTTGAACCGACTGCGCCAAATAAGAACGTCAATTCCGTCATTTCTAAGTCATTCTTTGGTTAGTTTGGCAGTATGCTTGCGATCATTTTCCTGCTGAAACAACAAATCAGCAGATTTCTGGAGTTTTTTTCTCCAAAATCTCCCTGTACATAGTCTATTCATTCCACCATTGATGATTTCTTGTTCACCAGTACATTTGGATGAAAAACACACCCATACAATTATCAAACCACCGCCAAACTTTACCGTAGCAATGGTATTCGTTTCGTTATAGGCGGTGCCATTTTTACGCCATACATGTGTTGCTGTGTTTCTTCCAAAGATTTCCATTTCCGTTTACTCCGACCAGATGACCTTGTTCCAAAATTCTTGTCCGCCATATATTTTAACATAAATCAAACGTGATTTGACATGTTTAAGCTTCAGTAATGGAACTTTTCTTGGAAACCTTGATACAAAACCTGCACGATTTAGAACTCTACTCATTGTATCCTTTCTCACATTAATCCCAGCTACGCTGAGGTCGGTTTGAATTTCACCACGAGTACGAAAAGTGTATTTGTACCTTTCTGCTTACCCACCTTGATTTTTTTTTCGTTTAATTTCCTTGGCCTGCCACATCATGGAAGTTTTGCCACAGCTTCACCAGGGTTTTAAAACTTTCTAATAACATTCCCAACTGTACTAAGTTGTAGATTAAGTTCCCTTGATTTTATTCGATACCCTTTTCCTTCTTTATGCTTATCAATGATTCTTTGACGAATGTCTATCGAAAACTCTTTAGTTTTAGGCATTTTATAAATGAAGTAGTTGATTTTGAAGGACTGAGACCAAACTGGAAGAATTTTATAAATTATTTTAATATAAAGCTCTCTGATTCGTCAGTGCTAACTCGTTGGCATTATTGCAAAACGCTAAGCCAAAATCATTTAAATCTATTTCAGAAAAATATTTTTAAAGTGTATCTAATACTTTTGCGTGTGCGTTTTTCCTTAAATATAAGCTTTCTAAACTTTGATTTTGTAATTACTACTCCAAATAAAATTTATAATAGTAATAGGAATATACTGACCAATTTTTAGGTAAAATCTTGAACCCTAATTAATGAAGAACAATGTAATGTATCCAATACTTGTGCATGGCACTGTATATATATATATATATATATATATATATATATATATATATATATATATATATATATATAGTGCAATGGACGAGATGAGAACGAAACGCTATATATGTGTCGCGTACATCAGAAATTTAGTCGGATGTCATAAAAGTGTTCAATGGGAAGCAACATGCATTATAGATTACATACGGCAGCTTTTATTAAAAAAACACTCGATCATCATTAATTAAAATATTTTATGCGTAAATAATTTTTTTAACACTATGTACATAGGTACACGTTTTTGTTTTTACGATATCATCAGTGTAGTGATAACTATTCATAACTGTCCACGATTCAAACCCGGAACAATTTTCTATTCAATTCTTAATTTGAGAAATAAACCTTCTATATTAATATAGTCATAGCCGTGTTAGACAATATTTATCTACTTACACACACATACTCGCACACACACACACACACACACACACACACATATATATATATATATATATATATATATATATATCGAGATAGACAGTGATAAGGTAAAATAGAAAATTAGAGAGAGAATGAATAGTTTATCAAATATCAGACAATATAAACGAATTATAAGAGAGAAAAAGGAGTGAACAAACAAAAAAATTATAATATGAGGAGAGAATCTAATTTAAAAAATCAAACATAAACTAAAAATGAAAGAATGTTAAAATTTCAAAAGAAAAAACATATACAATGGGAGCGAGCTAAAGAGAGTAGAAATCATATATGAAGAATGGGAAAATGGAAAATTCTGAGACTGAAATTTAAAAGAAAATGATAAAATAGAGATGCAGCAGAGGAACATAAAAAGGAAAGGAGAGCGTAAAATTTAGAAAAAAAAAGAAATGAAACAGGTTAAAGGGAGAGAGGGAAAGATAAAGAGGGTTACATATATGAAACCGAAGAGGGAAATAATCACATGAGCCAAGACGAGAAACCTGATTAAATTTGCAGGTTGGGCGATGCAAATGCTATTTTATAATAAAGGATGACAAACAGATTCACAACCCAATCTTTTTATCTTAGTAAAAACGCACTTGATCGACTTTTGTAAAGTATGTATACCTAAAAACAATACATGGAAACATGTGCGACTGAAGGAAAATTAGTATTTTTTTATATTATGACTATAAATTCAAATTCTTTGAATTATTTAGATTGACATTTTTATCGAGTGTTAATCTTTTGATAACATTTCGACTGATGTAAGCTTCGACCTTCTACGAGTGCATTTACATTGGCAATCTTTCTGCCGAAATCCAGCAACTAAGCAGAAATTCCTATCGATCGCTTCTTTTTAATTATTTCATGGTTCAATCCTATTTACAAGCGATAATAAATGTGAATAGCATTATAATTATTGAATTCAGCTGTTCGGTTATCGTTGACAGAATACTAACAAACTAATCGTCAAGATATGAATAAGAATTTGTAACTCTAGTTTCAGCGGGTTTTAAAGTTTCACAGAAAGATACCCAACTTTAAAAAATATATCTGTAGAAATTACACTGTGTCAAAATTTTAAAGAAAAATTACAGCCTAAATGAGAATTATAATCTGGAAATTCGAAAAAAAAGAAGTTAAATCCGAAATAAAGACGTTAGAAAATAGATAAAACGGAATAGAAAGAGCCGTATAGGGAGAGAATGTCTATTGGGAAAAGAAAAGTAGGGTAATAAGAAACATGCAGAAAAAAACGAAACTCGATCTAGATAGAAAAGAGGTTAGCATGACAGACAGTAGAGAAGGAAAGTAATAACAAATGAGGCTAGAAATCTCCCAGTGTTTTTCCGGAATTTCTGTTTTCATTCAATATCTGGTTAATTCCTACCCTAACTTTTTTTACAAGTCAGTGACCGCATGGGTTATCAAGATGTCCCCCCGGCCCTTGAGTTATTGGCTATTTCGAAGGCACTGTCCAGGATGCCAAGTGTTCAGCAAAATCCCGAATACCAAAGTCGTTTCGTCATCGAATAGGAATTGCTTATCGGAATAATGCCATCTTTGACAGGCTTCCGGCAGAAACCGGACGGAAACATTAGCTCACTAAGTATTATGTGAATTATACCACTAAGATAACGGCCGATTCATTTTTCGTTTATTGTTTTGTCATTTTTGTTTTGGCCAAATTGTTTCGACAATGATCATGAAGGATGCGACACATGTGACAATCTGTGACAATTAGCTTTTTGAATTAGAAAGTTGCTTTTGCATCTAATCCAATCTCCAATGTTCAAATAACATAACTCGATATGGTTTATATCAATATGCCGCTAAATACACCAATCGTCGTTTCGTTGAAGTTAAGCAACACCAATCCTGTCCATTGTTTTACTGAGTAAGTTTGTGACATGTCCATTGTTTTACTGAGTAAGTTTGTGACATGTCGAATAAACGTGTCAGACTCGGTTGAAACAAATATTGAAAATAAGAAAAAATTCAAGTATTGTACTTGGTCAGTTTTTATTTCTTACATTGGCATGGCTCGTAGTTTTCTGTAATAATTTAATCATTAATTACTTAGTTGAAAATAAAAGCATAATTGCTGGTTGTCCTCATCATGAGCGGTAAGAAAAGTAATATATGATGCTATTCTGATATTTGGGGAAATTAGTTACAAATAGGCAGAGGGATCAGTACTCCTATATTATGAGAAATAGAACTCAATGCTTTGCCGCATACTATATCAAACAATATGGCAGGTACAGATGCACGCACAAAAACACTTACACACACACGCACACACACATATATATTGCTATATATATATATATATATATATACATATATATATATATATTGTCACATAATCGTGTGATATATATTGTCACATAATGATGTGTTTTAGAGAGGACACATTTAGATATATCTTACTGTTTTGTTTTAATTATCACTGGGCCGGGAGAACTTACTTAGAAAAGTGAGGCCAAACCTGTAACGAAACAGAGGGCGTATGGAGAAAGAGAGAGGATGAGAGAGCCGAAGAAAAGTCTTAACAAGTCTCTAACCCTCCTCCACCTCGCAAGGTGATTTAGCTATTAATAAGGTGGCGGAGTAGCGGCGCACTGCCTGACCCTTTTTGTTTCGAATGATTACCGCCAAAGAATAAATACAGAAAAAGAATGGCGGTAAGTAAAATACTGATGAAATAGAAAAAAAGAGAAAAAGAAATACATTTCTAACACACTTCTCGACAAACAGTCATGGTGATCAGACAATGAAATCCTGCTTCGGATAACAAACTTGTTTAACATGGACAAGGAAGTGGATCAGAGAAGAATATAAACGAAATAATCCAAAATAAAAACAGGACCTGCAGAACTTATAAATCAAGTTAAATTAAGCTTGGTAAAGATCGTATTATCGGAAACACTGCTTTCGTCGAAAGATATTTCACTAGTTAACTTGAGAGGCAAAATTTTCCAAGGCGAACTGATGATCGAGTGGAAGATCGAATTTGTCGATAAAAATGGCCGCGGATTGAGCAGCGAAATCGGCGAGGGAAACAAAATGCTCTAGAGTTGTGGACGTGTGTTTTGAACGGGATGAAGCCATGTCCAGGACAAAAGACTAAAATAAATCTGTCGAAAGAATTCCACATAAAATAGAACGAGCTGTAAGTCTTCTCTCTCTATCTCGTGCGATGAATTAATGTTTCCGTTTGCTTTTCTTTTGTTTGTTGTTTATTGATATTTTTTCCGCTCGACACTTTTAGACATTATCGTAAATCCTAAACAAAATTTTCTTTTTTTTTTGTTTAATCTCACCTTCTTTCCTTTTCTTACCCTTTTTCGCCATAGACTATTTTTGCGTAAAATTGATTTAAACTTCAATATTCGTGTTTGCGTTTCGCTACTTACACTGTTTATTCGTCCATATTTTTCGGGTTTTGAAAGAGTCTCTCATCCCCTCATGTTCGGCGAAATATATCGAACCTATTTACTCTTTTTACTTTTCTTTTCCCCTTTTTGTTTGGTGCTACCTGGGGCTTGATCGTAACTATATATATATATATATATATATATATATATATATATATATATATATATATATATATATATATATATATATATACTATAGTACATTCGAGAGCGAGTTGATGCAGTGATTGCAGGTGATTAAATAGCTGACTAGATGGTTTTCTAACGAATGATAAAAAATATTTTTTGTATGGTTTTAAAGGTTAAAAACTTCAAAGACTATATATATACTATTTGTTTGCTTCCATATAAGCAGTAATATGTTCTACACAGTCATGACAATGTTTCGGTCATTTAATTAGTAGTAACTGGAGACCGCTTCAGGAAATACAGCTCATACGAAAGCTTCTTCGGCACAGAAAGTTTAATCAGAAGGATGCGTCAGATATTATGAAAAATACAGTTTGGTTATATGTAAATAACACTTATTATGCATGTGGATATGGGTTTCTGTTGAGATATATGTATGGGCGGCTTTAAACATTCTTCTACCTTGGAGATTTTTTAAACCCTTAATTGTACAAACTCCGCCATTTGCCACCTTCCTCAGTTCGTCTTATGGGTCTTATAAAGAAATAATATTCCCGGACGCAAGCCGCCGCTCACGTAACAAAAGTGACAGCTCGCACCCTGGAAGACTCTTTCTTTATAAGACCCATAAGATGAACGAATATAGATGGCAAATGGCGGAGTTTGTAAAATTAACGTATAAGAAAATCTCCAAGGTAGAATAATGTTTATGTCGTCCACATTGGAGGGCCTCCACAAATTAATTAAAGATGATATTATAGCGGTAGGCAGCCACTACAGAGTAAATGTAAGGCCTGCTCTTCGAAGAGCACACTTAATTTCCATAGTAATCGATTAACTTAAATGTCAAATTAAAAAGTTTGGGACAAAAGCATATAGATTAGTAGAACATCAAACAGTGACGGACTATGTAAGCTAACAAAAGACGATTTAGTTACGGTAGGAAAACACTACGGACTGAATGTAAAACCGGACATGGGAACTTATGATTTAGTCTGGATGGTAGCAGACTACTTGTTCAAAATCTTCATGATAGACGAAGACGCTTTTAGTAATAGAGAGTGTAAGATTGAGTGTAAGGTAGTTACGGAAATAAGGAAGGCAAACTTAATGCTACCCAGACATCCAGTAGAAGAGAAAAAGAAAGAAAATTCAATCAATGCCAATTAGAAATATACAAAATTGAAAACAATAGTCATACCAGTTTCTATATGAGAAGAAGCTAGTCATGGAACAGTCTAAAAAAAGTATACCAGGTGTATTTCACAGAAAATGCTCTATAGAAAGATATCTAAACGAGAATAGGTTTAAAAATACATCACGAGAATCAAAATTATATATATAGAAAAGAAAACAACAAAATGCACGCAGTGCTGAAATAATGTGCGAAAAAGAAACGGATGAGGCAGTTTTCCCATCCTGGTCACACATGGCTGTCAAAATGAAGGCAGACACTTCTTAGTGTAGTAATAAATTGTACTCAGAAAAGTGGGCAGCTTAAAGATTTTGCAGCACTTTGTGTGTGGAAATTTAACTGACAAAGCTAATACAGGCTTAGAATCTTCACGAAAGGTATCACTTTATAAGAATTGCCTGAAAGTGCGAGGTGGGAGCAGGACGCAATGGAGATTTGGATAAAGGTACCCACAGAAAATGTTGATAAGTTAGCTGATTGAGACAGCGAATAAAGTCTGTATATTGAAACTGATTACGAGAGTCTAATAAAAACGATACGATAAAGATTAGTGAGGACAGAAAACTTTAAAATACGGGATATGATGAAAATACTGAGCGTAAAGATAAAAAGTTCAACTCAGGTGAAATAAGAGAAATTCATCCAGGTAGCACGGACAAAGTACGAGGATGTATCCTTGAAACTGCTGATGTTACTACTACTACTACTACTACTACTACTACTACTACTACTACTATTGCTAGTGCTTCTAAAATAGGGGACCCACCGTGCTCTGGGATTGCTAAAAATCAGACTTCCCTTGAAAGCCGACGTGACGCTTTGGCGAAGAATAAGCTAACCCAAAATGACGACGATGGCGGAGGCGATAATGATGACGACAAGTTTAATGAAAGCAGTTGTGACGGTCATGGAGCTAAGATGAACGTTGATAATGGTAGGTTATGAAAATAAACTAAATGATGAAAAGGACGATGACGGTAGTGATGACGTGTACGATGATAAATGTGGTGCTGATGACGAAAACACAGTAAACGACGTTGACGAGAAAGAGTTAAGCTAGACTACGTGGAAAGTCATGCTTATAAATGTACATTTTTTACAGACTTCTCGGCAAGCAGTCGTGGTGATCAGACGAGGAAACACTGTAATTCGGTTTCTTTTCTTCCTTTATCCCTTGCATCTTCTTCTTTTCTTTCTTTGTCTTTTTACATCTACACTAGTGTAGGTAGTCATGATAAGGTGGGGCGGGGATATACAAGAGGGAAACGTTTGACAACATAAAACTCTAGTCAAAAACAAACATTTTTATAATGTAATAACCCCGATTAAATTTAGCACACCTTTTAGCATAGATATATCAAATTCACATTCCCCTACAAATATAACATATACACACTAGTATGTTTAAGATTAAGAGCAACAATTACACACGATTACAAATGCAATTCTTTAACCCCTATCTTTCGTATATCTTAGTACAGACTAAAATCTACACAAATATTGTGTCTTATTTACATATATCACGTAATTTCATAATATCTGAGGGAACATCCTGATTTTACTCCCTGAGACGAAGAGACCTGATATTTTTTCTAGCAAACTACTTTCGTATAAGATCTATCGCCTGAAATGTTTTCTAGTAACTCCTAGATTGCTGACTGGAACATTCTCATGATTGTTTAGCAATATATTACTGTTCATATAAAAATTAATAAAGAGTATACTCTGCTCTACTTCTGTATTGAACACACTTGTATTAACCTCGTTACACTTAACTTAATTTCTGGAAAAAGTAACTGCAGAGTATATATATATATATATATATATATATATATATATATATATATATATATATATATATATATAAGAGGAGAGCGATGGTAGACATAGTATATATATATATATATATATATAGTGCCACGAAAATGTATTGGATACATTACATTTTTCTTCATAACATTAATTAGTGTTCAAGATTTTACCAAAAGTTGGTCAGTATATTCCTATTACTATTATAAATTATATTTGGAGTAGTAATTACAAAATCAAAGTTTAGAAAGTTTATATTTAAGGAAACAATATGACTTAACAAACGAAACAGTATTGGATACACTTAAAAAAATTATTTTTCTGATATAAGTTTAAATGACTTTTGCTTAGCGTGTTGCAATAATGCAAACGGGTTATCACTGACCAATCAGAGAGCGTAATATTTAAACAGTTTTATACAATTCTTCCAGTTTGGACTCACGCCTTCAAAGTCAACGAGTTCATTTATAAAATGCCTAAAACTAAAGAGTTTTCAATAGACATTCGTCAAAGAATCATTAATAAGCATAAAGAAGGAAAAGGGTATCGAATAAAATCAAGGGAACTTAATCTACAACTTAGTACAGTTGGAAACGTTATTGGAAAGTGTTTAAAAACTTGGCGAAGCTCTTGCAACTCGTCCATTATGTGGTAGGCCAAGGAAATTAAACGAAAAAAGATCAACGTGGGGAAGCAGAAAGGTACAAGAATACACTTTTCTTACTCGTGGTGAAATTCAAACCGGCCTCAGCGAAGTTGGGATTAATGTGAGCAAAGATACAATGAGTAGAGTTCTAAATCGTGCAGGTTTTGTATCAAGGTTCCTAAGAAAAGTTCCATTACTGAAGCTTAAACATATCAGATCACGTTTGACTCATGTTAAAATAAATGGGGAAGATCTCCAAGAATTTTGGAACAAGGTAATCCGGTCAGACGAAACGAAAATCGAAATCTTTGGAAGAAACATATGAAACCATGTATGGCGAATGGCGTGAAAATGACACCGCCTATAACAAAAAGAATACCATTGCTACGGTAAAGTTTGGCGGTGGTTCGATTATTGTATGGGTGTGTTTTCCATCCATAAGTACTGGTGAACAAGAAATCATCAATGGTAGAATGTATGGACGTATGTACAGGAAGATGTTGGAGAAAAAAAAACTCCAGAGATATGCTGGTTTATTGGGACATAATAGCAATTTCGTGTTTTAGCAGGACAATGATCCCAAGCATACTGCCAAACTAACCAAAGAATGGCTTAGAAATAACGGAATTGACGTTCTTGTTTGACCGTGTCAGTTTCCAAACCTCAACCCAATTGAACTTTTGTGGAAAATATTGAAGATCAATGCTCACAAAAGGAATACACAAAATATTAAACAGCTATAACAGTTATGTAAAGAGAAGAGTGCAAAAGACCATGATATCTTTGCACAAAACATGTGTGTAACTATAGAAATCGATTTGAAGCTGTTGAACGCAATAAAGCTTATGCAGCCTGATATTAAATCGATGTATCCAATAGTTTTGCATTAGTTGATGTATATTTTTCCTTTAATATAAACTTTCTAAACTTTAATAATTTGTATTTACTACCCCAAATATTAGTTAGAATAGTAATAGCAATATACTGACCAAATTGTAGGTAAAATCTTGAACCCTGATAAAAGTAATGAGAAAAATGTAATGTATCCAATTCTTTTGCGTGGCACTGTACATATGTTGAAAATACCAACATGATATAGATGCGATCGAGCTAAAATGGTGCGTTTTTAAGATTATCTAAGAAAATGTTTTTTTTTTAATGTAGTGTGATTAAACCATAAATAACTCTTTCTCTCTCTCTCTCTCTCTCTCTCTCTCTCTCTCTCTCTCTTATCCTTTACCCTTCTGCGAGATGAGCATCTGGCTAAAAACTTTTTCTAAGAACATGTCTATGTCAATTGAAACCTCATATTGAAAACGTACGCCAGGTTTTTTTAGCTTTGGAAATTCACCTCCGTCCTTGGGGAAAGCAGGACAGGGTTAGGCTCTAGAACGACTTCTTTCGAACTTTACACACACAAGTTTTACGTATACATTGTTTTTATTTCATCACCGCCATCTGTCAGATCGATGACCATTGTTTTTTTTTCTAATAAATTAAATTAATTTCAGGTTTTACTTTATGTGAAAATAAGTACAACTTCAAACCATTATTATAAATAATAAAACTATGCGTTTGTCCTCTAAAATATTTTAGAGTAAAAAGACATTATTGTTTGTTTCTTAGAGTCATTTTTAATTTTCTTTCACTCGGCGTTCTAAGAGGTCAATACGCTAACTATATAATATACATAGACAATGTTCCATACAAAGAGTTTTTTATTTCTCAAACATTGAGTTAGTACAGAAGTTGAGAAGATCATTTTCCTCTTGCCATTTGACAAATTTTATATGCTGTAGTAGAACTTTCTTTTTGGTCTCTTGCCTTTACTGGATTTCAAGGCAAGAATTTATTTATTTTATGGGTGCATTACTTGACATAGTATCGCTTGCAGAATGTGCAGCATTTCTGGTAAAGTTAGTGTGGATAAGCCAGGGAAATCTTATTTGGGTTGTGAATACTATGCCACTTTGTCTATTTGGTTAGGTTTGCATATAGAGAAAGGTATCCTCAATTTTTTTCTGACAAGTACCTATACAGAGATAACTCAAACACTCAAAGATAGTGTTTAGTAGGCACTAAGGTTCTCCCCTGTAGGTGTTCAAATTCTCTTCTGTAGACATCTTTGTGTGTGCATATATCTATTCTCAAATCGGATACGCATCCTTTGTAAGCATATACAATTGACATGGATATTTTTGTACAGATATTGCGGTCACGAATGATAAAAATGATTCCAATATTTAAAGTTATATGATTATTACTAACCTGATAACCTCTAGATATTTCACTAGAGAACAACACCAAGAAAACGCCTACTATTCAAATTTATCTCTTCACATTCGAATCTTTCAGATTTGGTCGGATTATGCATGTGTCTTTAACAATTCCACCGGAAGTGTAGTCGAAAGCACGAGAAGTGAAGGAAGTTCAAGACGAACAGATGACTTTCTTTAGAATTTTGAAATGAATGATCACCATATCCGTTCAAATTATGTTTTATTCAACAAAATATGCCTGAAATAACGAATGTTTAATGTTTTCATAATATTTAAGCGCTATTTAAGATATATATATATATATATATATATATATATATATATATATATATATATATATATATATATATATAAAGTAGTAACTCTTACATTTTTCTTTCCTTTGGATAGGACAAAATACTGATGACTGTTATTACATGAACACCAAAATTTAATGTTCTAAGCTTAATTTCAATCGTTCTTGAACTCTTTATAGTATAATTTTCCAATGCATTTATTAATTTACAAAGCATGTTTAAGCCTTGTTTAAATCTCGTAGATATTAACTTTAAATCCACACTCCATATACACACCCCCTTCACATTTACCCCCATGACGTGGAATAACCCCATCTTCCAATCTTATCTCAAGTCTACTTTGAGGAGTGTAGATTCATTACTGGTACTTATTATATTTGATACTTACTCTATTAAACCTAACATCCAATTCGGGAACATAGAAATACCTGACTTTGGAATCAAACGCGTGGCTAACCATCTCGGTGCTAATGGACCCGTAGATCTCGTCAGGTCATTCATCATGTGCCACTGACCTCATACATCTTTGCAGCAAACGATGAAGAGAAGCCTCATCAGTGCTGGTCGACAACCTCCCTAGAACTGGTGATTCCATGAAATCCCCAGTTGTCAAACCTAAATGGCTTAAAAAGTAGATAGGCTCTGCCTGGCTTCCATACTCCTTCTTTGCATATTAGCCAAGAGCAAAGGTGCAATCACATCGTTTTTAACATCACATCGTTTTTAACATCACATCGTTTTTAACATCGAAGTTTTCTTTCTCCTAGACGGATAACCTGTCAAGATCTTCGGGTCCAACAGCACTGAAAGAGTAAGCCACACACCTGGTTTCAAAATCATGACTTCCTACGCGGGTAGTTAGGATGAATCGAGCTAGTATCAAAGATAATTAGTATCTGCTATGAAGTTACAGTCCTCAAAATAGAACAGATGCAACATTACCTTAGATTTATTTTATGTAATGTGCACTCTGTTGTACTTAAAAAAAAATCATTGAAAATGTTATATCTATATCATTAAGTGCTAGATGAAAGATAATGTTTTTAAAGTGCATCAAAATGTACATTACATAAAATAAATCCAAGGTAATTTTTTGATTCAGTTTAAATTAAATTTTTATACCTTACTTTGTAAAATGTATAAAAGTGCACTTTGAAGATAAATAAATTCCAAATTGAATCTTGTACCTTTATTTTTAAAGCCTATAGTAAAAACATTTTGTTTAACAATGTTCATGCCTTGGATGATATGCTTTCCTAACTTGTATCTTATCTTTTTAGGATTATGTTTTTAAACTTTCCTACTCTCTATTTCAATTTGTATTTCTCCTCACACCACAACTCATTTTTGCAACCCCCTCTTTGTATTATTACAGTTCTGAATATTCTCTCTGTTTCAGTTTATATTTCTCCTCAGACTACAACTCCTTTTTTGCAACTCCCTCTTTGTAATACAGGTCTGAATAATGAAAAAATCTGATTTTTTAAACAAAAACTTTAAAATAATTTTTTAGATTATTTTTTTTTTAAATTCTTTCAGAATAGAAAATCTTAAAAATTTAATAAGGAACATATTTCATATAGGTTTCATCAACAAATAGTCAGTACATAACGAGAAAAATAGAGATGAAAATTTCAAAAGGCCTGTATAACTGGTTACGGTCAATAGTAGTCCTCGCCAGCGAAAGTCTTTATTACTGTTATTGTTATTCTATTATTATTTAAAACATTTTATGTCCTGCTCTCTCGCGCGAGGACTAATTTATATTTTAGTATATATACATATAATAGGTAATAGGTTGAAATAAATAACATTAACACAATTTTATGCGCACACACAGACGCACATAGACACGCACTGTTGCATACACACACGGGCGCGCGCACACACACAAACATATATATATGTGTGTGTGTGTGTTTGTCAGTGTGTGTGCGTGTGTATGTGTTAGGCGCTATATTAATTGCAATTCCATAGGTTACACAAAGATAATCGTTGGTTTGTGACATTTGAAGGTGTCTCTGCTCTCAACGGCATATTCTTTATGAACGTACAAAGAGGGGAAGTGGGAGAGATTGAACTCGAAAAGTTAATTGTTAAAATGCAAAGGGTGTTAAGGGAATAAGGAATTTTACGGATCTGGTGTGAACGTGCAGACACCCATATTAAAATGGAAAGCGAGAAAATATCGTATAAAACTGTAAGAAAAAAACATAAATATAATCGAAGCATTTAGGTGAAACATTGCGATCGCAACATAATGAAGGCATATTAGAAAAAAGAAGGACGCTGATTATGTAATATAATGATTGCATTTATATCCATTAAGGAAAACATGATATGCGATGTTATTAGTTAATATATGTTCTCATTGGTTTGCTCCTTTGGAAATAAAAGTAGTTAAAATGATTAAATATTTTTTAAGATTTATTTAAAAACTAGCATGGCTATCCGGCGTTGCCCGGGGTTTGGAGGTGTGTGTTTTGCAAAAAAAAAACCAAAGTTGCAGTAGGCATGGCAGGCTCGATCCGTGACGCGAAGGCGAAAAAGAAAGTTGAGGTGTATGTAAGGGTATTGGTGGAGCAAAAAAAAAAAATGGGAAACGAAAATTGCCAGCGAAAAAGAAAATATATAAGCTAATGCGCCAGAGGAAAAAGAGGTGAAAAACAACAATGATGTGCCTACTGTGGTTGTGATGTCACGGGCTGTCAAAATAACGCCTTTTATGCGACGTCGAAGATTTTTTTTTACACAGGAATCACAACTTTTCAAGGCCCGGAAGCCACTTGAGGATAAGAGTTAATATGTATACATTAGTCAGTGTTGTTATAGCGTAGCAAACATAAGTAGTGGGAATTTTGTAAATTGGTTTACTTTGGGGGACGGTTCATCAAGAACTTGTTTGAATTGTACTTGAACACTGTAGTCAGCTGGAAAGCAGACAATGAGAAGAGAGTTCTGAGAAAGAAACTTATTTCGTAGAATCTTCATTTAAGTCTAGGCACAGACAAAGAGTGTGGGAAATTATTGATAGTGGTTTCCGCAAGACGAGTGTTTTTCGTGAAAGTTTTTCGTGAAAGTTTTGCGAAGGGGTACCATGTATGGAAGCTCAGATGAGCACTTGCCATGAAAATAACGATAAAGCAGAGACGCAACGTCTCTTCTGTGGGAAAGAGGTTACAGTGAAGAGAAACGGAGATCCCCACTAAGCTACAAAGTCTATTTTGAACATTGTCAAACGGGATAAGCTGCTTCTAGAAGCTCCTGCAAACAGTACTCGTACCTTCATTTTATATAGATAGAGACTTGCATCAGGAGTGAGATATCTTCTGGAGCGGTAGAATGATCCCACCATTTTTCCAGCGACCTTGACAATGGAGATGATATACGTGTTCCATTTCAGGACAGGAGTAAAGGTCAAGCCCAGAAGCTTGTCAAATCATGAAGCCTCCCCAAGATGAAAGCCATTAATTTCAACTGATGCCAGATGGAGATCAAAGCGTGAATGATGTAAAGATAAAAGCTTGGTTTTAGATGCATTAAAAGTTACCAGCCTCTCTTCCCCAATTGTACCACATGCTCAAGATTAGAGGAGAGAGAATCAGAGAAAACTTGGTTGTTTACGGCCACTGATGTGCTACCATAGACAGTAGTGTCATCAGCATAAATGTACACGAATGATGTAAGGGTGTGATTTGGAAGATCGTTAATGTAGATCAGGAAAAGAGTTGAGCTCAGGATGGACCCCTGAGGGACTCCAGCATTAATACTGTGAGCTTCTGATTTTTGCCAATCAACTGCTATTCTTATGAACCTATCAGAGAGAAATGATTTAATGATTGAGAAGACATTTTCAGCTATACCATAGCTGCAGATATTGTGAAGATGGCCTTTATGCCATACCTTATCAAAGGCCTTTGATATGTCAAGAGAAATTGCCCTAGACAGGAAACCTCCGACGGGAGATTCGCTAATCCTTTGCGATATAAGTATAAGCACGTCTGCCTTAGATCTAGCAGAACGGAAACCATTATTTCACGTCACTAAGAGGTAATTTTTGTCGAGATGGTTGATTACTTCTCTATTTAACACATATTCTAGCAGCGCAGGAGTCTTATTGGCCTTAACTGAGAGGGAGACGAGCGATCACCTCAATTCTTAAATACAAGGCATACTAATGAGGGGTTCCAAGGTGTTCGGAAGCATTTCTCATTAAGACAATGCTTAAACATCTTCGTGATTATGGGTGCTAGTTCTGGCTTAATCTTTTTGAGCACTATAATTGGAATGCAATGTTGTTTGATAAGCTTGGCAACATCACGTACATGTATTTGTATGTCACATAGCTTATTTTCAGATACATTTGGAAATACTGGGGGTGGGCGGCCTTGGTCATAAAGGTTAGAATCAAGTGCAAAGATCTTAGCAAAGAGTTTGGCGTTGTCTGACGCTGACGAGATAACCTCAGGTCCATTGATGATAGTTGGGATAGAGCACATACTTCCGTTCAGGATTCTGTTTGCTATTTGCCAAAACTGATGGGACTCAAGCCGCTACTCAGCTATATTGGACTTGGCGGACTGAGCATACAACTCTCTCGGATTTTTATTACTTTTTCACATAGGTAGCTGTGTTATGTAATAGGACGAACACAAGAAAGTGTCGATCTATCTATTTAGGTATCTATTTCTGTATCTATCCATCTCAGTCTATCTATCTAACTGGAGAGATTAGCGGGAGATGAATATGAAGACTATAAAATCTTTCAAAATATGATAACATCACATCAAAGACACGTTTACCGGAACGACTGGTCAGCTGATCAGATCTAGACGTGAGTCACATGCTCATGTTATCTGGAGATTTGAGAGTTGGAATTTGGACGTTGAGCAGAGCGGACGGTTTAACAGGTCGTCACCTCGTTCACTTGCGATGAAGCTGACGTGTGTGAAAATTTGAGACCTAGAGAGCAAATCACGCAAGGAAACATTCACTTTCTATTCTTCTGCGATCGGCACCTGGAAAGTGAATTAAAACTATATAAAACCAACCAATCATCGTTTTGGAGTCAATGTGTTTTTTTCCAAACAGGTTCCAGCCTCCTCTCCAAGAACAAGAAGAATTCCAGGCGGACAAGATCAATGATGCATGAAGATAAGGTATGTCCGAAATACACGTATCATACCCCCCGAATATGAACAATTATATATGAATATATCATAAATAGACAGTAATAACGTAAGCTAGGGTTAAAACAGTGAAGACTTACCAACAATAGCCAATTAGTGACACTATACAAATCAGGATGAACCCTTATATGCATATCAGCATTTAGACAATTATACAACATACACTGCCTTTTTGGTGCACGATAATACAATACTTAGCAGTCCTGAAAGCGGCTTTATACTCGGGTTGAATGACTTGCGAAAAACCGACCTTTCCCCATAGAAAAGTGCGCAATTAAGGGTGAAGGAATGTGTCGTCCGAGTGGTCGAGTTTAAAAATGATACCGATCTCGTAAAAATCGGCGGCCTCTGTCAATAGTTTAAGGCAGACATACAAATATACATACATACATGCATACATTTAAACAGACATTTGAGATTTATATTATAGATTATAAAAACAGTTCTTCTAGTGACATATGTCAAAATATTTCTTATCTTCATAACAAGAAATATTTACTTGGTTGTTATGCTTGAAAGCAATAATCCATTTTAATTATGTTCAGAAAGCATTCATTTCAACTGTTCTAATTCTGCCCTAGTATACTCACCATGTGACATTTTTTTATAATTTTTCTATCCCCCTCGTTTTTTCTCACTGTGTTCTGCATAACGCCATATTCAAACTAATTTATTCGCGCCCTTTTCTGTCGGTATTTCTTTTAGTTTCTTACTTCTTTTACCAGTCGAAGTTTATAAAGATAAGGAAATAAAAATGTTGATATACTCTATTATAAACAAAATCTAATGGCACCATGAGTAGCAAAACAGTACTAAAAAATGTGTTGTTTATTGCTTTACAGTCGCTTCTATCAGGGAATGCTGACGGGTCACTCTGATAGGATACGCCTTGAGGATCGTTCGACTTTCCGAACCACCTGTTGGTTTTGTATCACATCCCTCTCAGTGAGGAGAAGTATATATTTTTATCTTTGATGATTTATAGAAATAATTTCTAGTTTTGTTATACCTCGTAATTTCAAATCTGATTATTAACGTTTTGTAAACACTCTGCCAAATTTTTAATTCAGTTACTATAAACATAGCAATATTCGACGCTATAATCTCACTTAGTTTTGTATAACTTTGATGGTTTAACTTAGCCAAGAGTACGAGCTAGAAATATGAAGAGAAACAAAAGGAAAAAGAATAGCATACAGAAAGGGAGAAAGAGAATACTAGAAAGTAAATCAAAGAGAAAGACACCTTTTATACTTAAACTGGCTTTGAAAATTCGATTTCTAGCCACATTAACAGGGTAATTAATAGTATTAATATAACCAACTTTGTTTCTGAATAAATCCTTTTTCGGTGCTATGAAATATATTTGGATTAAAACCCGGGTCACCATATTCTAAAATAGTTTTTTTTTCTTTTTCAAGAATGGAAGTAATTGCATATGATATGTGCACGCTATCGAAAGAATATTGACAGGTATGTTTACAAATATTGTTGCAGTTTTCCCGACCATCCCGTGGGTTGTTTGCTTTCTCCAGACTAAGTTGACCTCGTGTCACATATAGCTCCTGTGGGAGACATGGCTATAAACGGCTTTTTCGGTTCTTATTTCCAGATGTGCCAGATTTTCCTTGACATATTATGAATTTAGGTTATGTGTGAATCCTTTTTTTACACCACTCTCCCAAACATTGTTTTCCTCAAAGTGCGCGTGGTTTATTTTTTCCTAATTTAAACACCACCACCGGGGTTTGTGGATCGCATACCTAGTGTATGCATATATATATATATATATATATATATATATATATATATATATATATATATATATATATATATATATATATATATAATAGTAAGTTATAAACTATATATGCCGATTAAGCTACACTGAATATTCCGCGTTTCATCCACGCTAGGACTCTTCAGGCTTATGCGCGAATTTTGTGGGTGTTTGTCGTTTTTATATACGCATCTTCTACTGAGATTTTAGTTAGCCAATCAGCTTTCTAGTATCCACCGCGCCCTTCCTATCAGCCAATGAGCATGCACTTATCGGTCAAAGGCCTATTTGACCCCCGGGTACCCTGTTCCTTTGTGTGTACTCTATTTAGCCTGGATATTTAGTTTCTTGATCTGTTTTAAATCTAGGTTATTGTTTTTTAGGTTAGTTTATACATAAATATATATATGTATATATATATATGTGTGTGTGTGTGTTTGTGTGAGTATGTGTGTGCGTGTGTCTATTAACATATGAAGGCAGCATTTTATTTAAATAGACATTATTAAACTTAACGGAGAGCTCCCGTTTAATTATATATTTTTTATATTTTTTCTTATCGTTTTAATATGAAAATCTAACCTCTTAACATATGTCACGTATGTATGTATGCATATTTGTTCTTCATTCTTGTAGCATCTTTAGTAACGAAATGGTGCGATGAGCGGAATTATAAGTAGTAGCGAATGACAAATATTTTAGGCAGCTAGATACTGTGTGTTTGTGAGGCCATTGGAGGTGTATAATTGCATTACATAAAATATATATTTCGGAAATAAAACTATTAAAGCACGCGCATAAAAAAAGATTATACGCATACAAGCATAAATGTGTTAAAACAAGTGTAATTTACAACACCATAAAATATTGATAACGAAAATCACACGGATAAATACATGGAGTATAAATAAACACGAATACCAGACTGTTGATTCTGGTAGCTTTACTATAGACTGTCGAAAATTTTAAAATTGGTTTTTGTATGTACTTTTTCGCACTGATGAGCTGTCCAGTATACAACATTATAATTATGAACTATTATACTGATCAACAACGAATTTGTTGAGTGCGTTTTTGTCAATTAATTTTAGACAAATCTGATGCACTTAATCAAAAAATCATATTGACTTTGTTGAATCAGGTCAAGTATTTTACGTTTTTTAATTTTAAAATAAGTTTGTGAGTGTGAAGCTATTTCGTATAAATTTTCAGATTAGAAATGGCAAGAATTATTCAGGTCCGATAGTTTTTGGTGACTATGTCGGAAAAGGACCAGTTTGAAGTCAGAAAACCTCGAAATCTTCAAAAATTGGTGCTAAGCATACACGGGGAACAACTGGTATGTGTGCTAGGAATTTATGACTTGCAAAGAAAGAAAGGTTATCAATGATCTTCCCACTATTGCTTATCAAGCTCGGTTTAATCAAGCAGTTCGCAGAGGCTCTTGACGAGACTGATGACTGTGTTACTTACTTATGCAACATTGTTCCAGTTTTGACCCTAGAGAAGTTATAAGCTCGCATCTTTAGTAGCGAGGAACTTTTATTGGCAACAATAAGGTCAGAAACCATGCAGAACTTGTCAACAATATACTGAGGCTTTCAAAACCCTAATATGCAGCAGGATCATTAAGATGCACTAGATATATTTAGATTAGGGACCAGTTTCTTAAAAACCTAGATTCGGTGAGTAAGGGGAAGATAACCCTTCAGCACTTGAAAGAGAGACCAGGTATCGGAGTAGCTGGGACGCAGTCATGATGGCTGACTATTGTTACAGTCTGACGAGAGACCTTGCCGTTGAATATTCTACGTGTTTGATGAACAATGAGGAAGCAACACACAATTTACGTGTTGTTACCTTAAACGATGCTCAGCATTGAGTTTAAATTAATTCTTGTTTTTATCAGTTTATCGATATATGTTGCAGGCAGAACATTTTTATTTTTAGAAGCATATTTAGGATAATATGTGTTGAGAAATATTGACTGATAATGTTACAAAAATGTAATCGATTTTGTCATGAGATCTGATATTTTCAAATCAATTTAGCGCAAAACCTGACCTGATTAAGTAAAACGGATGTCTTTTCCTGATAGAAGTACATACATATCATAAGTCAGCTATAGATATCTAGACAACTTTCAAACAGTAAAAAAAAGCTGCCCAATATATACACACATTTCAATTTTGGACTGAAACATTTGTACGCAATGTTTACAATAACACCTAGATTCTTGTAATGAACAATGAAAACGTCGATTTCTGAATCGTCGGCTTCAAATCAAATGAAAATAATTACTATTGATAAATCTTATTTCGCAAGTAATCAGAGTGTGTACGTTCTTCTCCTGATTGTTAAGCAATTCTTGATACCATACATAATTCAGCTCACAATCTGACGATCTCCTTAACAATTATATTCGAATAGTACTTCACGAGTATAAAACATGGTAGACTGCCAGGAGTAATTTTACGTAGTAAATTAGAATCTATTTTATGGAACGTAATATAACAAATATAACTAGAATTATAAATCTTTTAATATACCGACTTCAATAAAATATGTTTATATTTTGACACGAATTTATATTACGGTATATTGCTTTTTTATCTTTGTTATCTACGAGTACGTCATTAACGTTGAATTAATTGTTTCAGCGACTGCCATCGTTGCCACCGATCGCCTCTACAATAGATTCGACAGACAAGAGATTGCCAGTACAGGGTGTAGTAGCTGCTCACTAAACTCTAAAAATACACTTAACCAGGTATTCCACCCTCTGAAGAAGTGTTTATTCACTGCCAACCATCTGCGAGGCCCCGATACGCAATGTGTCTTATCTACAAACTTGCATCGTCAAGGGATAATTTCAAGTAGTTTATTTAAACCTTTTCTCTTATTAATCATAGTAACGTAAATTGCACTGGATATAATTTGATACAAAATTATACTTCAATCTAAAGCAACTGTTATTATGATGAAAAAGGCGATTCTGTTTGTATTTACCTTTGATGTGTGCGATAAAGTCAGTAAAATTGTGACGACTGCTCACTTCTACAATTAATTTGACATAGATTGAAAAAAACAATCGACATAAATTTCCGTGGGCGAGATATGGTCTTGCTTAATATATAGAGTTACAATATTCTGATTTAAAACTCCTATTGTATATAGATTGTTTTACTATCAATAACATGAGGCTTTTATCCCGAGGAAAACCGACGGGCCTGTTCATAAATATCTATGCATAATTCAGGGGCACGATCGAGAACGTTGGCTACTCTCATTTTTCAGCTTTGTGCCACTTCTTCTACGGCGGGATATATATATATATATATATATATATATATATATATATATATATATATATATATATATATATATATATATGTATATTAGACACCGACAAAAATGGCCGAAAAATCAAGTTGTTGTTTTTTAAAACGAAATCACATTTATTAAAATCCATTATTTCTGGGTAACTTTTTTTTCTCCAGAAAGATAAAACCCTGAATATTATCATATAGAAAACAGAATAATGTAAAACTTTGTTACTATTTTTAATTAAATTTTAAATGTTAAATTTTCCAAAAAAAGTTAACAATTGACATTTTTTTGTCTTGCACAAAAAACGTACATAAATATTTTAAAAAAAGGTTTTGAAATAATTAATTTATTTATTTGTTGTCTAACTAAAGTTTAGGGTGATTTTCTACGAGAATATGCAAAAATATTATAATATCAGTACCTGGATTTCAAATAATTCCACTTATTCATATAGGCAATTAGTTACTTCGCGTCGATCTAGACAATGTTTACGTTTGTGGTTGATAAAAAGCAAACTATGGAAAACCAAACCAGCCAAAAAAAAAACTTATTTTTCAGTCACGAAAATTTCAATGTATTATTAACGCTGAGGCTGGCCAGTAACAGATGGGTGACCATTTGTATGAGTTTGGTTTTTAATGTGTATGTGTGTGGGAGATAGGCTCCCCAAAATGGGGGGGGGATTTAAAGTTGAATAAAAAAATATTTCAGCGCGTTTGTTCCGCCGTAGTCGAAAGGCGGCAAACGTTTTAAGACGGGATCTAAAAAATGATGCTATTTTTAACACAAAGGGCACAATATTTATCGAATTTTTTTTCGTATCGATTCGTCAAAGCACGCCCTGTTTAATAATGGTCATGCATTATTCAGCTCGCTAAAAAAAATGGCAATTTATTTATCAAAGATTTTAAAATGGCTTTTTTCGTATAAATATTATATATTTTTTTTGCTTAACTTAAATTAATTATTTTACTTAACATATTCACCGAATTTCACACTTCAAGACTCAAAAGTGGGATAATTAAACACAATCGAAGTTCTTATATTCAGACGTCAAAATAAGGTATGCAAATATTTTTTTTTTAAATCTATAATCCTGTCCCTAACACCAACACAATATGTTTTGTTCAGTTTCAGATGATTATTTTAAGCATATTTGGAACCCCCTCAAAACAAGGGGGTGTACGCAAATATATATATATATATATATATATATATATATATATATAAATATCGTTTATGAAAAATAAGTACACTGTTATAAATTTCATTCTTCTCTTAATAATCGCTGAAAATTTCGTATTGATTGGATAATTATCTGATATTTGGTAGATGTTTAAAAAGACGGTCCGTCAAAAAGTACTTACCTGCCCCCCCCAGTTATATATATATATATATATATATATATATATATATATATGTATATTGAAGCAAAATGTAGTAGGCAGAAGAAAAAATATTCAGGAACACAGATAGGAAATAGTCAGTATCGCCCACCTCTAGAAGAGAGGGATTTCTTGTCTGTAATATCCGTGGGGGTAGAAGACAAAAAAAAAAAAGAAGCTCGCTTCTCGCAGACACGTGGTTCTTCACAAAGCACAATCTGCCACACACACACACACACACACACACACACACACACACACACACATATATATATATATATATATATATATATAAATATATAGGTATATAGATTTATATTTGATGAAATTGATAGTAATATTTGCAGTTTTCGTACGGATTATAATTTCAAATATTCTAATCTAGAAATTTCTGAAACATCTTTTTAAATTTAATACTCAGTTAATATAAATATAGAACAATTCGACAAGATTTTGTCAGCTGTAAAAAGTTTGAATTATAAAATTTGTCAAGAGTGGGTAGGAAAGGAAATAAGACATTCTCGTTTGTGGACGACATTGGACATATTTTCTGTGATAAAAAACAAAAACACAGATTTGATATATTATAGAGACACGATAGTTGGGTAAAATCACGTGGAACAAGAGGTTGTACTATAAAATATGCTACACGCGGTTTCTTTTCAGCAGTTAATACGTTTCCAGACAGAAGACGCGTTCTTCTACGTAATCTCTATATAAATAAAATGAACTCATTTTTCCCGTCTGATTTTGACATTAATAGGATTAAAAATCAAGATATTTCATGCAAATATTATATGCACAAACGGCAGAACAATATCTGAGGTGTGTTATAGGCTTATTATTTCTCAAATTCCTCGATAATCTTAGATTTCTATACTTTTTCTGCTGAGAAGTCACGGCCAAAATCGGTTAAGAGCAATGGAAGTGGTAAAATATTTTCTCTCTAATAAATTCCTCCTCCCCCTGCCAGCACTTAACACCGTTTGGGGATCGTTCACAAGGAACAGTTGAGAAGAGAACACCGGTTTGGCTTCGTAGTTCTTTCATGTGAAGTTATTTAAAATCACTAAACTAAGCTGCAGTGCTCTGTGGCGTAGTGGTTAGCGTGCTGGACAATTCACATTATATTTTCACGTTCGCGCCGACCTACCGTAGTCGTTTTTTTTATCCTAAACAACTGGAATGCACTTTTCTTGGTGGCCGAACTGTTAACGTTGCAGATGTTTTTTTTTTTTCACACTTTATTTTCCTACTTTTACTCATGACTCCGGGGTTGATCCTTCCTACTTACCTACCATAACATTTTTAAACCCCCCCACCCGTCCCGGAAACAAACACTCGGGCAACGCCGGGTCCCCCCCTAGTTAGTTATAAGAAAAGATTGCTTGTACACAACGACGCCGTTTCGTTGCTAGCCTTAACGTCATTTCTACTCCACTTACTTGTGCGCTAGATACTTGCGACTCATTGCAAGGAAAACGGCTTTATCTGGAATTAAGGCAGGACCTTTACCTGATTTGACGACATGAAGGATACTGTCTCGTTGGACAACATTACACTAAGGTAAAACCTTCTTTAAAGATATATCCAAACTACCCTTAAAATATTAGCGAAGAAGGGGGATTGTGCAGAGGTCTTTCCTATAATCAAACGAGAAGTAGAAGACGTGGGAAGAATTTGAAGGAGTCTCCTTTGGCATAGGTAAACAACTACAGAAAAGACTGTGAATCATTGACAAGTTTAAGTCAAACTTTTTTCTCTACAAGTGTGAAGTACGGTAGCTATTAATCTTCTCCAGAAAGCTAGCCAAAGTGGAATTTCAGCATCCATCTAGATGAAAAATATCAACCCTACCCCAAGATAGGAGAACCTGGTTACTCCACACAAGTGTACGTCACCTTTCTTCACCCGATAGTACATTTCCAAATACAGTTTATCAGCTATATTTTTACGAAAAAGAATTAAACACAAATAAAAGGAACTTCAAGAACTTCTTAACGAAATTTATAAATTGTGCCACATAAATAATATCACGCACAGACAAGTTATACTTCTTGAGATACTCCTTGGAACTCATAAACCATCTTTCCACCTCTGAAGTAGAGTTATCCAATTGTCCTGAATCTTTTATATATCTTATAGATTGACAAGAGTTAATAAGAGAGAAAATTATTCAAAGAATATTGGATTTACAACTAGACAATCACAGAGACGTAGAAAGATTACATTTTTTTGATAAAAATTCAGGCAGATATGTGGAACCTCAGGGCTTCATATAATTGTGACGCATGTGATGATGAGTGCGCTAGCTCTATTATTATATCACAAGTGTTGTTTGCAAAATTTTCGTCGGGAATAAAGCGAGTTTTAGATGAAAGAAAAGGATACCAAGTTATTTTTCTTGCGTGATACTGCTAAAACCGCATATATTTCTTCAGTATACGCTGTGCAAAATGGAATCTCAAACTTAGTATTCGCCAAAGCAAACATGGCCTTTCGGCAGCGCAACTCCCTTCCAACATTGGAACATCTTTCCGTATTTCTAGCGCTGAAGTGCTTCCCTTTTAAAAAAAAATCTTGGGGACATTCCGATAAAGGGGGTTTTCATGATTAAAGATGCTTAGGTGATTCTGTCCATACAAAAAACATATTTGTACAAAATCGGTTACAAGATATAACTAAAATGACTGAGAACATTAAATTGAACTTTGGCATGAAAGTAAATTTCCGATATGTTTCAACTGCTGATTATATCATAGGATTGATACTTTCTCATTGGTAAAGGGACTAGAATAGATACGGCAAGAAACGTCCTCCTGGTGCTATCACGAGCTAGATTTGACTTTCTAGGGTTCAAATGGAAAAATAGGCTATTCTGTAAATTATGTAGCCGAAAGAGAGACTTTAACTACTACAGAATGAAAAATAAAATCCAACCTTAAACTCGATCAGATTGATTTCATTGACTTATAGGTTTATCAACAGAGTAAGAAAAAGGGAAATAGATCCTAAGATGCAAACAAATAGCTACCTGATTAAGACCAGCCAATAGTAATCCTTTTTAGTGGAATTGGACTTTTTGTTAGACCCTGAAGGTCCAAATCTGGAAAAAAAACTTGACCCTTTTTCTGGACCCCCAAAAACCATACTATCAAAAGGAAGAATAGAAATGTCAGGATACCACTCGTGCGATGTCCTATACAATTGGGAAAATGATATTATCAAGCAAAATTGATTATTCAAGAGTACCATCGAAGAAGCCAGCATTTAGGTCTTGGCACAACGTTGAAAGATAAGATTGCTAGGATATAGGATACCACAAGACAAACAGGCTATTAAGAATGTAGGTAGCAATTGCTTTAAATGCAAAAAGATACAACGCAGTTTCTTTCCTGGTAGCAAATTCACCTGACATAATGACACCTCATGCAAATTTCGTTAGAGGCTTTCTAGATTCCGGTGGGTATTATACCAGCCATATCTATATCCTCAGAAAAAATAGCAGAATTATAAATTGTACCAAATTTTCTTTAACTTCATGAGCATTCAAGCTGTACAATAAAACTGGTTTCTGACATAGCAGTTAAATTATTTTTTCATGCGTCTTTAAGGATCACTAAAGCAAATGGAATCCCCGTACATTTTTATTTAGGTCCGAACGTTTAATACCGACACTTGAATCACCAATAAGGAGATGATAATGGGTGCACTCAAAAAGATGGTAAATCTTTATAATTTAAATCATTGCACCATTCCACTTTTTTCTCTTTGTTACGGTGTTAGTTAGAATTACCTATGAAGATCATAAAATCTTGCCTATATAGAAAATGAAACGGTAGACTACTTGGGGTTCTTAACAATTTATCGGACATAAAAAGGCAGTACATAGACGCCTCATAACATTTATATACGGTCTGAGGATGCTGATTTCGATGTCTTGATCCTAAATCCACTCATAAACAAAAATATTGGCCATGGAATTATGATGACGTTAGATAACCAGGACCTGGAAATAATCGACCCTCTCAGTCGAATGGACTTAATTCAGAACGTTTAGTTTACTGAAAAAAAAGTCTGACTACATTTAGGAATTTTGGCATAATAACTATTTATTGGGTCTTAAAGAAAGGGATCTGGGCCTAGCTGCTGACTAATTTGAAAATAGAATAATGTCAGGGGATATAGTGCTTATAAAAACTCTTCAATAACAGACTTTTTTGGTTCCTAGGAAATATTCTCGTACTAACTTAAGGCAGTGATAATTTACTGCGCGTTGTAAAGGTGAGGACAGGGAATAGCGATATAGACGCATACTCCATCGAGCCGCTTTTTCCTCTGGAATTCATTCAGCGACCTGGAGAACCTGATTTTGAAGGTATGGAAGCATAAAGTTCTTAAGAAGTAACGCAAAGCCCACAAAAAGAAAAGTGTGTCATAATTTTGTTCTGCCCTACATGTAGTAGAGTTGAGGATACCAGGCCTATGATAGCCTACGATAAATATGACCATGCGTTTCACTTCAGTTGTGTGAACTTAAATGAAACATCACTGGAGAATGAACAAGAGTTCTACCTTACTTAAAACCCTTGAAGATTTTAAACCGGTGGATTCACTTTGTCCATGGTCTAAGTCAACTACCTGATTTCTCGTAATTTGAATTTTTTTTTTGTTTGGAGAAATATGTGAGAACTTAAAATTGTTAAACATGCCGAGAGTGAGTAGGAGGGGAAGTAGGATCCTTTTGGCAAGATGTTGGACGAATTTTTTGTAAGAAAAAACATGGTGCCCGGATTTTATCTGTTATATTGACACGCTAGCATCGTCAAATCTAGTGGAACAAAAGTTGGGTGTATGATATAAGCTACACGCGGTTTCTCCTCGGTTAGTAATGTTCGGTTTTTAGACAGAAGATACGCGTGGTGACTACGTTACCAGTTTGTTATCGTTACAAGAAACGATTGCTAGTAAGCTAGGACGCAATTGCGTTTGAAGCCTTCACGTCATTTCTACTCCCTTACTCGTCGGTCGGATAATTCGGACAATACTCTGTATATCTTGTATCGTTTCTGAATTTGGTCAATTACATCAGTGTTTGCTTTCGCTTTCATCGTCGTTCTCGCAACAAATTTTGATTTACTTGCTTTTCGTTACTAGTTTGAAAATTTGTAATTTATTGGCTTCTTTAATTACAGCATATAATCTTTGATATCTTTCATGCTCTTTGACAGAAGCCATCAGCTGATGTTCTGTAATCTTCGTGTGCCTTTGAAGATCAATTGTTCCAATTAATCTAATTATTTACTGTTCCAAAGTAATCATCTATCTTATTAATATTTATTACTCGCAAGTTAGCACACTAATCGGCATTGGCAGTTTTCCTGGTGATACAAACCGATAGCCTTCCATGGAAACTAAATGACAGAAATATTTCCTGATTTCCAGTATCTTATAAAAACTCAAGTATAAAAATTAGTACTGCAATATATGCAAAAGTAGAGCAGTTTCAATACGATTGAATGCCTCATCTGAATTTGGTTGTCCATGACTATCGTTCACTTTTCCCTCCTTTCTCTGCACGCAAATACTTATCACTCTTTCTCTGCATGTAATGCCTCTCGCATCAACTGTTTACTATTGTGTCTTCAGTCATAACTATGGCAAGAGAATATTTTGTCGTTGTTTTGACTCTCGAGTATATATCCGACACAGTTTGACACATTTACTCAATCGACAACCATATCACTCTATCTAAAAACATATAAGATATTAACTGACATGTATTCGATAGTCAAAATAATGAAAATAATATTCTCTTGCCATAGTCCTAGTGATAAAGGACGATGTTTATTTTGGCATTTGAGTGAAAATAAATATTCACAGAATGCCAGAACACCACGTGCTCTTAATTTTCTATGACACTACTGTATAGTCGAAGAAAATGAAGGGAGGAAGCGCCCACGTGTCTGCGCGTCATGCCTTACCTTGGAACGCTCCTACGGTGTGCGTACGTGCATGGCCGAAACATGAAAGAAATTCCGAAATGGCACCGCCCTCATCTTGTAGATTGTGCGATCATCACTGGGCCCCACGTGACCGTTCTTTGGCTGCTGATTGGCTGAGGACGAACGCCGGAAGGATAAAGGGAGTGTGTTTGGAACATGGGTGTGTCTTTTCTAGGATCGACGTCAGTGTGATCGTATCGGTGAACTGCTGCAGCTTTAAGAGTACCTTAGTGCGTGTGTGTTTTTTTGGGACTTGCTCGTCTGCTGACTTCACAGGACTTTCTTTTCTGCTGATGCTACAGGACCTGCCCTTCTGCAGAACTTGGAAAAAAACTTCAAGCCTCTTCTTTCTTTTCACACGTAGTCGCCTAAAAAGGTAGAATCCGACTTACTTGTGAAACGGTATAGTAACTTTCTGAGCAACCAACTGATACATTTAGTACTGCAATTATAGGCTCCGATTATAGTATATTCGGATTACTCTCAGATCCTTGTTGTTGTCTTAATATGTATAATCATCATTATTTGTTGTATTTGACACTTGTAATATGTTATTTCAATTTCAATGTGGTTTTTGATGTCACGTGCTTACGTGTGGCGGTTTATGTACTTTGGGATATACATATATTTTCAGTAGTACTTTGATTGTGGTGACAATTTACTCTTTTAAACGTTTCATTTGCCACTGGTCAATTTTGAATTTTCGTAAGAGTGTTTGCTAAACAGCTGAGAGCAGGGAGTTTACTCCAACGCAGAATTATATTAAAGAATAAATAATAGCAGGTAATACCCTCTTGCTAAATACTCAAGAATCCCCTACGGAGACGGGATACTGGAGAGCACCAGGCCATGAGCGAATACATTCCTACTAATACAAAATAATTCACATCACTGCATGAAAGACTTATCCGGAACCTGAACAGATGCATCCGGAAAGCAAATATGGCAGATTAATGAACGAAGGTAGAAACATACAGATGCATAAAGACACATCAAAGGAACCACCTCACAGCAAATACAAAGAAAACACAATTTACCTACTATGTGGAAAATATTAACAACGTAACCGAGGGGACAAATTTTCTACTCCATACATAAGCACAAACAACTCCCCGAGTTACAGAAAGTTACAAAAATGGAAAAGAGGGGCACATGGCCTATTATATACAGACCAAAAGATCCTGAAGAATATAAAACATTGAAATAATAACATCACTATGGCGTGGATCCGCTACCAAGAACATGAGTAATAGAGTGGCGTAGAATATACAAATTACCAGGTAAGATTATCAATTTGATTGAAAATGCAATGAGAACATGGTGACTTGCACTGACAGCTAGTGGACAATAAATCACTGAGATTCAAAAAAGAGGTATTTTCCAAGGTGAACCCGTATCACCACTTCTATTCATCGTAGCCATGATGTCCCTTAATAATATACTTAAAAATGCCAAGCCAGATACAAGGTCACTATAACATATGAAAGAATGAACCATCTTAAGTACATTAATGGCCTGATATTGTTTTCAAAACCAAGCAGGAATTAGAGACGCTAATAATCACAACCAGAATCTTCAGTCAGGATCTCCGAATGTAATGCTGGATAGAAAAGTACGACATCTTGATCCTGAGAAACGGAGACGAAGGCACTAGATGAACATGCTAGCTACAAATACTTAAAAGTTCTGGTATCGACTCCATCAGAGCAAAAGAAATAAAAGAGAAAATAGGAAATATATACCTCAGAAGAACAAGCACTCCTAGAAACTAAAATATATAGTAGAAACCTATTAAAAATTATTTAATCCATGAGAAATATCACTAGTAAGATATTCTGAAGTGTTTATAGGTTGGAGCAAAGAAGAATGAAGAATATTGTTCATAAACACAGTGATCTAATAACAATGCACAATACACTACACCCAAAGAATAATACTAACCGACTAGTTTAAAATAAAACATTGTGTAAAAGACGCACACAGACAAATTCGAAAAATACATAACAACGAAAGAATAGAGACACTGAAATGTAAACTCGACAGAAAAAAAGGAATAACACGAGAAAATAAAAAAAAATGAGAAGAGCCATATCTACCTTGATAATTCATAAGGATATGAAGACCAAAAAACACTTGGAAATAATTTCAATAAGGAAACCTAAACAGAGGAATTGAATCTCTAATAACATCATAATCGTTTAAATTACAATCGTTTTAAAAACAATTAGCACGTTGAATATAAGATTGTAAAAAAGCACATTTTCAAACATTTCTGGTTTCGATTCAGGCTAGGCCGAAAAGCTGATGAAAAAGCTCGCGATGTCAACGTAGAATTTAGCCCAGGTACCAATACTGAACGCGCAGCATAATGGTGGTTTAAGAAATTTCGTGGCGGTAACGACAGCTATGAAGATGATGAGCGTTGTTGTCAGTCATCGATGTTCACAACGATCAATTAAGAGACTCAGTCGAAGCCAGGTGCTCGTCTGAACTCTAATCTCTGGCCCCCCCTCGCCAATCTTTCACGAAAAACACCCGTCTAGCTGAATCAACTGTCAAAAATTTCCCCCACTCTATATCTGTGCCTAAATCAAAACGCGGATTCCATGAACAAAGATTCTTTCTTAGAACAGCACGCCTGTGGAACTCTGTTCCGTCTGCCTGCTTCCCACCGGACTACAACTTGGATGTATTCAAGTCCAATGTTAACAAATTCCTAATGAACCGCCCCTTAAGTAAACACTTCATCAAATCTCCACACTAACGTAATGTACTTGCAATAACCCTTATCCCTGAGTGGTTTCCGGGCCTTGATAAGTGGTGATCAATGTGTAAAAATAAAAGCAAATCGACGCACAACTATTGTAGAACTTGCTTCTGAATTAGACGTAACTTATTCGACGATTTCCAATCACGTGAGAGAAATTGAAAGGACAGAAACTTGATAAATGGGTGCCTCACAAATCGAACGGCAACCAAAAGAAACCTTGCAATTAAGTGTAATCTTCACTTTCTTTTACGAAACTAGAACGACCGCTTTCTCAACCAGGTTGTAATTTGCGATGAAAAGTGGGTTCTTTACGACAACTGGCAACGCTCAGCTCAGTGGTAAGACGCTAATGAAGCTCCGCGACATTTCCAGAAGCACGAGTTGCACATAAAGATGGAAATGCTAACTATTTGGTTGTCTGCTACCTGCCTCATCCATTACAGTTTTTTAATGCAGACGAAACCATTGCGGTTGAGAAGTACTGTCAACAAATGTAAAAAGTGCATCAAAAACTTTGCCAATAACACTCAACATTAGTCAACAGAAAAGGCACAATTCTCCTACACGGCAATGCCCCACCGTACGTTGCTTAAATGACCCGCAGAAGTTGAACGACTTGGGCTACGAAACTCCGCCTCATCCGCCATACTCTCCAGTTAACAAATTTACCGAATTTGCATTACTACCGATTACTACATTGCCCAATTTTTACTGTACACTTTTGAATCCTTATCCTAGAGTTGCCTCTTGGCCTTGATAAGTGGTGAAGCCTATGTAAAAAAAAGACTGCTCAATACCCCTTTTTCAAGCATTTGGACAACTTTTTTCCGTGTGAAATTCTTCAAAAACACAGGCGATATAAAAACGCTTTCAGCGACTTCATCCCTGCTGCAACTTAAGATTTTTACGTTCCTGACATAAATACGCCTTTTTTAGCGTTGGCAAACGTGTGTGGATAGTAATAATGCTAATTGCAATCAATAATTCTTTTAGTTTATGCCGAGATATGTTCATTTAATTTAAAACGTGAAACTGCATGGACTTTTTTGTCAACCTGCTATATATATATATATATATATATATATATATATATATATATATATATATATATGTGTGTGTGTGTGTGTGTGACCACTTCATTAATTCACATAAATTCATATACGAAAGTATCATTGTATGCGTAAAATTAAAGTATTTACATCAACAGTGCTCAATACATAGGTAGAGCTAGAGCTAGGTAGTAAATTATCAAAAAATATATTTTTTATAACTTACTATATGTATATATATATATATATAAATATATATATATATATATACGTCGGTGTGGGTCGGTGTACGCACGCGCGTCTATGTGCGTATGTGTTTATGTCTAGATGTGTCCGAGTGTATATATATATATATATATATATATATATATATATATATATATATATATATATATATATATATATGGGGGGATGTCTATTATTTTTTATAATCATAAACGGATACGGATATTCTCCACCGTATTTCGTAGAAATTTTCTTGAGAATGTTACGAAGTTAAACTGTTATGCAAGTAATCTATGATTCTATTATAAATATTGAATTGCAGGCTGTGTACAGTTGAAGCTTTCTCGTAAGATACACATTCATCATCTTTACGATCTGAAAATTAATATCGATACAAGAAAGAAACACATACTTTACTATCGGTGTTCATTTTATTTCAGAAGACTTTTCTTTAGAATAATCTTCAAATAAGTGTGTGCATTTTTGGGAGAGCGTTTTAGTGAAAGATTCATTAAGACATAACAAATAAATTGCAAGAAAATAAATTTTAACGAAAAATATAGATATTAATATAACGATTGCTAATGCGCAATCGTGTTCGTCGGTCATTTTAGTTTGAAGTGATTTGTCAAGGGCAAATCTGTTTTGATATATATATATATATATATATATATATATATATATATATATACGGATCCTTTTATATATATATATATATATATATATATATACCGATCCTTTTTTGTTTAGAAGTTTTATGCTTTTAAAATATAGCAACAGTGCTTATATAGATAAATAAATAATTACCTATATACGATGATTAAAGGTTTTATATATATTAACAATCATTTCTTCAACATATCCAAACTTTTACAGATCTGTTTTTTTTACACACCAATACACCCATATATATATATATATATATATATATATATATATATATATATATATATATATATACATGAGTAATTTTTAAAATATATATGGCAATTAAGCTACACTGAATATTCGGCGTTTCATCCACTCTAGACTCCCTCAGGCTTATGCGCGAATTCTGTGGTTGTTTATCGTTTTTATATGGTCCTTTTCTATTGAGGATTTAGTTAACCAATCAGCTTTCTAGTATCTACCGCGCCCCTTCCTATCAGCCAATGGACATGCATTTTATCGGACAAAGGATTTGTTTTAAAACTAGGTTAGTGTTTTTTATTGTTAGTTATATATAAATATACATATGTGTACACACATATATGCACATATATATATACATATATATACATATATGTGTGATATTTTATGTATAATCATGTTTATTTAATTTATTTATTTGTTTATTTTCTATTGCTTTTGTTAGTTTTAAACCTATTTTGTATCGATACCATAGAGTAAATTTTATTTTGTGAACACAGTTATTTGCTATTTCTCTTCTACAGTTTAATAAATGTTGGGGTTCTTTAAAGTACAGTATAGCAAATTTTTCCTGAGGGCACAATCTACATGAGTCGTGTAGATGCCTACACGTGGTAGCTTGTCTTATTATTTTTCATTCGACTACCGGCGAATGTCCGCTTTCTTTGAGTTCCCAGTATTTATTAGCTAGTGTTGTTTTTGTACGGTGTTTTTTTATTGTTGAATGTACTTTTGTGGTCATAGTATCGGGTTTTGAAATCTAAGGAAGTCATGCCTACGTAATATTTCTTGTTATTTTGGTGTTCTTTCGCAAATAGTGTTGTCTGATAAACTACGCTTTTTGTCAGACATTTATTTTGAACTAGGCAAAGTGTGCGGTGTCGACAGTTGCATTTATCTTCTTCGTTATTAGTATTTTTATTTAGAGTATGGTTGTTCTTGTCCGGTGTTGGTTTATTATTATTATTTTTACTATTGTTATTATTATTATTATTATTATTATTATTATTATTATTATTATTATTATTATTATTATTATTTCTGCTAGTGTTAGTTTTATTTTTGTCATGGTCTTTACTTTTTATTGTAAATTTTGTTGTTGTTTACATTGTTTTTATTTAGTATTTTGTTATTTTGTGCTTTAATTATCATCTCTAAATTTTCGCAACAACTGTAGGATAACTTTAAGGCATTTTTATTGAAGATTTTGTGTAAGGGGTTGGTTGCGGGAAAGTGTTTATCAATAAGATTTAGAAATTTCTTGCCAACATTTGATTGTATGGGGCCGTATACCAAATTATAGTTCTTTTTCTTCTATTTTTAATTTTATTATAGTTATTGGCGGTTTTTTGCTTATATTTGATATCGATATTTTTGTATCCACTATTTTTTAGGGCTGTTTCGTAGATATTGGTTGACCTGTTAAATGCATTTTCATCGCTTGAGTTATTACTGAATCTACTTACGATCGAGTTAGGAATGTGTTTTATAATTGATGGTGGGTGATTGGACTTAGGGTTTACGTAAATTACTTACTAGCTCTACCTATGTATTGAGCATTTTTGAAGTAAATACTTAAAGTTTACGCATAAATCTATACTTTCGTATATTAATTTATGTGAGTAAATAAAGTAGTTATATATATATATATATATATATATATATATATATATATATATATATATATATATATATATATGGGTCGTTCCAAAAGTAAAGCCTCATATCTTTACTCAAAGGATTTAGGAGCTACGAAGACAAAGTGGTACTATAAAAAAAACAAGCTACCTTTTGTGATGTAGACTTTTTAATGTTAAGCTTTATTATCAATGCAGTTTGCAATAGATTCAGTAACGCATCTCTCTTTCTAACACACCTCTATGACAGCGGTTGAGCCGCGGTTTCTCCATAAGTACACTCTAACCAAATATGAAAATAGTATTCGTGGGCAAAATAAGATCCGTTTACTACAGCAGATCACTGGCTCATACGAATAATATGCAGCTTCCTTAATTCATATTACAATAAGTAACAACATTAAGCTAGATATTTAACAATGCGATAACATCTTTTCCTGGCGTAGAACCAAAAAACGACAGTATAGAAAAGGTATAACAGAGTTAAGTTGTACAATTAATGTTTTTTCACAGCTTTACTAACTCAAGGTTTCGTTCCGAGGAAATGAATTGATGTTGGACGTTCATATTTCTATGGACGTATCTCATATAAAAAATATGGTCTAAGCCTTGAGATTATTTATGATAACTGTAGTTGCAGGTCGTGTTTGCCTTCGTATTTTCAGGAAACATAAGCATGCGCGCACACATGTATACTACCACACACTCACATACATACACTAACACACGCACGCGCGCATATATATATATATATATATACATATATATATATATAAATGAGATCGTTAATTTATATGGAACGTATATTTGAGACTGCTACTTCTGGATATTATTCGGATAGAATTAAATTTACGTATTGTCTTGCTTATATCCAATGCCTATAATGACAAAATAATGAGGTAACGCCTTTGCTGTTAGAGAGAGATCCGTGTAACGGGTTTGTTCTCTTCCCTCTAAGCTACATTGCACAACATTTGCTTAAATCGTTCCCAGAGGACAAACTCAAGCCTACTTACCACATTCGGTTGATTAATGTATTTCTAAGGCAAAGTATTTGCAAGCTTCCCTTATGTACTTGGGTAATGGAGAATTCTGCAGTGATACACACATACACTCTCTGAGACTCGCAAAACACTCCTCCTCCCGCACACACAAAAACACGCACAATAATATATATATATATATATATATATATATATATATATATATATATATATATATATATATATATATACAAATAGATTTGCTGAAAGACGGTGGGCCTTTATGCTTTTTTCTTTATTGTTTTTTTGTTTGTTTTACAGATCTCTTATTAGAGACTTATACTTTAATTAGCAAGCATAAAATTTCAACATCCCTGCGCCTCTACCACAATATATAGTTCAAAGAGTCGAGAGACAATAAAACATTGATTACTTCGTGGTCTTTGCTGGTAATTGCCTGGATATAAATATTTGTTTGCATCCTTCCCCTTTATCATCTTGCTCTCTCTCTTTCTATCTCCCCCATCTCTCTCTGTTTCTGTCTCTGTCTCTGTCTCTGTCTGTCTGTCTGTTTCTCTCTCTCTCTCTCTCTCTCTCTCTATGTATATATATATATATATATATATATATATATATATATAAAGCGTAACGTCTGTGTGTCTGTACAGAAATAAGGTCTTTTAAAGTTGACTATTATATAAAACTGAACATACACAATGATAGAAGAGGTATCGAGGATCAAATATCATTTTGAAAAGTTGTGGTTTATGTTAACTGTTGGGGCCGCGTACAAGCCTGCCCCACAAAGGTTTTAAAAAATTATTTTACAAGGATTTTATATATAGATGCGCATAAGAATATATTCATAAATATGTTTCAGTTTAATAAGAATTGTATAATAAAATTGTTGGGTCTGCGTGCGCGCCTGGCCTCCATAGAATGTGAATATGCCACAAACATTAGCAAAAACGTTTGGTATTAATCCATTTAAGTACACTTTTATAATTATATTTCAGTTTGAAGAAATACAGTATAATAAATTTATGAGGTCTGTGTGCACGCCTGACCTCCATAGAATAAAAATATGTCAATAAGGTTAACAAGTTTTTTTTAAATGCATCCACATAAGAAGATTGTGATAAGCATGTTTCAGTTTGAACAGGTGTGGTATAATTAAATTATGGAGTCTATCTGGCTTTCATAGAATGGGTTTTAATTTTTTTTTTTTTTTTTAGTAAAACACAGCTTTTTTTTTTTAGTAAAACATAGTTTCAGAAAAATAAATTGTTAATGAGTAATGTGGAAACCAATTTAGGTGAGCGAAATAGTATTTGATCAATATTTAAAGAATTTATGATAACAATGAAAGGGTCAAACTATTTCATATTATTTTCTCTCTTGCCCCCTTTAAGTAACTGATTTTTTTTAAATATTAAAGTTATTTGCAGGTGTTTAGGCGTTTCTATTTTTTATTACAAAATTATTAGTCAAATCCTATGTCAGTCACGTAAATTTGTTTCTAAAATACTTCCAAACAAATTATTTTACTTAAACAATATTTAAGAAAAAAGAATAAAATCATTTATATTTTAGATTGTAATTCACTTAATATTATTAAATAAATGAAAGAATTAAATAATGAGGTAGATAGAGAATACCACAGTGAAACACAAAGTCGATTCATAAAGTATGAATAAAGATTGTAAGAGGCAGACTTTACGTCAGCCAAAAAGGATTTGTTCTCCTCTGATAAGCAGGACAGCGCAGATACTGCATTTTTAATTATTAATTCGACAATAAAAATTAAAACTTTTTTCCATGATAGCTTTGGTTTCAATACCCCAAAATTTGAAGTTATTTCTTTAGACGCACACATATTTTTCATAACACCCCCTACACACACACACACACGCACATTTATATATATATATATATATATATATATATATATATATATATATATGCATATATATATACATACTAGCAGAAGTACATGTCGTTGTCTGGGTGCAAAAAGAGCCTTCAAAGAATTAATATTTTTCATAAAGTGCGATAATTTAATATTTTGAAATCTTACTGTAAGTGATCTAATTTCGGAATGAGAAAATGAGTGAAAAGACTTTCACGAGGGAGACTTTATTATTTTTGTTATTCTACTATGGAAAAGGTATTATTTGTTTGTTTACGGTCAATGTAAATGTAAAATCTGGGGATAGTATATACTATTTTCCGGTGTCGACTTGTGGCGGTATTAGGACAAAATATTTAGGATGAAAATATCCACCCCTTTCTCTAAACATGTTGCAATTGCGATTATCTTGCTACTATCACTATTATTATTTTGAATATCTCCGCAAAGCTTGTCGACAATTACGTAAGATGGTGGCTACTAGTTTAACTGTATTGAATATATATATGTGGCATTTGTTGTTGTATACCTACGATACTTTGATTCAGAGGTAAATCTCTGAAGTCATTTTATTATACATAGAGATAACACTTTTCTAAACAGTAAGGGCCAATCTTTGCCAATAAAAACATGTTATCTATTTAAAATATATAATATATAGTTTTCTAAATATAGTATTTGTATTTTATATCTGCATATATATATATATATATATATATATATATATATATATATATATATATAAAGTGCATCTCTGCCTAAAGCCGTTTATGCCTCGAGGAAAAAATAAGAATCCTGAAGTGCGAACACAATGATCTCTTAAATAAACGAGATGAACTGATGGCCAGATGTAGACATAAATGTAAATTTAAAATAAACAATAACTCCAGATCCGACGAACAGATAATCCCATAACGGTAAAGAGACCGAATTTAATACCACTAGATTATTTGTGTGTGTGTGTTGCGTGTGTGTGTGTTGCGTGTGTGTGTGTGTGTGTTGTGTGTGTGTGTGTCGGTTGTTACGTCAGCTACCGGAAAGCAATTATAAGTGTCATAATGTTTTTTTAAATCCCTCCCACCCTCTCTATAAAATGTATTAAGTGGATTGCTACTACCACCCTCTCTGTTTTTTGACGGTCGAGGCCCGATTCTTTTTCTTTATTTATTTCAGTATCAAAAATGTAATTGTCTAGTTTTGATGCTTGAAAATACCATAACGTTGAAATACATTATTGCATCGTCAATTATGTAATTTCCGTGTTATATTTTTATGTTATTGCTCTGTTTACCACATTGAGCTCTCATACCCGGATTTCCTCCTGGAATTATTCCATTATAACACTATATATATATATATATATATATATATATATATATATATATATATATATATATATATATATACAAATATACTTGCAATAAGCCACAAAGAAAACAGAACAACGGAATCGAGTTTAAACAATGCATTACTGGAACAACAACGTAAAAAGGTTACAACTAAAAAGAGTAGTAAACATCACCGAGCAGGCGAGGGTCGCTTTGGTGTTTAATCCACACCTGGGATCAAAAGATCTACAGATTATAAAATGGATAGAACAGTCCATTTAGAGGGTTGATTCCCCCACACCACCCTCCCCCTAGCTTTTTTCCGAGGTTGTGAAAAGCAGTATTTCTTCCTTTTGGGACACACCGCCAAGAAGTCTGGGCGTTTCCTCTTTCTGCCGGAGCATCTCGGTTCTGACATTCCTTTTGGAGGGTCTATATCAAAATAGTCATACATAGTTTCAATCACCTCACTGCCGTCCTGCGGTGGATCTTCTTGATCCTCGTAGAAGCGTTTCCTGATTTGGTTCAGGTGCCTCTTATGTTGGAACTTTGGGACCTGAATGATGAATGCAACGTGGCCGATTCTTCGTAATATCGTGCCCTATTCCCAAAAAGAAACGCTATTTCTAAAATGTCTAAAATACACGTTATCTCCGCTGTTAAACCGTTTCGTTTGCATTGTAGAGGTTCTCTTGTGTACTATGTGTTTGGGTAGAAGTTTATTAAATACGGAGTTTATTTTCCGTCCAAACATGATTTCTGCTGGGGATCCCGTATCTGGTTTGTTCGGATTTCTCGTGATTCTGTAAACCTGAAAAAATTGTTGAAAGGCCTTTTCTGTCGGTATACCGGCCGCCTTTTTAATGCCCTTTTAAGCGTATCGACGAAACTTTCGGCCTGGCCGTTGCTTTTGGCGTGGTACTGGGGTGTCGTAATAGGCTTGACTTGATACGTCTCGCATAATTGTCTGAACTATGTCGAGGTGAACTGTGTAGCCTTGTCGCTAACCAAACAGCCTGCAGCCCCAAACTGAGCAAATAATTCCAATAAAAAAATTGTCGTTGTTGCCGTGTTCGGTTTTTTGCATCTTAGTACCTCTGGCCATTTAGAGTCAACTACTATCGTAATAAAAATCCTCCACGGGTCCCGCATAATCGATGTGGATCCTCGACCATGGTTGTTCAGTCGTAGGCCAAGGTTTGTATGTTATCGGTCGTGCTTTTGCAGCCAATGCACAGCCTTTGCATCTGTTCACCATGTCGGTAATATCTTGGTCCATAGATGGCTAATAAACAAAACTTCTCATTATCTTGTATTCGACTTAATACTTGTCTGGTATGTTTTTTTTATGTTCCTCCCTGCTTTTGCTCGCTATGATAATGTCATCATGATATGCGATTGCTGTGTCCAAGCCGGACAGCATAGTATCCCTTACTTGCTGGAATATTGCGGGTGCCACCTTGATACCAAACGCGAGTCTTTCGTATCCGTACAAACCCCGATGAGTGTTAATACAGAGGAGGTTATTGCTTTTTTTTGTCGTTTACCGGAATCTGTAGATAAGCGTCGCTTAGGTCGATCTTAGAAAAAAATGTCGCCATTTAATTTCGTGAACATTTCTTTTGGACTAGGTAATGGATAGTTAAAATCTTCTAAGGACCCGTTGAGTCCCGTCGCGAAGTCGGCGCGAACGCGAATTTCCCCGGACCTTTTCATTAACTAATCTGCCGGAGCAGCCCTCTCACTATATTAAATTTTACCGATCCTTTCTAATCTGTCTAGTTCCTGATTTATTTTGTTCAGGGAAGCGAACGGGACATTACGTTTTTTTTTAAACACCGGTTGTGTGCCAGGTTTCAACTTAAAATATGCGGCTATTTTTGTACATTTCCCCTAGCCAGGAATAACTATGTTTGTGAATTCGTTTTTTAAAACAAGTTATAAGTTTCTCCGTTCTGTTGGGCGGGTATCTATTTTCTTGCAGAATGTGGATATAGGAAGATCCCAGAGACGAAACTCCTCCATGCTGTCAGAACCGAACAGGTTCTCACTATCTTTTAGCACATACAATCTTAGTTTTTTGTTTTGTTTTACCCCGTGCAATGACCTTTGTAATTAATTCACCTTCAAAATGAATTTTTTGTACCATTAACGGCCGTCGCCGTTCTGTTATCTTTTAACATAGTCGGCTTTCGTAATATTTTCCACGTTTTGAGATTTATTATTGAAAGATCCGATCCACTGTCTAATTGGAATTAATAGCCTTGCCGAAAATATTAACCGTTACATATTTGCGGAGACATTCATCTACGACGTCCTTAGTTCAGGTTTTATGTACATGGCGTCTATTCTGAGTTTTCCTACAGTGCGAACTTTTATGACCGATCTTATTGCATAAATGGCAACTTTTTGTTAAAAATGGGCAATCCACTATTCCACTACCTCTGAAACAAGCGCTCGGTACTTTTAGTTTTTCTGAGTTTCGGTGGTTAGTGTCTGTGTGCCATTTCGACGGTTTTTTTCTTAGTTACTTTTTTTATATTCGCGATGCCTGCTTCGATATTTCTTGCATCTTTTTTTATAATTTCTACTTTTGACAATCCTCAGTCAATTTTAGAAGTGTTAAGTTTGATTCATTTTCTAATTTTGTAAGGACTCAGCGTCTGATTTCCGCATCTTTTGCCGAGATTCACCCTTGCACAACCACAATACATTTAAAATTGTCTGCTGTTAGTTCAGACAAATTAAAGTCATCACAGTGTTTGTTCACTACAGCTGCGTAGGTGGCAAAATCGTTATTATCCTCTTTTACCGAATTCAAGCATCTCCATCGCTTATAGAAAAGAGACGTGTTCGGCGAGAAAAGTTCTGTTCACAAATTTACCGTCTCACTGAATGATGAATCTGCTGTTTTCCGAGGCAAGATGTAATCCACGAATTTATCATGCTCAGCCATTTCCAATTATCATAGTAGAAGTCTGGTTTTCTTTTGATCAGACCAGTTGCTGCAGTCAATATTAAAAAAAAAATCTTCCTAACGCCGAAAATAAGCTGCGAATGATCTCTTCCTCGTATTTAAAATTGTCTATCGCGGTCCATATTGTATGCCGAGAAAATGCTGAATTGCTTTCCGCGTTCGCATTATTTTTAACGATTTCTGTAAGTAGGTCCTCTGTTCGTAATTGACGTTCGACTAGCTGTTCCTCGGTTCGTATTTGACATTCCGCTAACTGTTTTTGCGATTCCTTTTGCTGTTCCTCGAACCGTGATTGACGCTTTGTGGCATCGATATGCAATTTGGTCAAATGCTCCAACGCTAATTTCAATTCGTCCATTTTGCTTTGTCAGCATAAAGCAATTCCAAAACGTTCGCTGAATTTTATAAAACCGTTTTATTACTACTTACTTTTTCCTCCAGACAATAAAACGAACAGAAAAACATAAATATATAAAAAGTTCATTGTCTAAAGAAAAATAAAATCAAGTGTATATTTTTCTCTAGTGAAAAAATATAACGCCCGATTTTAGCAGCGAACACCACAATTGACGAATTTTTTTCTAAAAGTATAAAAAATACTTTTCTAAATCGCGACGAACCTTTTGCTTTTTGCAAAAATACAGCGCTATCTTTGAAAGTCGTGACAAACCTTTTTCATTTTCAACTGTTTTTTTCCGTAATCATCTGCGTTTTTTTGTTTTTGTTTTTTTTTACCGAGAACCTGTCAGTTTCAAGTGTTAGGTTATACACTTCCTTAAGCGTGATAGCATTTGAGCCCGACGTCGTTAGTATTTTTAGAATACTATTTAAACGCGAGTATTTTTTCAATCTCGTTACTGGTTTAGATTTTAGTATGCTCCTTGAATCCAATGTCGTCAGTGTTTAGTTTTTAAGAACACTGTTTTTAGACGTGAGTACGTTCTCCGAATCTAATGTCGCCAGTGTTATGGCTTGCATTAAGCCACAAAGAAAATAGAACAACGGAATAGAGTTTAAACAATGTATTACTGGAAAAACAACGTAAAAAGGTTACAACTGAAAAGAGTAGTAAACGTCACCGAGCTGGCGAGGGTCGCTCTAGTGTTTAATCCGCACCTGGGATCAAAAGGTCAATGGTTTATATATTGGATAGAACTGCCCATTTGGAAGGAGATTCCCCTACAGAATAATAATAATAATAATAATAATAATAATAATAATAATAATAAAATAATATTAATAATATTTATAATAATAACATTAATAATAATAACAATAATAATAATAATGATTACAACAACAATAATAATGATAATAATAATAATAATAATAATAATAATAATAATAATAATAATAATATATAAATAAAATATTATTTTAAAAATTAAAAGATATACATGAGTAAGAGTAAAACTTAACTAATTCAGTCAGACCCGCCATTATGCTCATAAACGTTATCAGGTACATTTTAACAGAATTAATTAAGTACAAGGACACCATATGCCCCCATACATGTACCTCTATATATATTTACCCATTCACTTGGATTAATATTCCTTTAAAATTTATTTAGATACGGATAGCTAATTCTAATAACATCCAATTTTCACTTAGTTGATAAGCTAGGATTAAAGCAAAATCGTAACAGTAAATAAATATAACGCTTAGGCGTTTGTCACCTGATAAGTTTATAACAGCCCGTGATACCATTATTTAACCCTTCAACCCGAGCAATAAAATACACCACACACCATCACAAATACGAAAATATGAATACGACAATGCAACATAAAATCAAATATAATTACTTATCAGCATGAAAGTTTTTAACATATTACTTATTTACAATTAACAACTATCTAAACATAGAGTTCGACCATTTTAACCTGGTACGTTAAATACCAAACATCTTTTGGCGGGATTAAATCTAGCGCGTGCACTATCTCAGGTTTTATACATTTCAAGAGTAATTGTGGGTTTATTAACTATGGCCTGAATCCCTATACCAGGGAAAACCAAAGTGTGTGGTTGTTTTCTAGCTGATAATGACCAAGCCTTGAGAGTTGTTTTTCTATTTTCGTGTATTGTGTTTGATTCTGTGTCTGTGGGAAAACAATTCAACACCTGGCTGTCGTACGCGTTGCAAAGTTCCTAGCAATCGATCCACCTTGCTTTCCTGTTGTTGATAAGAGAGACCTGCCATCCCGATATTATTAAATGACCAGTACAATAATAGTTTACACTTTTTATTCTGATTATATTCCATAAAAGTCTTTCATTTGCACGTAGTTCAGTTTTCAGCGAATCTGACTCCAATACCCCAACAGTGTAAGTGTATTTGTTCATGTGTAGTAGGATGTAATGTAAGTATTACATATCACATTTATTATTCCAGGACTAAATGTAATTATTATATATAACATTTTTTATTCAAGTCGCTGAAGACAATGAATGATGCTAGTTGATATAAACAAATAAAATTGTCTAAATAAAATTAAGGCAAAGGCAGAGGATGTGCCTTGACCATGAATTTAACATAAATTAATCATTTAAAGCTAAAGGGGTCACGGTTTATATATCAAAATATTGCGAGAAAGACTGGCATGAAGACCTTATAAAAATTGTTCGCGTGCTATTATTGACGAACGTTTAATATAATCATATCATCCTTCAAGAAATAAAAAAAATAAAAAAAGAAGTCCAAATCGTTCTCGATGGCGGTACACCAAGCAATATGATATTAATGTAGGAATACTTCAGGGTTTAATTCTTATATATGGACATAGCTATACCTTTGTGTGTTATACTACAAAAAGTTATTTCAATATATAATATCAGCTTCACTTATTGCGATGGTTGTTACAAAGGTACAATGTCTTAATTTTGAAATCACCCCCTCCTCCCCCAAGAACTAGGAAGACAGTAAAAAACAAGCGCCGTTATTTTCCCTCCTGAATTTATCATTCTATATAGCCTCTTTACAATGCACGTCTACTATCGATGAACAATGCATCGATCGTAAATCTTTTAAGCTCGCTTTGTCACTCACATATTTATCTTCACTTTGAAATCGACGAACTCATCATCTGCGTTGACCATAACTACCTAAATATTCTACATAATTTGATTAATAGTGATCGGTATCATTTGGTCTGCTTAGAGGTATTCAATGACGTATCTTTACTTCTGGCACATGTCCACGACAGAAGCTTATTTCTTACAGTCTAACACCGTCATTATCTACAACAGATATATGAAACTTGCAGGTCATAAATACATAAGTTTCGTCTAAATAGCAATGAAATTTGCAATTCGGCCGAACAAAAATAAGTGGCATTACATTTGGAAAGTCTCTAGTATATAAAAAGTAACAAGTCTTTGTTGTCGCTTGATATAAGCAAAAATACTGATAAGGAATCTGATGAAAATATAATAGTTTAGTATTTGAAGAAATAATTGTATTTATACGTGTTTTTTTTTCAATTATTGCTTTATTTGTTCGAATAATGTAAATTTCTATCCGTCCTGTTTGTCAATATTTGTACATTTACTATAGATATAAACAAAATTGCCATAGAAGACATAAAAAGATAGACACATTGGCGAGACATAAGAATAAAGATATAAAAACTAAAAAAAAATATTTGAGTGTAATATTAGGCTCCAATTAAATATTGCACATGGATAAATATTTTATGGAATAGAAATACGACAAAAATTCAAAACAGAACAATGCTCGAAGACATGCGTTAATTTTTATTTGTTCTAATAAATTGCCAAAATCACGATGACGATTTATATTTGACTGATGTAAAAAGTAATTTATAAAAGGAGAGATAGACCTTGTAACAAAGAACGTGTGGCAAGTATTAGGATTGAGGTCGAAAAGGCGCCTTTTGATAGCCAATAGCAGCAAAAAAGAATCGCAACATGTGTTATCTGTGCGTAAATCTAAATGTAAATTCCATGAAGAAATTTATTTTCATAAAACTGAGCGCCTATGGAACTCTATACCGCGGGTTTGTTTTCTAGCTGGCTAAAACATGACCGTCTTCAAGTTCAATGTAAGCAAGTTGTTCTGGAGTCGTCCTTACATAACACATTTTATACAATTTCCACCACAACCTATCATTTATGACTTCACAGACACGATGGTAGCATTACCCAAAATTTTCTATATCCCATTCCATTCCCAACCCGTCTCCTAGATCGTCAAGACCAGCAAGCCTCACTTCTGCACGTATTTCTGAGAACAATTCCTTAGGACTGTAACAAATGCCTATTGCCCACTCAGAAATACTGATCTCGTTGTGATAATGATATACATCTCTCTAAACTCTCGACACCAAGTTGAAGAGCCATTGCTCAAAACGACATGCTACTACAATAATATTGACAGGAATGCGATCAAGGATCAGGCCAGAGATGCTCTATGGTATTATCTCTTCCTGCGGAGCGGCAATTGAAGCACATGTTCCCATACTGAAGTTCTTTATCAAACCCACTATTCCCAATGGTTCACTTCTACTTGCGCAGCTGTCATTGCTCAAAGGTAGCATGCATACCGCAGATTATGCGATATAAGTCCAGTAAAAACAAACAAAATATTATTAAAGCTAGAAATAATTCTAAGAAAAAAAAACACCCCTTCGCAATGACATGGTATCATAATACAATCTAGACATCTCAAAATCATGTACACCTGATCTACTCCCGGCTGAACTATTAAAAATATCCACTCTAGTTCTATCAAAACGTTACAACAAATGCATTAAGGGATCTTCCTTTCTTGACTACTGAAAAACTGTTTCTGTGTTACCAGTTTTCAAGGATTCTGGCGAAAGAACGGATCACATTAAATAACCTCCTCATTAGCCTCCTCCCTTATTTCGCCAAATTATTTGAGTCCATAATTAATCAAGCTCTGATCAACCATATTACTTTTCGACCCAAAATATGGGTTTAGGCAAGCCCGATCTACGGCAGATATCCAAACTGTAATCTCTTAACGAAAATACCATGAAATGTATAAGGCAAGCTAGTATAGTAGCCCTAGATATATCTAAGGCTTTTTGCAGGGAAGGGGTAGATGGCAAGATGGTCTTCTCGTGGAAATAAATCATATAGTATGTATTTAAATCCTTCTTTAAGACGAGAAGAATTCAAACTTTCCCCGATTGTCGTAGGTAAGAAAATATGATATAGATGCAGGTGCCCCTTCAGTACTTGATAAGTGGTGGTTTCCTTGTATATATATATATATATATATATATATATATATATATATATATATATGCATATATATATATATATACTCCCATAGATATGTATATATAGGTAAACATACAGATAATTATATATAGACAGATTTACATATGTATGTATATATATATATATATATATATATATATATATATATATATATATAAAGAGAGAGAGAGAGAGAGAGAAATAAACATGGGCATAAAACTGTAAGATAAATAAATATATGCTTATATGAATACACTTAATCATATAAAATAAAATGATCAATAAACCAGAGACAAAGGCGACCTAAAGACATCCCAATCGTGTAGTGAAAGGGGAGGGTCAATTCCTTTCACTTTTGTTCTACTTGACAATTATCCTAAGCGTATAATGCATCTCATAAATATAGGTACTATATTTTAAGTCTATTTCATGTTTTTTTTTTCCTGAGGATTGAACCCTGGAGTCCCAGTTTATTAATGAACATGTATGCTCTTGTACTAAATGAGACAAAATAAAATCTTGATCGTTCGATCACATATTACATTAGGTTTACATTGTCTAACTTGAGAAAAACTAAGTTGGCAAGTCAGTTTTAAAATAAAAACATCAATATTTTAGTTAATTTCTTTCACTATCTCTACCCCCCCCACAATTTCTTACTCTCTCTCTCTCTCTCTCTCTGCAAATATCGGTTTATTTGTGTTACTGCTGATGTTCATATAATTCTTTCATTGATAGAAATTATGGATATTACTAATATAAGTTATCTAGTAAGTTGTATGATCGTTAACGGTTGGTAAATACAGATATATTTTATAGACGTAAAGAAATAATCTGTAAAATATAATAGTCTTTTTTACCGATAGATGAAACTTGATAGTTACTTCTATTCCAGTGTTGTGGCATTATTAATATATATATATATATATATATATATATATATATATATATATATATATATATATATATATAAAGCTGAACAGCTGTGTGTGTGTCTGGTCACATATAGGCTTCTATATGGTTGACTATTTAAAAAAAAAACTGATTAAAGGTAATGTTAGAAGATGCACCGAAACACAGAAATGAGTATGTTTGATCCTGAGAAAGGTGGTGCATAAAAACTGTGGGGTCTGCTTTCGCGCCTGGTTCACAAAGTATGGAAATAAAAAAATTAAAAATTTAAAAATAAACGTTTACAAGTGTGTTCTTTTTAAAGAATACTTTGATAATATGTTTTAACTTAAATAGGGATGGTATAATAAAACTGTGGGGTCTGCATTCGAACCTGGCTTCCATAGAAGGGAAATACGCACACACTTTAATAAAGAGTTTTCATATCTATCTGCGTAAGTATACTTTGATAATTATGTTTCAGTTTGAAGAAATATGGTATAATAAAATTATGGGGTGTTCATTCGCTTCTAACCTCCAGAGAATGGAAATATGCCACGAAGTTTAACAAGATTTTTTTTAAATATAAGTCCACAGAATATTGTGATAAGTGTTTCAGTGTGAAAGGTACGGTGTGATACATTATGGGGTTTATCTATTTTATTTTTACTTTCATCATAAAGTATATATATATATATATATATATATATATATATATATATATTTCGATTAAATATCCCTGTCAGAAAAAGACGTATGGGTTAAAGAAGGCCGGCTTGATATAGCCTAGTGATCGTTATTCGCACATATAATATGAGACCAGTCTTGCAATACTACCGGACCGGCGATGCCAGCATGTCTGCAGAAAGAGATTACACTGCTGGATTCTCATGGCAGATAAAACTCAGCATCAGATTACATCATTCACTCATATATATATATATATATATATATATATATATATATATACATATATATATATATATGTATATATATATCGATCATTGATAGAAATATATATATATATATATATATATATATATATATATATATATATATATATATATATATGACGAAGGGGAAAAATGATGAGATCCGAGTGTATACGTAAACACGTTCGTATAAATGTCTGATATATGAACAGTGATAATGATGTAAAACATTGGCTTTTAAGCATGCATCTATATATATAATTATATGTATGTATATATGTATATATATATATATATATATATATATATATATATATATATATATATAAGTCTATGAATGTGTGTAGTTTGGGAAACGGATATATTCATTCGGCAGAGAAATAACAGAAATTATTTTTTTTCTATTTGTGTAACTTGCCGATTACCGGGAAAACTGGCTACCAACAATGAAGATTAAGATTGTAAGTAAAACCCCGTATTTCTATGTACTTTTGAGCATAATCGACGAACATGATGCAAATGTAGTCATTCACTGGCAATCATTTCTTCAGATCATAGTCCTGCAATATGGCTTGACATGTACATTAGAATAACAATAATCACTTCAAAATTGCTGCGTGAAATATCAATACATTAATTTTAAGCTTACTCATTTATAAATGCTGCTTAAAATATTTATTTGGAAATGCACGTTAAATTCATTCTGTGGCGGCTTGTAAATTCAAAACTTTTTTTAAAAATGAAATGCTAAGTTTCTGAATACAAAAACACGCGTGTATATATATATATATATATATATATATATATATATATATATATATATATATATTGATTTAAAGGTAATGAGGGGATTGTAAAGCATGAAAAACGATGTTATTTTTTATTTAATATTTGTATTGTTATTTTTTATATTTCAAGCGGACCTCGGCTCTTGGTCAAAAAAAAGTATCCAAATGAAAAATTAAACCGTTTCAAGAACACTTTAAAGAGTTCTTCCAACGTGTTTCTTTTTCATTTCGATACTTTTTGGTAACCAAGAGCGGAGGTCCACTTGAAATATAAAAAAATAACAATAAAATATTAAATACAAAAAATAACATCGTTTTTTATGCTTCAAAATCCCCTCATAACCTTTAAATCACTATCCTAGAAGACTACGCGGACTTTTAACATTATATATATATATATATATATATATATATATATATACGTATCTGAAAACATCCCCACACCTAGCAAGCATAGCTATTAAATAAAAGGAATTAAAAAAACAGATGAACTAATACCGCGAATGCGATTGCGAGCAAAGTTCCTCCTTAAAAATTTAAACGTAAACAAAAAAGAACCTATGGTTTTAAAACCCTAAACTTTGCAAAAACTGTCGACCTTTTGATAAACTTTGAAAATGCTCTTTTAAACGTAATTAAACACTTAGAATTCCACTATCAACCTTACAATTTCAAACGGACACTACACAAAATCGTTAGAAACATAAACAACTCTAATAAAATCCTTGTAAAAGCAGATAAAACTAGAAACTTTTATGAAATATATAAACAAGAATATAACAAACTAATCACAGAAAACATTATTAAAAAAACTACAAAAAACTAGATACAAATGCGACTACATAGATATAATAAATATTGAAAGTAAACAAATTACCGATGAATTAAAAAATAGAGATAAAGTTTGCAAATTGAAACCTGGAGAGGCATATATTATGCTCTAAGACCAAAAAATGGGACTTTAATAATAATCCCAGCACCCGCTTGATAAAGCCAACTAAAACAGAAATAGATAGAATTAGCAAAGCAATACTTTCCAGGTTAAACAAACAAATCAAACAAGATCTAGAATTAAACCAGTGGACAAATACCGCCGAAGCAATAACCTGGTTTAAAAATATAGAAAACAAAAATAAATGTACGTTTATACAGTTCGACATCATAGACTTCTATCCCTCGATTCGATATCCGAAGAACTTTTAAACATTGCCCTAGAATTTGCCGAGGCATACACTGATATATCATCGGAAGAAATCAACATCATTAAAACATGTAGAAAATCAGTTATAATAAACAACAATAACCAATGGATAAAAACAATAATGACAAACTCGTTTGATTTGGCGATGGGTTCCATGGATTTTGCAGAGGCATTAGATCTCGTGGGATCATTAATTCTATATACCCTCACAAGCATATTTGATACTATGGATATCGGCCTATATAGAGATGATGTACTAGTTATCATAAAAGACTCAATGTCAAAGGAAAAACGCTTTAAGAAACTCATTTTCAAGGAAATTTTAAAATTGGGTCTAAAAGTAGACGTATTAACTAACATAAAAACAACAAACTTCCTGGACGTTACGTTAAATTTAGAAAAAAAACACATATGCACCCTACTATAAAGATAACGCTATTCAAATGTACGTAAACCCTATGTCCAATCACCCACGATCAATTATAAAACAGATTCCTAACTCGATCGTAAGTAGACTCAGTAATATCTCAAGCGATGAAAATGCATTAAACAGGTCAACCAACATCTATGAAACGGCCCTAAAAATAGTGGATACAAAAATATCGATATCAAATATAAGCAAAAAACACCAATATCTATAATAAAGTTTAAAATAAGATAATTGAAAATAGAAGTAAAAATAAATATAATCTGGTATACGGCCACAATCAAATATTAAAAAGCATAGTTTACCAGGCTAAAATATTCGCGAAAGAAACCCCGAATAACTAGAAATATTACGTAGGTATGACTTCCTTAGATTTCTAAACTCGATATTATGACCACAAAATACATTCAACAATAAAAAAAGAACATAGGAAAACAACGCTAGCAAACAAATACTGAGAATTCAAGGAAAGCGGATGTTCGCCGGTAGTCGAATGGAAAATATTAAGACAAGCAAACACCTGTAAAGACCTAGACGACTCATGTTGATAATGCCTTCATGAAAAATTTACTATCCTGTACTTTAAAGAACCCCAACATCTATTAAACTGTAGAAGGGAAATGGCGAACAACTGTGTTAACAAGATAAAATTTACTCTAGGATAGGGATACAAAATAACTTTAAAACTAACAAAACCAATAGAAAATAAACAAATAAATAAATAAAATAATTAAACATCCATAAACAAAATATCACATATATAATATATATATATGCATATATATATATATAAACTAACATAAAAACCTAACCTAGATTTAAAACAGGTCAAGTCACTAAATATACAATCGTAATAGAGCACACACAAGCAAACAGGTCAACCAGAGATCAAATGGTCTTTGTCCTGTAAGTGTATGTTCATTGGGTGATAGGATGGGCGCGGTGGATACTAGAAAGCTGATTGCCTAACTAATATCTCAATAGAAGGTGCGTGTATAAAAACATAAATTTATAATTTCATATATTAATTTTATGTGAGTAAATTAAGTATATATATATATAATTGAGGTGACAATTTTTCAAAGGTAAGGTCACCAGTAAAATATACCGAGGTTAATACAAGTTCAATACCTGAGTAGAGGAAGTAACACTTCCAATTTGTCATTATATAAGTTTCTTCACCGTCATAAGAATGTTTCGGTCTTTTAGTATTTTGTAAATAGAGACCACTCTAGGCAACAACGTTTATATTCAAAAGCGAAATTCTTAATGAAAAAGGAAAAAAAACAACTTTCAGCAAAAGAAGGTTCTTTAGTAAAAAACGGGTCAGCGGTGATGTTCAGCTTTGTGGAGCATAACGTAGGATGCGTGTGGATGTATATATTAATTAAAAAAATGTTTATTTATTTATTCATTCATTTCTATAGATGATGGGCTTAAATGGAGTAGGTAGCGTTGGCGGTTTAGGAGTTAAATTCTGGGACCAAAGCAGAAATAAAGATGCTATCTTCAACAAGTGTTTGTTTCGTTTCTGCTACTAGCTGTAGGTACACAACCTACATGGCTAGTGGATTATACTTTTTTTTCTCTTTTCTTAGGTCTTTCCGCGAGAAGGTTAAAGATTTACCCGGATCTATTGACCATTTCGGCAACTCTTCAGGGTCGGTTAAAGAAAAGCAGAGGAGGTGGGAGACGTAAGAAAGAAAGGAAGCGAGGGAGGGGCAGATGACGATGTGAGAAGAGGAAGGAGAGGTAAATGGATGGGAAGGAAAGGACAAAAATAATAATAAGATATATATATATATATATATATATATAATTATTTACTATAATAATTCTTAAATGCATACAGACATAAGTTTGTCATCATTTCGGGAATGTTCAGTGCAGGGTGTCACAATTAATACCAGTCGAGAGATTCGAACCCGGCAACGAACGCATGTCTGATTAAAGTAGAAAGGACCAAATCCATTCGGCCACCTTTAACCGTGAGAAATTTTGTTGAAATATAAATATTTATTTTTAAAATGGTTTATATCTTCTGTCGGAGTGTTCTAATAATTATATGATGATCATATGCCACCATAACCCATTCTAGATTATTGCAGAAACCTATGGGATTTGAGATCATTCTAACACAACTAGGTGCTTCTAAACTTTCTATTACTATACTCTGGCTTATAAACTACTAGCAATCCGTGCCCGGCGTTGCCCAGGTGTTTTGAGGTTAACGCTGAGAAAAAAAAGGTCAATTTTTTAAAACTTTGACCCCTATTATGACCTCTTAACATTTATTGTTTAGGGATCAAGTAAAGTTAATAAGTTAGATCCATGTCCAAGGAATCTATATCTAAAATATCACGTGTTTACTGTTTAGACTCAACATTGTAGGAGGAGTTTGGTAGAGTTCTCAAAGGTCAAATCGTTGAATATTGACCACTTAATCGCCAAATTTCTGTCGAAAACCTATCACATCGATTTTCCCAAATCTCAGTACCCTGTATATCAAATTTCGAATCTCTAGGCTTAAAATTGACAGAGTTTTAGCGTAGGGAAATGCACACAGACACACAGACACACACAGACACTTATATATATATATATATATATATATATATATATAAACATGTGTGTGGCATCCGTCAGTCGAAACGACTATGGATCAGCAGCGCCGTATTAAGATGTTGTTATAAACATAAACATCATATATATAAGGATAATAGTACGCCATATATATAACAAAAGACCATTATTTACTCAAGTGAAAGGAAAACCCGGGGGAACTTTACCCAAAAATAAATCTATATTTTTTTTTGTGTAATGATAGTCTTATAAGCGAGTAATTAATAAATCAGCCATCTTGATTCTTAACCAAACAGAAAGTTCAAGTAGGGGGAGTTCCCTTTTTTTTTATAGCGAGGCCAAATTTCGCGAATTTGGCCTTTTTTTTAGAGCAGTTTGGCCTTCAAAATTTCTGTTTGGCCTTTTTCTTCACCGATGAAATCTGGAGACGCAACGGGAATTTTCGGCAAAAAAATGCTGTTACTATGCACATCTATGTAATGAAATACAATTTGTTGCAAAATTTCAGGAAAAACTAATGGATGGTTATCTCGCAATATTCGCTAAATTATCTCGTCAAAACCTTAAATCTCGAATTTTTGTGCATTTTTTTTTGGGGGGGGCTAATTTGGCATAATACTGTCCATTTAATAGTATTATCTTGAAAAAATAAAAAAATAAGGAAAATTACCAAAAAAAAACAAACAAGAACAACAAAAGTGTGCCGTATTTTTAAAAGTTTTATTGCGTTGTTTTTATTTGCTTTTTTTATTTCATCGGTGAAGAAAATGGCCAAACAGAAATTTTGAAGGCCAAACTGCTTTAAAAAAGGCCAAACTCGCGAAATTTGGCCTCACTATAAAAAAAAGGGAAATCCCCCTACTTGAACTTTCTGTTTAATTTCGCTTGTAGCGTTGATTTCTTTCTTTTTTCGCTATAAAAAAATAACTACTTGATGAAATTACGTGATTTTTTCCGTAGGAAAACATTATCCCATGACGAGTACGTACAATATATTTTTTTAAAAATATTTCCATTTTTGAATGTCAATGGAAAACTGCACAAGAACCCAAACCCGAAATGTAAAGACCACGAGTGAACGCGCGTTTTTTTTTTTTTTAGTTTAGTTTCATAATGGCGGCCGTGATGTCGGAGGTTCGATTGTTAGATTGTAAGTTAGTTTCGTATTTTTGTAATTTGTAAATCGCAAGTTAGGAAAACATTAAACCCTTCCAAGATGGACAATAAATAAAGCCATAATATTTTATGATAAAGTTAAGAGCCTACGAACCATAGTTTTTTAGGAGATGTGATTATTGGATTAACCAATCAGAAATCGTCTGTGGCACACACATCTCTGTTTTTATAGATAGATAGAAGATAGATAGAAGAAAGATAGAAAGATAGATAGATAGATAGATAGATATAGATAGATAGATAGATTTCGTAAATTAAAAACTTTGGAGATCTTATCATTTAGACTGTGAGGCATACTTTAGCATACATTTTAAATATTAACACTGATTAACACCGATCAGGCTATTCGAAATATATATATATATATATATATATATATATATATATATATATATACTATATATATATACTATATATATATATATATATATATATATATATATATATATATATATATATATATATTTCGAATAGCCTGATCGGTGTTAATCAGTGTTAATATATATATATGTATATATATATATTTATTTATATATATATATATATATATAAATAAATATATATATATACATATATATATATTAACACTGATTAACACCGATCAGGCTATTCGAAATATATATATATATATATATATATATATATATATATATATATATATATACTAGCTGTACCCTGCCACGCGTTGCTGTGGCTCAATATGGTGCAATGGAAAATTCTAATAAAAAGAGAAAATGCATGTTTCTTATATTCGTAGTACAGCAATCCACTCTAAAATAAAGCAAAAAATGAAAAAAAAATGGTACTCTTGCAGAATTGGATCCTGATCCTCAGGATTACCGTCAATCATGGCTTGGGCTCGACCAACAATCAGTGGATAAAGCTAACGTTGAAACGCTAAATGTTTTTTCCTGTATACAAAAATGTTAGTTAGTAATTAATATTTGAGTGATGGGGGGGTTACTATACACAGATTCGAAAAAGTTGTCCAAAAACAAATAAAAGAAAAGGAAAGGTAAGTTACATTTCTACCTAACTGGATAATTGTTTAGTGTTTTTATGTAAGGTAAAATGTTTAATCGTCTGGAAAAACAGAAATGGTTGCAGACTGTTGAATACGTTAAGTTTGGGAAATTAAGTTGAAAACTAAAAACTATACTATACAGTCAAAAACCCACCGAATATGTTACCATGACATAGGCTGACATAATCGGTGGGTTTGTGACAGTATTTTGTATAGTTTTTTTTTAGTTTTAACTCACTTTCTCAAACTTAATATAATCAACAGTGTCCGCCACCATTTGTATCTTTCAAATACACCGATAAACACTGACTAAATGTTACATTAAATTAAAAGGGTTTGTATTAACAGATACAAAGAAGTTGTCAAAAAATGAATATATAACAAATAAATGTTCTCTAAGGCAAGAAAAGTAAATGTTCTACATAACTGGATAACATTGTAGTGTTTTTATGTAATGTATAATGCTTAATCAGCTCAAAAACATGCAGTGTTTATCGGTATATTTGAAAAATACAAATAGCGGCAGACTGTATCGAACACGTTAAGTTTGGGGAACTTTTGGGAAAATGAGTTTGAACTAAAAAAAAACTATACAAAATACTGTCAGGAACTCACTCAATATATGTTACTGTGATGTAGGCTGACATATAATCAGTGGTTTAAAATTTTGATTGATGCAGGTAACGACTTTAAAGAGTCCCTTTTAGTGATTACCTGGTTTGAGGATATTATACAACTAAATGGCAAATCTGCCCCAAAAATCCGGTATTATTTTACTTTAAGGCCCGTCTCATGTTCGTATATAACGAAATATTTTATTGTAGATTTCAGTGTACTAAAGACGAATCTGCAAACCGTATCCGTCGCAAAAACAAAGTTTTCATGATATGAAGAAATTACTTTTTCGAAAAGTGGGTGATCACTTTTCAATTTAAATATACCTTAGAATGAGCACCCACTTTCTGGCTACCTGAGAGAGGGGCATTTTTCTGTGTGTGTGGGGGGGGTGTTTTGGCGGCCGACCCCTCGCCCCTCCAACCAATTTCAGCAGGTAGAAAGAAAGCCCCCACCCCAAAAATCGTGGCCACAAAGTGGGTGATCATTTTACGTTAAATTATTTTGGAAAAGTGATCCTTCACTTTTTTAAACTAACATTTCTTCCTATCTTGGAAACTACTGGTTTGTCTTAATTATAAAGGTTATTTTCGTTTTCAGCGACCCCGAAAACCTATAGGAGTGGTAATTTTAAAGGAATTTTCGAGGGTGGAGTAATTTCTCATATTTACCTTTTTTTTTCCCAATAACATAAGAAATTAAGAATTAGACAAATTTATGGTGCTAATGCACTTATTGATCCGTACTATTTTTTAAATCGTATTTCCAAGTTTAATTAAAGTTGTTGTTGTTTTTTATTCAATTGTATTCTAAATAATGTTAATGCTTCAGTACTGTTCCTTGTTTGCTTACGTTTATTTTTTGTTTATTAAATTGCTAGGTGAAAGTCCAGAATAGTTACAAAACACCCTCTTCACCCCATGTTAAGAATGGCTTTTTAAATAATAACGTTATTATTTCAGCACGGATCAATAAGTGCACAAGTACCCAATTTCTTTAATAAAGAAAAAGCATTCATATTTTAGAATAGATGCAAAACTCCCTCCCCATGTTAAGAATAGCTTTCTAAATAACGGTATTATTTCAGCACGGTACCTTCTCTGCATAAGTACTATCTTTTGCTTATTAAATTGTGAGGTGAAAATATAAAATAGTTACAGAACACTCTCCCTTTCCCATGTTAAGAATGGCTTTCTAAATAACGTTATTATTCTATTATTATATTATTATGGTACTTTCTCTGCATAAGTACCATGTTTAGTTTATTAAATTGTTAGGTGAAAGTACAGTACTCATGCAGAGAGTGATCCGTGTTGTAATAATAACCTTAATATTTAAAAAGCCATTCTTAACATGGGGAGGGGATGGTGTATTTTAACCTTACAATTGAATAAAAAAACATATAATAAAACTGTAATTAAACCTGGAAATACGATTTAAAAAATAGCGCGGACAAAAAAAAATCTGTACTTTACCAACCAATCTTATATCGAAAAAAAAATCTCAAAAAGCAAGCGACAAACTTTTTTGGGGGCCTTATATAATAAAGAAACATGTGTAAATTAAAAAATTTGGAAGATAAACAAATGAATTATTTTTTTAATAGCGTTATTTCAGTACAGTAACTTCTCTGCATAAGTACCATATTTTGTTTATTAAATTGTTAGGTTAAAGTATAGAATAGTAACAAAACGTCCTTCATATGTAAAGAATGTCTTTCTAAATAACGTTATTATTCCATTATTATATTATTATGGTACTTTCTCTGCATGAGTACCGTGTTTTGTTTATTAAATTGTTAGGTGAAAGTACAGTACTCATGCAGAGAGTGATCCGTGTTGTAATAATAACGTTAATATTTTAAAAGCCATTCTTAACATGGGGAGGGGAGGGGGCATTTTAACCTTACAAGTGAATAAAAAAACATATAATAAAACTGTAATTACACCTGGAAATACGATTTAAAAAATAGCGCGGACAAAAAAAAACTGTACTTTACCAACCAATCTTATATCGAAAAACCAACAAAAAACTCAAAAAGCAAGCGACAAACTTTTTTTTGGCCTTATATAATGAAGAAAAAATGTGTAAATTAAAAAATTGGGAAGATAAACAAATGAATTATGTTTTTTTTACTTATTGAGTAAACAGAAACTTACATCTTTCGTCAATTCGTGGCTGTGAAATGAATCGAACCGAAAGTTCAGTTTTATCAACAGAACAGATTCGCACTAACGATTAAAAAATATATTTATTTTATTTAATATTTTAAGAATTCGCGACGTAAATTTATTTTAATAACATAAACACATCCCTCGACTCTAAAGATGGGTTGTCTGAAAATTTCAAATAAATTGGTAACGTAGAAATATGGTTTCATTCACTTGTAACGAACCAAATTTACATTTTCATATATATATATATATATATATATATATATATATATATATATATAATATAATATAATATAAAGCTGAACGTCTGTGTGTGTGTGTCTGGTCACGAACAAGAATAGGCTCCTATATGGTTGACTATTTAAAAAGAAAACTGATGACAAATAATGATAGGAGATGTATCGAGGATTATGAATGGGTATGTTTGATCTAGCAGAACGATGGTTCACAAAAATTGTGGAGTCTGGTTTGCTCCTGGCCCCCAAAGTATCGAAATAAAAATGAAAAAAAAAACGTTTAAAAGGGTTTTGATATAGATGTACGTACGAATACTTGGATAAGTATATTTCAACTTTAATAGGGATGGTATTATAAAATTGTGGGGTCTGCATTCGCGCCTTATATGGAATATGGCACAAACTTTAATATAGAATTTCTATATTTATTTGCGTCAGTATACTTTGATAGTTATGTTTCAGTTTAAAGAAATATGGTATAATTAAATTCTTGGGTGTTCGTTCGCGTCTGACCTCCATAGAATGTTTATATGTCACAAAGTTTAACAAGATTTGAAAGGATGAGGGTCCACAATAACACCTTAACTTTAATCTTAATACACGTTAGCTTTTATTTATTATTTTGAATTGAACCATATTGTGTCGAATATATTCACCTCATAAATTTACGTTCTTATTAAAGTGAAAGCCCCAAAATAAAAGTCGGAACTTTAGACAATTCTCGACACACATTTTGGATGACTCTGTTTTTTTCCTTCTCCACTTGTACGTGGCACTCTTTCAAAAATAGATGAATAGATAAATAATAAAACATAAGAACGTTTCTTGTTATCGTGTCAAAAGAAGGAAAAAATCCTGCTCACCTGATTGCGCGTCTTTTCAAAGACATTTACATAACCTTTTTATTTATATATGCATATGTGTTTAAGCTTTTTTTGTCAGTGTACTAGAAGAAATTCAATTGATTACACACCTCTCTGTGTGTTCTTTACATTACAATAGTACAACCCTGAAGCCCACAGCGCAATACTACACCGTTCAATAGTGTAAAACTGAAACGAAGCTGTTCTGCTTGAGAAGAGCGCCACTTTCCTCTTATTCATATTTATAGTGATTCTTTGCTTTAAAAACCTAAAGTAATTACGTGTTTATTTTTTTAATATCCCATCTTGCTGTTTCTGATTATTTTACTAAAGTAAGTAAAGCTTCATTAATTTTCAAAACTGTTTTTGTTTCTTTGTTTTTCGATATTTCGTCGATATTATTTAGTAAGAGTATTTAGTAGAAAAGCCAGCATACGACTGCCCGAAAAAATAAATATACAAGACATAAATGTTACCATGGTCAATAAAAGTTCAGTTCATGTTGTTTTTATTTGCTTTGAAATAGTTTTTAATGCTCTTTACTTAAAATAATTTCAGCGAACAGCAATTAAAACGAAATTTGAAGCGATAACTACTTAAATGAGTTTTTATATAAACTACACATGCCATAATCGAATATTCCTCAAGCACAAAATAACGGAAAACATTCAAATATACTTAAAAATATTCCTTACGTTGACGGATCTTTCTTAAATTGTTAACACAGAATGCTCAGGTGTCCCTCGTTAAAATTGAAAACGGGGCTCTCCATTTTTAAGTCGCTGCCATTTTGACTTGTTCAAACCGGTTCGTGAATAAAAAAAATATATATTTTTACAAACTACTTAAAATACAAACCAATTAACTTTTCTACCATAAAAATAACCTTTATTGGCTATGGTAACATTTATTTCTTGTATATTTATATTATATATATATATATATATATATATATATATATATATATATATATATATATATATATATATAACATTTTCTCTTTGTAAGGGAACATAATTTTCTTGGTCACTCTTGGCTACGAATGGAAACAAAGTTGATATAAAAATATGTTTTAACGAACATTATCTTTACTTTCATCAGATTTTGCTTAGGGTATAATTTTTGAGTATTAAAACCTATCTCTTTACAACTCCCTCCTTTTCAGAACCTATCATAATTTCATCAATCACAGTCCATGTTCTGTAGGCTGTTTTTGAACCCAGTCAATGACGGGTACTTCTGCTAGTATATATATATATGTATATATATATATATGTAGAGAGAGAGAGAGAGAGTGACATATAAAAATGTTTTCAGAATCAATGACTTTTGCTGATCAAAGTAAATCAGATTTTCTAAATTGAAGATAAATAAATACATTAAGTTTCATGCGAAACGGTAGAGAAATGCAGATTGATCCGTAAATTTATACACAGACAAAACAACTGTGAGAATGAGAAAGTTAATTCGGGAATCCGCGAACGTGATTTCAGGTGTAAAAGACGCAAGACTTTCCAAATAAAGATAATGTTTAAAACTTTGGTTGGCTAGAGACAGAGATTAATTACGGCATAAAGTTAATGAGAATTTAATCGTATTTATCGATAAGACAGATCAGCGAGCGAAGATAAACTTAAATAGAAATCGAAAAATGAAAACTAAAAATAACGTGAAAAAGAAATGATTGATTTTTATTATATTAGTGTGATGGTTTTTTTTTTTATATTTTCTTCATAAAATTTTTAAAAAAACAACAATTAACAAATATTATGAAGCTCAACTGATATGAGCCGCCAAATTTATTGAGTGTTTTTATTTCCGTAACAGAGCCTGTCTTAAAAAGTTTTCCAAAAACCAGGTAATTATCTAATCAATTCGAAAGTTTTACAGATTAATAAGTAAATAATTCACTTTATATGCATGTATATATGTTTATATGCATGTATCATTTTTTTTATTTATTTTATAAAATATTTCTAGGGACTTAATACGCCCTTTCTCATTTTCCCCTGTTCGACCCCTTAAATTCAAGCGATCCAGTAAGCACACACTCATTTTGTGGTGGGAGGGTAATGAGTAGACAAAATCGCAGGGTTCTTTCAATATCGAAGATGGAAATAAGAAGTGTGAATGTGTTCATTTTTTTAAATCTTTTGTGTTTTTAAGTGTGCAGATGAGGATTTAAAATAAAAAAAGAACTTTAAAATATTTATACATCTAAATCTCTAAAAAAAACATTAAAAACTTAATTTTAAAACATATAATCATTCCATGTACCAGTACGCAAAGTATTCTTTAAAGAATCGATACAAAAATAACAGGGGATGAAAATCATAAGCATTAATTATATCTGCAAAAGTTTTTTTACGTGTGTTTTTTTCAAGATACGTTACGGTTTACAAGAAAAGTTATTATTTCCTTTTCTTTGAAATTAATAATAACTATGAAGACATATATTTCCATAGATGATAGCTGTGACATCCCAAAAAATTGCACCCCCTAGAGGGTTACCAAAAACAACCGTTTTGAGGGCCACCAACTTCTAATAAAAGGATTTGTAAAGATGATGCATGCAATAAAGAATTTTGGAAATGCAGTATAATATAGATCATGGAAAGAGAATGTGACTCATTCGTTATTATATATTAGAAATTAATCAACGAAATATGAGGGAAATTAAAAACTGATTAAAAGTATTTTTATCACTGAGAAACATATTACCAAAAATTTATGTTTGATATAAAATCGAAATAAAAAACAGTTTTTCTTTACGTTTTAAAACTTGATTGGTAAATTATTATGAAAGAAAAATTATAAAGCTAACAATAAAATACTTTACCATAAATGTCGTTTGTAATTATAATTTTATTCAATTATTTAAAAAATGTAATAGCCATGTCTTGTTACATTAAAAACCTGGAACATTCTTAAATAAATAGTTGGATGCGATTGGGTTCCCATACCTAAAATCCAAGACGGCGGCGGTAGATAAAATGCACTAGTTCATGAAAAAACATGGAGTATTCGAATTTATAAAAAATATTAGGTTATTATATTCAAATATATTTTTGCATATTCTTATAGCCAATCCATAGTAATTGTCATTTAAACATGAACAACTAAGTTTAATTGATTCGACAACCTTTAAAAAATATTTATGTTTTATTTACATTCTGTAAAAACTAGGTTACTTGTTTTTTTGTTTTTTTTAAATAAAACCTAATCTTCTATAAAAATATAGAAAAGCATTATATTGTTCTGCCTTTTACATAATGATCTTCAAGGTTTAATGTTTCTGATAAACCCAAAAGTTGTTGAAGTAACGAATTTTCATAGATTTTAATAAGCTTTAAAAAAGCAGTTTCCGATCGATTGGCAGTCACTACCGACTGAATAACTAACTTTTTATGAAACTGTTTCATCGAGCGTTTTGACCGAATTCGAATGTAAGGGATATTATAAAATCATAGTAGAATAGAATTAGATTTTAACAAAAACAACATCTCCATTGATACACTCTTTGTTTAGACAATGTTTCTGTTTCCCGCCAGAAAGTATTATTATTCCGATCCGGGAAAACGATTTCACTTAAGAACAAAGTAACATAACACCGCATATGTGTCAAATATATATATATATATATATATATATATATATAATTTCTTAGAATTACTCGTTCATGATGTTGTAGGCCTATAAAGGAAATAGTAAAAAAAGACGCAGACATGTTTGGGTAGAAAATTATATTTCATTTTACCTACAATGTCGTCGATCTTCATTATAAAAAATCATCCGTTTAAATATCAGTTAAACTTTGTAACTGCAATGATTATAGCAAGATTTTGATTCTCGATCAGTGAATAGATTTTTTTCTGTCGGGAGCCGAGACCTTACCGCGTGCGCCCAATTTTTCTGTACTTCCGACCGGCATTTTATGTAAGATACATACCTGTATTCTGTATGAGCTCACATCACCTATGACTATTATATCTGCTGTTGGGTTTATAGTGTGTGAGGAATAGAACTGACTTCATGGTGATTTTATTTCCACATTCTGCCTTATTTAAGTAGCTCGTTCAGTGGGTCTCGTTGGTTGTGCATATTGGAAAACAATTTCTAGTAATAGTTCGGGAGCACCAAAAAATTGTGTAGTTCTGTAATATTCTCGATAGCCGGGATATCAGTTATAGTTGTGGCCTGTTTACGGTGCGGTTTGCTACCGTTTTTGTCGATAATGTGTCACACACATATTATTTACTCCATGAAAAAACATACTTTCCTTCTTCGATTTTAAAACCAAAATCCTCTTTGCGCGAAAATATCTTGTGGGCACATTCTCGATATTTTCCTCTGATCTACTTCATCAGGATAATAACCAAATACGTCATTGTGTAATAAATACTGCCCAATATATAATCTATAATTTCTTGAAAAATGGCGGGCGCTAAATCAACACTTCGAATTTGTATAACAATTTATGTTATGGGAGTAGATAAAAATGGACTTCGACATATTATCTTGGACTCACATGTTAAGAGATTATCCTTTCCCCCTTTTGCTTATTTAAGTTTTCTTCAGGAATTTGGGTAATAGTAGTCTTTTCAATGAGAACAATTCTGTCTTTCTTAAACACGCGGTGGATATTTGAATTCGAATTTCCCTGCTATTTTTAGGTTGCGAAAACGTTATTAAAACTTTCTTTTAATTCTGATTGGATAGTTTCCATCTTTGTTGTTATATTTTGCACTTTTTAACAAAAAGTATTTGTGGGAACCCAACAAATTAAATTGGTTATTCTTAAAAACCAACAAAAGTAGGTTTTATGTCCGATTCTCTTAAAAAATCTGGAAGATTATTGTGTGATATAGACAGTCTTTACCCCAATGTATAGCTTCGCACCAAAGGTATGGACTTGCTGATGACAATTTTGTTTCCTGTGAATTGCTTTTGCTGGGTGCAGATGTAATAATACCCTTTCTTTTTATTTTGTTCGAAGAATAATGTTTTATCTTTTCATGTATCTTTCTTTCGAACGCGACGCCGAATTTTTTTAATTTTCTTTGAATAATTATTGACACAAATCACTAGGATACGGTTTCCACGACTATCTTCTGTGTGTAATTTGGTTCGATTTCTAATTCACTTAAAACTCTGCATAAAATTGCAAAGTGTTTTTCTGATACCAGTCCTTATACCAATATCAGGCATTTGAAACAGACAGCACTCAGTTCAGCTTGATTTTATCATCGTAATTTTGTTGACTATTGAGAAGAAATGTTAAATATTCCCCGTCATATGCCTTAATAAAATTAAGACATTTCGACATTTTATATAACAGCTACATTTTTGGGCTGAACGCTTCTGTAAAATTTTGCGGTTTCACGTTTTTTCGAGATAAAATGTTATCCATGAATTAGTTTGTTCAGTGTGTTCCAGTGTTCGAATCAGTAAACGAATATTTTTAGGTTCAACTTAATTGGCAAACTCAATATTATGAATATATTTATATGACAAAAGTCTTTTCTGTTTCCGGAACGTCACTTAAATTTTCAATGGCGTCTCAGACTGCGTTTTGTGAGAAGGCTATGTTAATTATCGTGACTTTGTTTTTATTTGTAAAACAATTTATTTGTAAAAAACAATTTATTTGTAAAAACAATTTATTTGGAAAAACAATTTTCTCTTGTTATTTGTCTTTGTTGTTGTTACAGTAACAGTTTTTAAAATCTATTTTTCTGTTTTCTGTTGTTACTGAAATTATTTTGTTGTTATTCCTCTTGTTGTTCCATCTGATATTGGACAAATTCAGCCTGCATTTTTTGGTTTGGTTTTGCTATTGTTACATTAATATTTCTTTATTTTCTACTTCAAATCTATGTAATATTTCCACAGTCGTATCATGTATGATTTGAAGTTTTTAATAATTTGTAATTTCTCTTATTTAAAAGGAGGGATAATTCAATATTTCTTTGAACGTGTAAAAATAATTTTTGATTTTCTTGTATTTATAGAGGTCAAACGAAAAAAAATGACACATTTCTTTCTAAATATAATTTAACTATTATTTTTCTTTGGCAGGTAAAGAACTTACTATCAAGTTTTTTTTCTCAGCCTTTAATTCTCTCTGTTAGCGAAAAACACTATGTAAGGAAATAAAAAGGGTAACATCCCTTACTGGTTGGAAAAATCAACTTACGGATTTTTCATTATAAACTTTTTGTTCGTTTAACCAATATTACATTTTATTTAGTTACTATCATTACAGGACAGAGCTAGCCTAGAACCAATGTAAACTCTACAGGTTTTTATCTTCTTCCAAATTGATGCGGTTTAATATAAGTTTCCAAGACACATTTGACAAGTTGTAACACCACTTGAAGACTTTCCAAATAATTTGCTTGTAAAGTCTTGTTTATTATTTTATTTTTTACTTAACTTCATCAGCTTCATAAACAATCATGACACCCCCATTAATGTTGATCGCTTCACATTTTTCTAAGTGGAGGATTTCAATAACACATCTATAATTTCGATACATGTCCACGACAGGGTTTGTTTTCTCAGAGTATCATGCCCTCAATATATGCAATAAAAATGAAACTTTCAGGCCATGTATGAATCAGTTCAGTCATCAATCCCTACCTATCAAAAAATGAGGTACATTGCTTTCTCAACGTCTTTCGCATAGAAATTTCATAAAGATGCTTATTTGTAGGAATTTTCAGATGTCATATTTAAAAAGTCTAAGCGAACTTATTGGTTAGTCCGAATATTTATTAATTAGTCACATGGTTAAGATAACAAAAGGATAAAAATGCACAATTAAATTTTCTTATGCTATCAGTTCAAAAGAGACTATACTATTTCGTGATAGGGAAACCTTTTTAGGACATGACATCTCCAAGCCAAATGTTTCTCATCAGAAGAGGGGAGTAAAGACCCATATACAGCGAATATTTTTTTAAAGATATAATAATTTTATGGAAAGAGGATAAAAAACAGGAAGCTGTACTGAGACTGAAGCCGATTCTAGGACTGCCAACAACCACTATAAAAGAGTTCTAAAGAATGCGAAAGAGTTGTATGCTCAGTTTTTTAAGTCCAAAGTAGTTGAGCAGCGGCTTAGTCCCGACCAGTTTTGGCAAACAGGATCCTGAACAGAAGCATGTTCCCAATCCTAAACATAATCTGAAATAATCTCGTCTGCATCAGACAAAGCCAAACTCTTTTCCAAGGACTTTAAAAGTAATTATACCCTATGCAGCCAAGTCCGTCACCCCCAATATTTCCTCCTGTATCAGAAAGCCGCTATGCTACATACAAATATCTGTGCGGGATGTTGCCAAGCTAATAAAAACCTTGATTCCAGTAAAGCAACAGACCCTGATTGCATTCTAATTATAGTGCTGAAAAAGCTTCAACCAGAACAAGTTCCCCTATTTACAAGGCTGTTTAAGCATTGTCTTTAGGAGAATTGCGTCATAACACCTCGGAAACCCTTACCAGTATGCCCTGTATTTAAGAATTCAGACCATCGAGCATCTTTCTCTAATTACACAGCAATAAGTCTCCTGTGCGTCATGAATAAGTTGCTTGAATCCATGTTAAATTGAGAAGTAGTAAACCAACTAAGCAAAAGTAACCTTCTTGTAATATGGTTTCCATTCTGCTTGATCTACAACAGGTGTGCTTACGGTTATCTCTCATAGGATTAGCGAATTTCTCGATGGAGCCTTCTTTTCTAGGGCAAGTGTTGTTGAATAGTAGTTGATAGCCAGAAATCAGAAGTTCACAGTATTAATTCTGGAGTCCCTCAAGCCCCTCCTGGGCTTAACTCTCTTCATGATCTATATAAATGATCTCCCAAATAAAACCCTAAAATCATTCGTAGACATTTATGATGATGACACTACCATCTATGATAGTACACCAAAGACCGTAAATGTCCAAGTTCTCTCTGATTCTCTCTCCTCTGATCTGGAGCATGTGGCGCAATGGCGAAAGAAATGCCTGGTTAATTTTAATGCTTCCAAAACCAAGCTTTATATCTGGCATCAATTGAAATGAATGGTTCTCGTCTTTGGGAGGCCCTATGTTTTGACAAGCCTCTTGGGCTTGACCTTTACTTCTGATCTGAGATGGAACATGTATATCAAATCTTTTGCCAAGGTCGGTGGGAAAATGGTAGATATCTCACTGCTTATGACATTCTCTACCTATATAAGAGCCAGGTACATCCAAAGATGGAGTACTGTTGCCACATCTGGGCAGGAGCCGGTAGAAAAAAAAACTTTATCCTGGCTGTGAGCCTGCCTCTGCTTTATCACTATTTTCATGGCAGATTTTCGTCGATTTATGGTATCCCTTCGCCAAACTTTAACGAAAACTACTTGTCTAGCTGAAAATACTATCAATGATTTCCCCCACTCTTTATGTGTGTTTAAACCTCAACGCAGATTCCATGAACAACGCTTCTTTCTTAGAACTGCACGCCTGTGGAACTCTCTTCCATTTGCCGGCTGTCCAGCTGACTAAAATTTGGTCATATTCAAGTCCAACGTAAACAAATTCTTGATGAGCCGTTCTCCTTAAATAATCCAATTTTATAAATTTCCATTACTGACGATTACTACAATATTATCCCATTGACTTCTGTACCCTCATTAATCCTTATCCTCGAGTGGCCTCCGGGCCTTGGTAAGTTGTGACTCCTATGTAAAAAAGCAGCATTTAAAAAAATTAAACGAGCATTAATAAAACATAACCGAGAGCTTCTGTTAAATTATACTTTTGTTAGTGTTTTATATTTCGCATCATCTTTTCTGTTCACATCTATACAAATCTAATATCATCCATGTATAAAGTATTTTTCTCAAATTTGGGCTGGTTAATATTTATCCCATTTTAAGTTCATTGATAAATTGCAGAAACACACCTATAATTTGGTTGGCCATTTTCTTCTTCTGTGCCACCTCTCTCGTGATGCTGGTAGTCTCAGCTTTTTTTTTACAAATTCTATACCGGCATGTGTTCGTGTGAATTGTCTGATCTATTCCATACTTTTTTTCCAGCTGATTTTACCTGTTTGTCTAGCGACCTCTATCAATTCACTGTTTTTATGCCCTATTGTAATAAAGTTTCAAATTCCAGTAAATTATTTTCAATTAATACAAGAGTGTGGGAATTCCTTAATGTTTTCTTTCTACCCATAACCTTGGTCTCTTTCAAGATAAGGTCAGTAGGCATCTTCTGTCTTTGCAATAATCATAGTTCGTTCTTTTTAAGTCCTTTCAACTAGGAGCTTCACGATTTCTCTGTAGCTATTTTCATAGTAAAAATAAAAAAAAATGTTTATATATGTACACTAGGTATACCAAACATGTCCGTCATCTTTGTGGTAGAGGCTATGGAAACAGGAGTAGAATCAGCTTAACAGCAGAGTTAATTAATATTTGATTTTGTTTGAATTTGGTCTGAAGATATTAATTGCACAAAATACATTCTAGAATGACATTGGAATATCACCACAAATCAAAAAAGTATTTAGTACCTAGCTTTAGGCTTTACGACCACACACACACACACACACACACACACACACACACACACACACATGCATATATATATACTTATACACACACACACACACACATATATATATATATATTAGTGTTGTTTAAATTTGAATATAGTCTACCAGTATTACGCGGAATTTAATATTGAAATAAACGTACATTTGTTTATAATGACATTTTTAGTAATATATATATATCCCTTGTTCAAAAATAGGATTCGTCTGTGATTTTCTTTTATATATATATATATATATATATATATATATATATATATATATATATATATACTAGCTAGCAGCCCGACGTTGCCCGGTCGTAGAATACGCTTAAACATGATATTTTTTATTCATGTAAATTGCGTATGTATTATAGAATCAATCCCCTATTGATTGCTATATATTACAAAATACATTGCCAGGTGGACTAATTAACAAAAAAGTTGTTAAAAAGTAAATAAATAAAAAAAATAATTATAATGTGGTTAAAAAATTTCCGTCAATATCGCGTTAGCTGATATTTCGACTTCACGATGCATGCCTTGGAAGGGTCACTTCTGATGAATATTTAGGTTTAAAATATGAAAAAGAAAATATGATTTGCAGCAATTTTAAATGGCACCTCTTCTTTAACGTAAATTAAACTAATTTCTAAATAAATTCAAAATAAAATAGTGAGAAATAATTTGACTGAAACAAGGGATGATGCGATCAGTAGTCGAATGCTCTACCACTAAGCTACATCTCCAGAATATATTAAATCTGTTTTAAGAACAAACAGTTTGCTAAATTTTATCTCTCTTGAAATATTCCACCGTAAAAATTATTTTTCATCTATGTTCGATATTATCGGATGAATTTTTGCACAGAAGATATCTTAGAGCACTATCAGACATATATATTACCTTTGTCTGAAATTTGAAAAAAGATGGGCTCAACATTTTCGGTATCTATGACGAATGAACTCACACACACATAGCGTGAAGAGAAGAAAGACAGAGAAAAACAGGAAATAGAGAGAAAAAGAAGAAAATGAACATTTTTGCTTTTATCCTTTCATCCTTCCATATATTAACTGGTTTTTCAAACTCAATTTTTCCTGATTTGTAGCACAGGCACAGTAGCTGAACTTAGACATTATATAAATGTGTTGTTTAATTGAATATAATAGTTTTAAAAGCTGAGTTAGTTGCGAATTTAGATCCAGATCATTTTGTAGTTCATTTCAAAACCGTAGTTCGCTTTAGTTAAGATTTATTTTCTTGTAGGCATTGCGAATCAGTCAATCATTTCCAGCGTTTAGAATGTTTACACTATCCCCTAGGGGGTCAGTTTTGTTTTCAGGCAATTCCTTAGTTTCCAGAAAAACGTTCCGAATGTCTCTGGGGATCGCTTTTGCCCCTCCTCATAAGTTGAGCCCTGTTATTTGGCCATGGTATCCATCTATCATCGACGCATTCTTACATGGATTGCTTTATAGTCGCGGTCGTTTAACTGGCGTCTCTTGTCTTTAAAATCAATTAGTGTAACATGTTACAATGGCCTCGACGCCTGGAAACCGGAGAGTTTTCTAATGGCTATAACGGGTATCGAGGGAATGATCTTAATCTGCTGGTCACTAACAAATTACTGGCGTTGGTCAACAAGCTGGAGTTAACAGATCAAGCAGAATGCGCGGGCGGTCGACTGAAGCAAAACAAACAGATTTTTTCCTCTTTCTTGCTCAGGACAAATGTTCACTTTATTATTGGGTTAGTTTATTTGTAAATGGGGTTTATGTTCGGTCGTTTGGATTTTTTTACTTTCTTTTCTTCGATTCTGGTTAGTTTCTTTGTGCTTTCATTAGTTTTCTATTTACATTCTTGGTTTCTTTATTTTCTTGTTACTTTGCTTCTCTTTTTTTCCTGTTAAGAAACGAACAATGAGAATGTATTTTTGTTTCTTCAAAAAACACACCGAAGGTTCGAGAATTATTTGATTATACTGAAAAATGATTAATAATATTACAATGCATTTACTTTCTTAAATCGCATGCATTTTTATGTTTATAAAATATCTTTAATCGTCAGTTTTATAATAAGTTGTATAAAGTATTTCGTTGTAAAGAAAGAAGGAGAAAGGCAGAGTTGCTAAAGTGAGAGAAAGTGTATGAAATTAACGCGCAATGTCAAACACTATGGGTGATCGTGAAAGTTATGTTTTTTCTATTAATCACTGGATTTGTTATGTTGTGTGATTAATATATATATATATATATATATATATATATATATATATATATATATATATATATAAGACCAATCGTATGTCTTAGAGAAGCGCATATAGATTAACTCAAATTTAGTGATTTAAATAGATAATAAAATATGATAAAATCGTAGAAAATCTATATTCTAATATGAAATATACTATACGGAGAGAAAAACAGACAAAGTATGATTAGGTGTGTTGATGGACTTGAAAAATGTAAATCAACAATAATACAAATACTTTATAAAATATTTGAAGGTTAAATATTCAAACCCAGTGTAATTGAAAGATCATGTGCACGGAATCAGTTTTACTGGCATTGACACGCACCTGGCCAGAAGAAAAACAAAACAAAACGTGATTGATTGTAAAAACATAAAATCACTGTAAAATATTATAAAACGGAGATGCAGTAGAGGTAGAGAGAGAGCGAGAGAGAGAGAGAGCGTGGTGAGAAGGATAGACAATATATTAAATGAAACGAGAATGCCTACCAATATATATATATATATATATATATATATATATATACATGTAATTGCGATTAAAGATTTGTCGAGCTCATTCTGTGGCAATAATGACAGAGTTTAAAAAAAATGATTAACAACGTTGTTTCTATTCTCAGGGTTAAAAGTCCTAATACTGCCATCCATATTATCATGTACTTATTTCTTAACATACATTGTTTTTGAAATTCAATGATGAAGAAGTACACTTTTTCCTTTTCATTTACTTTATCTCCTTTCTTTGCTCTCTTTTGTTTTAAAGGGAAACATACAGCAAAAATAGTGATAAGGGCACAAGGGAGACATGGACAGTGATGCAGAGACAGAGAGACAGAGAATTGATTTAGTGACGTAATCAGTACTTTGTTACGAGTTCGATTATAATATGCTCATGATAAAAATTTCAAATTATAACATTCTCAGATTGTTTTGTTTATCTTTTAAATGTTCTGTTTAATACGTACTTTAGGAAAATAAGAACTTTGAGAGACACCGTGTAACCCTGCTTGGATTTAGTGAAAGGAACAAAAATGCTTACAAAATGAGAAGAAAATTAAGTTAGAAATTAACAAAAAAAGGCAATGGAAAGCTGGAAAGGGTGTACATAAATTCCCCAACGTAACTTAACACGGTCCAGCTTATTGGAGGAGAACTACGCACGCGGAAGAACATACAAATAACAACGAAAAAATATTTTTGAAAAGAGTATATACATACTGCCCTCTAATAGATGGGTGTAAAAATAGACCACAGTTGACAGAAGACGCACATCGAAAATCTTTATAAGACACAAATAAATTAATGTCAACGAAAACATTGCCAGGGAAATGTGTCAAAAATCGCCAAAGATGCCGGGATGAAAAAAACGGGAGGGCAGAACATTTCAGGAAAGAATAAGGCGTCGGCCATAAAGGGGGAAAAAGAATGATGAGAAAAATAAAAAGAAAGAAAAACATGAGAGAAAAAAGGGAAACGATGGAGGAGAGAAAGGAGCAGAGGGGAAAAGAATGGACGAGAAAAACAGGTGTGAAAACTCAGGACTGTCAGATGACAAAGTTTTTAAATATTTCTTTGGGAAATTCCAGGATGTTACCTTTTAACAAATTAGTGAGCCACTCAATTGATAATTTGCAGGCCAGATGGTACTTTCTTGAAAGTAAAACTTCTTAATACAAAATCGGATATCCAAATCCATTGCATTTCGTAAAAAAATATTGCGTTCATCAGGTACTGCAAATATTACAAAAATATCAGTATCCAAATATTCCTTAATACACACCGACCACACTACTATAAGTGTAAGAGGTCCTGATTGCTGACCAAAGATTGGGTTTCAAATAACTGTGAACACACTTTTTTATGTCTAGATACATAGAAGATGCTTGATATGGCGGATTAGCTTTTGGGCTCGCGCGCGCATAAACACATATGAATGTAATCACTTAATGGACAAGTATAAGTATATAAAAAGTAAATCAAAAATAAAAATCATATTAATAAAGAAATAAACTATTGAGTAGATTTGACGAGATTTTAGAAGTAAGATCAATCGTAGTCTATTTATTTTACGTGTGTGTTATGAAGGGAATTTTGGAGACCCGTTTCCTTCCACAAACTTTCGATGATGTGTGAACCTAATTCTTGGAACCAGTTGCCTTGGGTAAAGTTTTCGGATCTGTTTACTAGGAGCAGCTTATCACGAGCGTTTTACTTACGATATAAATGAGAGAAAAATGACAGAAAAAATAAAGAATACGAATAATCTCTAGTTAAATATGATTGTCTATTTTGAGTTTGCGTTGTTCGCCGTCGTCGACAAAATTTAGTTGTTAAGGTCATTTGCTGTTATTTATTTTCCTATATAAATGAGCAAAAACGGAAAACAACGAGAGGGAACATAAATAGACACACATAAAACACGCATATATCAGTACCCTATACAGAATATAAAAGAATAATACATAAAGGATATAATTAATTTTATTTTCAATAACATGTATCATAACACTACATATCTTTTCCGAGAATTTTTCTCCAGATCGAGATTTAAATCTCCGCCTAAATGATTACTCAACCAAAGGGGGAAATATGTTTTAGTTTTATACACTTCAAACAGTTCAGCATTGTTACAAATCTAATATCCAGGGCTAGGACAACACCATATTTTTTTCATTGTTGTGACTCTCGAGTATGTATCCGTTGATATCGTATATGCTTTTATATAGAGTGATGTGATTCCTGGTTGATTAGCTGTGTCTAACTCTGTTGGATATATACTCGAGAGTCACATGAATGATAAGAATATTATGTTATCATAGCCCTACAAATAACTTAATGAATTCTCCATAACATACCACGAGAAAACTGAAGAAAATATCCATTACTCTGTGGCTAACTGATCAATAATTGAATTAAAATTATAAACCGCTGTGAAAGTTTGTGTAAAGTGCAAACTTTAGTAATCTAAACTGGACTTAGTAATAAGTAAATTGTAATTAATGAATAATATATCTGATAATACAATGAACAAGGACACGTGTTGTCTGGAAGAGATAATCCCCCCTGATATAATCGTGAAGAGGATTATTCCCTAACTAAATGGTACAACGCCATCAATTGGAGTACGGAGAAAATGAAAAGAAGAGGGAGAAATGGATAACACAATATTTCAATCTGGATGAAATTAAAAGAATGAATTTCTTGCTATCTAAACTGATAAGCCCGACTCCCCGCGAGGGCCATCAAATATTTGTTGGTTGTTTTTGTTTTACGACATATCAACCCTTTTAGGTTATTTAATGCCGAATCCAGTGATTTTGAAGACAAATTATTTCATAGAGTATATTTGTTTTTGTTTTTTGCAAGTAAGTTTCTATTTAACCCATAGTTGGGACCCTAACAGGTACTACCACTCCGGATCAGAGTGGACTTGGTAGCAATGACAATTAAGGGGTGGCTCCACACTCCCCAAAGCCCGCAAGCTTGGACTTCATCATCGGATATAGTTTAAGGTCATATCCAGGACCAACCAAATATTTGAGATCGTCGGACTGATTTTATAATGTTGATCAGACTTACGCAAAGAGGTAATAAGACATCATAATTCCTATGAAATATGTGTATGGATTAACGTACCCAAGGTACACTTTCCCAATAAAGTAGGTCGGTGTCTCATTGATTCTCATTCTGTACCTTTCAAAAAGATCTCTTTTTAAAACAAAAGAAAATCTTGTATTACATTTTATGCGTCTTAATCGAATTTAAATGGATTTACAATTAACGTATTTATGCAATATTCTCGATCTGCATGTTAATTCCACCTTATATACTTGGCTCAACGAGAACTCCTTCCGACTGAGGGAGTCATTTACTGTTAGTTTCCGATTTACTGTTAGTCCAGATGGGTCATCCTGGTACTGAGAATTTGAAAACACTTTTGATATCAATTTTCTTGTGGCGCTTTGATTGTTTTAATAAAAAAACTAAAATCAAGAACAGAAAAAAAACCTAATTCTCTGGATTTCGTGTCTTCATTTCTAGTTTTTAACTTGGGTGAACTTTTCTGCTGTCTATTAAACTGTTATTTTTTCTTAATTATTTAACCGAATGCACGGGAGCTCTTACAGGAATATAAGCACTTTAGCCCATACCCAACTCGCTATCATATGAAGACTTCCGCCCCCATGATTCTGTCATGGAATATAGTTGGGTGGCGCATTTCCAATGGCGAACTCCCTTGCTCCTGATCCAATCGGAACGGAGTGAACCTATACACTTAATTTTACTGCCGGGACTGAGATTAATTCCAAACATTGAAATTGGACTGGAAATGTAATAGTAAGTTATGGTATAATATTTTCTTGAAATAGAAGTTTTAAAAAATAGTTATTGGTTTATCCGTTTCACTATAATATGAATCAGCTGAGTACACAGCAATTAACTCTAATCAAAGTCTTTGATCATGAATTTTACATGAAATCTTTATTTTTCTTATTATTACATGTCAAATTTGAATGATGCTTCAAACAAAAAGGATCAAACTTTCTTTTCAACAAATTTAGGATTGGAGACCTTATTGAGTAAATATATTATTGTGCGAAATCAGATGATTTTATTTAAGAGTAGGATATATTTTTATTATTAGAAAGGTTATCAACCGCGACATTTTTTTCACACTTTTATTGTCTTATGCTTTATTTGTAGTAAATGTAATTTAAAAATATTTCGCGCAAATATTAATTCAGACTGTAGTATGGCCCCTATAAAAAATAGTGTCCTAACACCTAGTTGGATCGATCGTCTGTAGATATAACAACGCCATCAAAATCTACAAGATTTTAAGGATATACCTCAATAAGTACGCAAGCAATATACAGTTAATAAAGAATATAAGTATATAAGTTAAATGTGTCTGCAAGTTTGAATTATTACTGAATCGTGTTATCATTAATTTGTGAATTAGTGAAAGTGGTAAAACAAAAAAAATCAATTATCAAGCAAGTCATATAGAGATGAAAATAGAAATAAAGTCCTACATTTTTCAAATTGATTAAATGCAATATCTCCCTGTCTCTCTCTGTCTCTCTCTGTCTCTCTCTCTCTCTCTCTATATATATATATGTGTGTGTGTGTGTGGGTGTGTATGTGTGTGTGTGTGTACACTGAATGTTGTGAGGATATAGTATATATCATCTCTGGATTTTCATTATTGAATGAACAGTAAATATAGTGAGTTAATATAATGAATGTCAATGAAACTACGCCGCATATTCTGCATTTGATCCCCGAGATGTCACATTTATACATACATACATACATACATACATACATGCATGCATGCATGCATACATACATACATACATACATACATACATACACATAGTGATAGTTCACTTTTAAAACAGATTGATTTATGACCCATCACGAGGCACCGCTCACATGCCTCCTAGCAGTGACTTAGTACACAATACACTGTCGTTTACACTGAACTGTATAGAACGTACAGTTGATTTTATCAAATTATTTTATACTTGCAGTTCAGCACGGATTTGTTCGGCCCACATGTACTGTTCATAAGTTTACGTGCATATGTATTTATAGTAAAAAGTTTGTCCAGGTAGCCTACATCTAAAATTTCAAGTGATTAGACTTAAATTTGGCGAAGGGGTTTACTATAGTCTGCAAAGGTAATTCTTTTGACCTTTAGCCCTTGGCAGCCAAATTTTCGCTCCAAAAACCGATTAAATAGCTTGCTGCATGTCTGAATACGCTTGATGTAAAATTTCAAATATCAGACCCCAAATTGGCTGAATAGTTTGCTAGAGACAGCAAATGCCATTTTTTAAAAAAATTTAACTCCAATTTTGACTCCTTAAAATTTGTTGTGTTGGGTTCAAATCAAATTAAAAGTTCGATCAATATTCAGTAAGCTACATCTAATATTTCAAGTATTTGTACCCAAAATTGGCGGAGGAGTTTTGTAGCGTTTTCAAGGGTCAAATCGTTTAACTTTGACCACTTGACAACCAAATTTCTGGCCAAAAACCGATAAAAAGATTTTTCCAAATCTCAATACCCCTTATGTAAATATCGAATCTGTGGATTAAAATTCACAGACTAGTTTGGCAGAGAAATGTACACAAAACGACACACAGACAGACAGACGAGTTCACTTTTATAGATATATAGATATAATGTCTTGAATAAAAGTTTAAAATATAATAATCAAGTACCATGATCCAATTGTGTTCTAAACACACACATTGATTTCGAACGCGCTCCTATTATATTACATCACCTATTTATGATTTTATATGTCTGGCTTTTCTACTTGTGCGATGATAATTGCTTGAATTAAAATTTTAAAAGAAATAAAAACAAGTATTATAGTTAAGTTGTGTTTTCCACATATACATTCATTTAGGACGCGCCACTGTTTTATCAAAGAAACTATTTTTCATTCTATATGCGGGCCTCTTCTGCTTGTGCTGTGATAATTGTTTGAATTAAAGTTTAAAATGAAAAAGTCAAGTATCATGGTGCAGTTGAACGTTGAACAGAAACATTAATTTGTCGTATCAAAAAAAATCATCTGTTGGTTTTATATGCTTGCCCTTTTTGCTTGTGTGGTCATAAAATTCCTTACATGCAATTATGACGTTAGACTGTAAAAAGCGTTAACTTTTGTCAAAATAGCCTGTTCATTCTTTCATCGATTTTTTTCATCCTAGATTATCAATACATATCGACAACATTCCGATACAACACCTCGCTAAAGCACACTGCCAAATACATAGAATATATATCTGTGAAATTTCATAAAAATCGGTCCAGCAGTTTCGGAGTCGATATATTAGACTGTTGAATTCTCACGAGAATTAAACGCGGAATATTCTGTGTAGCTAAATTGCCACGAATATTTTTATAACTTACTAACAAGCTCTACTTATCTATAAAGCACTGTTGAAGTAAATACTGAAAATTTACGCATAAAATATTTGCTTATATTAATATATGTGATTAAATGACGTATATATATATATATATATATATATATATATATATATATATAGTGTATATATTAATAGATAAATCCATACTTATGTAGATGGATTCATTGTTTACGCAAACATGCAATATATATATATACATATACATATATATATGTATACATACATACATGCATATATATATATATATATATATATATATATATATATATATATATATATATATATATACAAACACTATATACGTATATATAGTATATGTGTGTAAATGATATAAAATTTCATATATTTCCAGGATCTCTTCTAAATCATACTTAAAATAATACATGTGTGCTTATATATTACTTGTAATTATGCCTCCAATTTCATTCTCATTCTTATTCCCTAACTCTTTCTCTTTCAACCTCAATCCTCTCTCTCTATTCTCTCTCTCTCTCTCTCTCTCTCTCTCTCTCTCTCTCTATATATATATATATATATATATATATATATATATATATATATATATATATATATAATCTTATGCACATATCTAGTTATGTCTGGTTATGTATGTACACATATTTGCGAAATAAAAATATAGCGAGTGTCTTTATTTGTTAGTGAGGCCGTAAAAAGCGAACAAAAAAAGTTCTTCAAAGTCGAAGAATCTGTCGGACAATGGACTTAATGAGAGATTTTGGCGTTTTTGCGTAAAAGGAAGTTATGATCATATAGGTAAATATTTCGTTTCCATGACAACATTACTGCTAAATATATATATATATATATATATATATATATATATATATATATATATATATATGGCACATGCACAAATAAATGGATTCTTTTCCACTTTTCATCTTGCATGTGAATCCAGCGTGATGCACGATATTTCTTTTGCTTCGGGGGAGATGTACGCATAAATTGCCTCCTAAACACAATACGGTAATATCTGTTCATATTACATATAAGCATATACACGTATGTAAACACGTATATATATATATATATATATATATATATATATATATATATATATATATAAAATCTTCCTCAAACCAGTTTGATTTTGCGAAATGAGTATTTGACAATATTTACGCAGCCAAAATACAGAGTGTAACCAAAAAAGTTTGGAGCTGACACAACCTTGGCGAATGATTGATTTTGATTTTTTCTGTGTGATTCCTGCTTAAATCACGCGAGTTTTTGTTGCTAACTATAGATTTTTATAAAATAGCAAAATAACAAAATAAAATGAAATTGAAGTGGAAGAAATCAAATGCGTTTAAAAAAGGTATTATTTTCGGAATCATCTCTATCCTCGGCTTTCTGTCTCTGTCTCTGTTTCTCTTTCTCTGTTTCACTCTCTCTCTCTCTTTCTCCCTCTCTCCCCCTAAATATCTCTATGTGTATATATATGTATGTGTATATATATATGTAAATATATATTTATCTCTCTTCATATATATATATATATATTTATATATACATATAGAATCTTTTGTTTCGTAAACATAAATGTAATACAGTGCTCAGCTACTACATAAAAGAACACACTATTTTTATTGTGTTACACAAATATAGTAAATATAATGCGATCGGTTAGGAGCTATTGAAGACGAAATATATTTTAGACCGACCCAGTTTTTCAAGGATTAATGACCACTCGAGTATAAGGGTTAATTATTTTCATATAGATAATGAGTAATTGGTTACGGATTGATTATTTACGAGCACAGATATACAATAACTAATTAACATTATATTATTTAATTATTCGAATTCTTTGAGATGATTAATTTGTATATGTTTTTATTTCCTTGAAGACTATTATCCTCATCTTTGGTATGGTTGTCGTTTCCTTACGTTTATCCACCTTATGACGGCCAGAGATATAGTTGGCCGAGTCGTGAAACAAAAACTATAAAGGTGGGGATAATTGTCCAGAAATAAAATATAATTTACATTAGATTTGGAAACGACCAAATTATAGCAGCTGAGAAGAAGCGGTGACGTGTTTCACAGAAGAACAATTCCATGGAAATAAACTTTTGCTCATGGAAATCTCCTTAAAATTTAGCCACACTATTTGGGGGTGCCCCTTAAACTCTGCAAGTACTGCTTTTGACCATTTTTCTTTATTCGCATCTATCTAGGGAAATATCTTTAACCGTGTCATTTTTTGAGAACTTTCTTCGAAGAGTCATGTGGGGAATTTCCACTACTCAACAGCACAGCTGTTACATAGAATTATACTACTACTAAAATAAAATGAGTGTTACGCAAATGTATTTTTGGTTTGGTATGTTTTTTCGATATATATATATATATATATATATATATATATATATATATATATATATATATATATACATACATATGTGTAAATATAAAGTGAAAAAATGATGTCGTTTTTGACGTTAAGCATCCAGGAAAAAAATGACAACATTTTTGCAGCAAACTAATATATATATATATATATATATATATATATATATATATATATATATATAATTATTTTTTTACTATATTAATTAAATACCTACGGACACTAGTGTTTCATCCTTTCGGGATTCTTCAGTGCAGGGTGTCACGATTACTACCAGTCGAACGATTCGAACCCCGCGACACGAAACATTTCTGGCTCGATTAGCGGAGACCGTATCCATTCGGCTACCATTAACCGTGTGAAATAGCGTTGAATTTTAAACATTTTAATTTAAATGTTCATTACGTCAGACAGACAGTGATCAAATCGTTATACGATGATCTACGCATAAGAGCTAAATTGACCGACTTTTAATTCAACTGGAAGTGCTCAACGATAAGAAACGAATTATATATATTATTATTATTATTATTATTATTATTATTATTATTATTATTATTATTATTCACCGATCAAAGTACGGTACTTCTTTGATGTAAACGGCTATTAAGTTCGACCTGATTCACAGATCTACTATGTAATGAGTGGCACTACGATATATTTGTTCATATTACACTTGATATCTAGTATGTTAGTCCAGTCAGGGAAATTTAGACCAATAAGCGAATTCTAAATCGTGTGAGTAGAAGTTTCTTCGGCATCTATGAATTTCTACAGTGTAGAAATGTGATTTTGCTGCTTGTCGGGATAATTAGGTGGGTACATGTGTTTTGACTCATCAGACCACATTGCATCCAAACACTTGTAAAACAACACCTGTCTCATCGTTACGTAGATGCACCATTTTAGCGATAACAAAGATATTGGATTTTCGTTGATACTGCGGAACTTATTAAGTGTGCATGTCTTCTATGTGTGTTTAAGAGTAAGAGATGCACAAGCACAGACATGGCAGCAATAGGCCATGCATGCAGGAACCCTTTTTTTTAGCAATACAGAATACCCTCACACCTGTGTAACATTCGAGCACTGTTTAGAGAGCCCAGCATCTTCGCATCAGCAATGTACCTGTTCCAATTCATTGTACCTGTGAATGTTAGACTGAAGAGATTGAACGAAGTAATTTCAGGTTTGTTAAAATTATTAAAGGGGAAAAGCTTACACTTGGCAGCATTGAATGTTACCATCCATTTACAGCCCCATTACTCATCGGACTGGAACTTTTCCTTTAATCTCCTTAGCTATATGTTATTTGTTTTCTCTCCAAGTCCATTATTATGTATGGTTTAATCAGCAAATATACTCATCTCAGAAACAATTTTATCAGAAAAAGCATTCATGAATATAAGGAATAACGAAGGTCTAAGGATCGACATTTGTGGCACACCTACATTTATATCATGTTGTTTTGATGTACGACTATAAAGCATTATCTGGATCTTTATTTTTGTTTAAAAAGAATTATATTATGTTAAGTATTCGTTCAGTAATATCATATAATTTTATTTCACAAGACCATCGTACTAAATACTATCGAAGGCGTTAAAAATATCTAAAGCAACTGGCCTTGCCTTCCCTGCCTTATCAAGTACCTTCAGAAATTACAGTTAGGATATCTGCAGTAGAACGGGCTTACCTAAATCTATACTGTTAGTCGGAAAAAGAAGTAAATTATCCGTGGAGTGGTGGGCTAGTATTTGATCAATTAAAAACGCAAAGACTTGGGGTAAGAGAGAACGGAGGCTATCTTTCGTCAGAATTCTTGATAACTGGTACAGCGGAAGCAATATCTCAGCAGTCAGGAAAGTAAAATTAAGTAAAGCATTTTTGGAAGAATTAGAGAGAACAAGGTTAAACTCAGAGGAGCATTTATATATTACACACACACACACACACACACACACACATATATATATATATATATATATATATATATATATATATATATATATATGGCTTCTAATTCAAAAACAATGCTTTTCCCTTATATCTGTCATGTTATGTACGTATGCATTTATGCATGCATGTATGTATACATGTATATATGTATGTATCACTGCATAAGAATATATGTGGATATACGAGTGTGCATGTGTGTATGAGAAGAAAGGCAAACGCATATATACAGAAAGAAGCACAGAGAAACTTATACTCAGCAATTTAAGAAGTTTACACTGATATTTTACTATGTTTGAAAAAAAAAGAAATAAATTAAGAAAAAAATGAACATTAATAAGAATATTATTCGTTCATTGTTTTTACATTATATGTGTGCACCAATTAATGAAAGTCACTAGAATCTACAGTAAGCGGTAAAAATTATAAATACCATGGTGTGAGGGGGTGCGTGTAGACAATCAAGACAAGCAGCGTTTCTTCTCACCCCGTCCTGAACCTAGAATCATAATAAACTTATGATTCCAATCGGAAGAATTTGAATTTGGTCAAAGGTTACCTCTTATCGTATCGGCTACATCTGTTCATCAGTCTCCTAGTGTATGCGTATGCGCGTTTATAAACGTGAATGTGCGTATTCTGTGTGTGTACGGTATGTATAGAAGCATATGTGGTAGTTTGCAAATATACATGCATGTATACTTACATATGCGAGTGTGTAGATGAGGTGCGTTGGTGTCTACTTCAACAATTTATGAAAGACTTGGTTTTGAATAGAATGCACACGAGTCCCTGACCATTACAAGTCTAAAATATTGGAAGGGTCATATTCAGATATATTTTAACCTCATTGGATATACTCGTGCCGCTACCCTGCCGCCCTTCCCTCTTGTTTCCATCATCACACTAAAACAGACTAAAGGTTTGGTCGAAATTATGTGCTTTTGAAAGAAATATTTTCGTTTTTTTTTAATACTTTTTGTATTCCTACACGTCAACAATAAACATCTATATATTTTTCATATTCATTTTTTATCCAGGCATACTTATGTACATCAAAAGGTATACACGTGGGTGCAGCATGGAATATATATATATATATATATATACATATATATATATATATATATATATATATATATATATACTCCAATCGCTAAACACTATAGATTGTCTAATGCGCTCGGCGCGCGAATGGAGCGTTTATCATTTGTTAATTCTCTTCCTTCTCGTGGCGATTATTTTGTGACCTCAAGGTAGAAGCTTAGCAAATGGGGTTGGGTTCGAATTTCTCTACCAGCAGAAGTTGTAAACCTACACTGATGATTGCGTAAACGTGAAACAATAGTAGCAGTCCTAACTGTTTCCGTTTGTTTTTCACGTCTTCTTATTTTCAACTCGACCGTGTAACGGGTGTTACAACCCAACATCCAGTTTACGACTTCCAGTTGCGCATGCGTAATTAAACATAAACCCATACCATTATACGGAAATGAAAGAGGTAAAAAAGCAGAAAGTATTAACAATTGTTTATTTGGATAATTAAAACGCGAAAAAAAGTTGGGAAGCTAAAAACGTACACAGTAAAACAATATGTTTTATTGTCGCTTTGATTCTGTATTTGTAACGCAAATAAAAAAAAAATATTTACAAATAAATAATCAACGCGACAGGAAAACGTATTGTTTTGCTGTGTACGTTTTCAGCGTCCCAATTGTTTTTTTTTCGCGTTTAAATTAAAATATATATCAAAATTTGAATTTAACTTTAACTATTTTGTTATCTGTTCAGTGTACATTTACCTATAAGTTTGCCAATTCACTTAAAATTCAATGGCTATAATTTAAAAAAGAGATGAACAATTATAAACAGAACGACTCATAGAAACCTATATATTTTCTTTTTTCATTTTAATTTACGTTCATAGAAATGTTTCTGTTATATCTCAAAAAACTATTATCGTTACTTCACAAGTGTCACGCTCATAGATTAATTCCATAGCTAATATAACATACTGACCCAATGGGTCGCGGGTTGCCTAGTATATATATATATATATATATATATATATATATATATATATATATATATATATATATATATATATATATGTGTGTGTGTGTGTGTGTGTGTGTGTGTGTGTGTGTGTGTCTGTGTGGTTTAATACTTGAATACAAGACAAGCTTTTAAATAAATTATCCGATTATTATGAATTTGAGACGCACATGTTAAACGTAAAGAATCAACATGTGGGTTACCCGTAAATTTATTTAGTTTTATGCAAATGTGGTACTTCGCAAAAGTTTAAATATATTCAATGTTTCTTAACTTCTTACAAACATTACTTTCAAACCTTACCTTGAATTGCGATTACTTAATATAATTCGGAATGATATAGAATGGGCGCAACCTCCTATTCTTGACATTAGGTTTAATTTATATCTCAATGTACTGTAAGTAAAATTAAATGTGGTGAAAATCATTCTTTTCCTGAAATCATTTTTACTCGGTCTAGGACGGGTAGGCTTCTGATTTGTGTGTGTGTGTATATATATATATATATATATATATATATATATATATATATATATATATATATACAGAGAGAGAGAGAGAGAAAAGATGTATGTGTGTTAACGCAGTTCTGTGTATGCAGAGGTAGGCAGAGCAATTAAAAATTAGGCTGCCACTATCCTGCTAAAATTAAAAAAAAAACGGAAATATAATGAGGAAATATTAAAAGTAAATGGACGGATAAAAAAGATTGTGTAGGAAATCCAAATAGAAATAAAAAAAGATAAAAAGTCAACTCTAGTGTTTATGGAGGGGTCAGTAATAAAGTAAAGAAAATGTCCCTTAGGTCATATGTTGACAAATGTCTACAAGATTTCACCGGTTTAAAGGCCAAATCCTTCATAAGGGGAGAAGTAAGCATAAGACGATGAAAGGTGAGTACTTAGCGAAAATTAATGGAATAATGATCAAGAAATAACCTTTATGTACTGAGCAATTTTCCATCGTAGTTGTTGTATTTCTGTCACAATCCAGGAAGCTGACTTGAAATTGCAAGAGTACAAATGTCAGTAAAATGCTTGATGGACTGACTTTTTTAAATACCAAGATTCTAAACAAGGAAGAATTATGCCAAGACAACAGTATTATGTTCAAAGACTGTCTCTTTGTGAATTTCAAAGAATTGCTCTCTAGCCAAATCCCATTTCGATAATTGTGAGAATATTTTATATTTTGACACAACCGGTCTCTCCGACGTTCATTTGGCTCTTAAACACTTCCTTATTTTCTTAATGTCAATTACGCACCGGGGATCTTCGTGAGTTTACTTTCTTAGAGGTATACGTCCCCACCGTCGTTATTCTTGGGAACGTTTCAACTCTAATCTCTGCTTGCAAATCTAGCAGAACATCCGTTCAAACTTCCTAATATGTTTCGGAAATTTTTGGATGAAGATTTGTAATTAGAAGGGTTTGAATTATTCGGAAAACTATTCTCATATATTAGGTGTAATTTTCACAAGTCTCTGTTTAAAGAGACGCCCGGCCAGGTTTTCCTACAGACTATCAAACTTGTAGGAAACTTTAATTCGACGAATAAAGATAATAAACAATAAGAATAATTCGGAAATAGACAGTAGTTGACTAATTCAAATCAGGAACGTACATCCTGAGATTTCACGTTCGCATCTAGTTCATTCCACAGAAACAATTTAACATGTATCTTTAAAACCTCCATCTGGCCCTTCTTGTAAGCATTTTATGCCCTTGCAAAAGAAATTCTAACGAGAAAGATCAATAAAAAAATCTCAAGTAAACAATAAAATCACCTGACCTATATAAAATGAATAATCATTTCACTCAGTACTGATAATACTAAGAAGAACATTTAGAATTGTTTCTACCCGTTATGCATTTTTTCTAGTTCATTTTTTTGTGTGTGTCATTTACGCCGTCAAACCAGTCCTCTCCAGCCGTCTTTGCTTTTCACGTAGAGTCGGTCAACATCTTCCTTTGGATGTAGTGCATTTTTCATAGTCATGAGTTTCCTGGTGTCCTGATGGATCCGTCTCAGTTCTTGTTTAGCCCATCCTATAAACGGTTCAGAGTATATTACTAGTTATACTGCCCATGTATTTATACCTTTTATTAAGTTTCTGCTATATAATATACTTTCCAGTAGTTTTCTTGTTCTCCTGAAGTATTCTTTTCCAATTCTCTCTTTCATTTGTATTGATTTGATGATGTCTGCTTCTAGAATTCCCAAGTACTTATAGACTTCTTGTCCCCTACTGCTCTTATCTACATTTGGTTGGGTAGTCCCATGCCTTCTGTTGTCTCCAGTTTTCTCTTTCTTATACTTAGTAGTGCGCCCTTTTCCATACCAAACTCTATTTGGATATCCTGGCTGAAGATACTAGTAGTGTTTATTAGTGTCTCTAGTTTCGTTTTCGGCCCTTGCTAAAAAATTCAGATCGTCCATGTTCATCAGATGGTTCATTTTTTCCTCTGTATTAGAGAACTAATATCAGGCTTGGCACTTTCTCAGTATATTGTTCAGGGGCATCAGGTCTGTGATGAACAGCAATGGTAATAGCGAATCTCCTTGGAAGATGCCTCCTTGTATGTTAATTTCTGCTATGTGTTGTCTTTCAGCTCTCAGTCCCCGTCTCAATGTTCGCATTAGATTTTCAATCACGTTGATGATCCTGCTTGGTATTTTATACATTTTAAGAATTCTATCATCCATACTTGTGGTATCCTCTCGTACACTTTTTTGAAGTCGATCCATGCCATTGCTAAATTCGTTTTTCTTCTTTTACATCCTTCATTATATTTAGACGTATATATAGCATACCATGCTTTCATCTTTTTCCTATTCGGCATCCTTTTTGTTAGAAGACCTCGATTTTTCAGGGAGTGTTAGATTTGTTCCTTCAGTTGTGCTGTTTGTATTTTCCACATAATGTGTAAGCACATTATGGGCCTACAGTTGTTGGAGGCGGTTACTTTCTCTGTGTCTTACTGTATCAGTGTGGTTCTGCCTTTTGTCATCCAATCTGGCAGGTTTGTTTCTCAGGTTTTGAGCTAACCTTTCGTGTAATCTTGTAAATTTTTTAACCATTATGCATGAATCTCATCGAGCCCTGGTACTCTCCAGTTTGCCATTTTTCCTATATTTTTCTTTAGGGTTTCCTTTCTGATTTCATTTACAATTCCTTATTCAATTTGTTGTAACTTTTCTTTCATGTCTTTCTGCCATTCGGAATTTCTATTTTGATTCCCTCGTTCTTCTCATATTTTGTGTCAGATTATGTCGTTCTTGAGACGAAAAATAAAAAAAAAAGTTCTCACACAGGTCATTACCTGAGTTTAATCTCGGAATACAACCACTGGTCTTCTGGAGTTTGAGTGACCACGTCTCTATATTTACCTGTATTCTGCACATGTTTTGATAAGTTTTACAAATGTTTTCGCATTATGACAGCAGTCACGTCTCATTGACAATTTGTCGTCATAGTAATTCAGATTAAAACCAGACCCGCAAAGGTGAGCCCGGTTTTAAATAGTTTTAAATAGGGAGACGTGGTAAATCAAACTCCTAGTTTCTTCGAACTTATATATTAGAGGTCTTGTTAGTACTTTCTTTTTTCAGTCGTGTTATCTTCCTTGACCATTTACAGCTATTTTATTTGGCGTCATTCTATGCTGATAGTACAATATTTTTATTTGAAGGGGGAGTAGGTAAGCTGTCAATAAGAGTTGCAATTACAATGGGAATCACGTTAAGTTCTTCACCTTTCTATAGTTTGAACATTTTCCCCTTAAAATTTTGATATTTATTCATTTATTCCTATTTTGTCTTACACTTTTCTATATAAAGGACAGACTATATAAAAGATTGAACAATTTCTCTTGTTTTAGTTTAACATACTCATGTCAGGTTTTGAAAATGCAAGAAACATTTTACTTTGTATTCGCATATTCAAAATAATTTTGACGTTGTCGACTTTCTTGTATCACTTCTGGTTTATGCTCATACCACTTCTTATTATGGTCTAATTACAAAAGATTGCATATATTCCAATGTAGTGCTTAGAACACTTTGTTGTGTAATATTTCTTCCCTTTCATTAACCTAACTGCATATCTGTGATTCTGAAGTTGCGTGGATATAATAATTGATAGATTGAGTTCATGGCTTGTTTCTGGGCATGCGCTCACTAGATCTTTTTAAGATCAACCCTGAACAACCGAAAATCTAGTATATTTAAAGAATACACGATGGATTTTCTTTTCAAATAATTTTGGCCGCTTTCTTTGCTTAGCTTTTCTCACCCTAGGTTTTAGTATTTTTTTCCGTTTTTACTACATGGATAACTTTCATGTCTTTCAGTTAGATTTCCTTCCTCCATATTTACCACATCTTCCTCACTAAGTAAACCCAAACCAACTTTACGTCTAGGTACATACATTCGGTCTATATATGCTTTCGTAGCAAACGTCTCATAAAATTGTAAGCATTTCACGTGTTTTTGCGTCCAAACATTTCAGTCCATCTACATTCCAGTCAAGTATACCAGCCGTATATCAAGTGATATTTACTACTCTGGTATCGATGGCAGATATTGTATTCCGACTGTGGAAGGGCGATTAAAGAATAAGCCTTAATGTTTCTTATTGTATTTGGCTGTGACCTGCCTTTTCAAAATGTTCATGTTATTACTGCTATCTTCTTCCTGTATCCACAGATATTTGTAGCCTCTCTCGCTGAAAACATGTTTCCTTTATCAGTGATGTTTTTGGAAGTTTCAAGTTCACAAGAATTGTGCGTTTGGTGATTCTAACTTCCATAGTTATGTTATTACTAAATAATCCGAGCGTATCAATTCAGGGATCAAGTTGTTTCCTCTCACACATTTCGTAAAAGACGTGTCAATATCAAAAAGCAAAGAAAAAGTCAATCTTTTTATTTAAACTTAAACTAATTCAACATCTTTTAACGTAAAATTGATTTCTTAATTCTTCATGCTATTCTTCCCAGATGTTTGGAGGTTTGTGGCTATTCCGAAAATTTCAAATTATTATTATTAACATTATTATTATTATTATTATTATTATTATTATTAGTTGTAGTAGTAGTAGTAGTAGTAGTAGTAAGCGAACTAATAGTATTAGTGCTAATAGTAGTGCAACAGTCGTATAGTAGTAATATTAGAAGCAGTAAACATTTAAAATATGTTCCTTGGTTCTCTTTTAAAATCGGAAGTAAAGAATAAATTCATTGACCGAGTTGATAAACAAACACCCCCAGAACGTTGAAAACAACAATTCTTAATAACCGGAAGTTTTATGCCAACCCTTTCCTAATGTATACATAGAAAGCACTACTAAATAACGTAATGTTTGCCCATCGACCCTGACAAGCTGTGCGACCCTAAACTGCTGCCAAACCCCAAAGGTCAAGCTTGTCAGAGTTCACAGAGGGGAAAGGCACCCAGATATGTTTCTACAGCTGCGAAGTCACAGACGGTGGCACCTTACCCATTCGGTTGCAAGGGGTCGCTGGGGTGCGGCAGACCATAATCTACTGAAATACAAACCGTATGAAAACTATATTCTGTAAAAATACATCAATAATTAATTATTATTTTTTATTTAATTAAGCAGCTAGCATTAGTCTTACCTTGATTAATCACACAATAGCATTAACAAAGCCGGTGTCTTAAATTAAATAAAATACGAGCCGCTCACGATAACTTTAATTGGACCATATTATTTTGGGTGGTCTTCGCTTCTTAACGCATCAGAATTTCATAATTTTAAACAAAATACGGAAGTTGAAAATAAATTAAAAAAAATAATAATTAAGCAATCTAATATTTTTATTACAGACAAATATACGAAAAAAAATTAAAATTGTATAGAAATATAGGCGTATACACAAGCACAGACCCACACTATAGATATGCACACACACACAAACACACACACACACACACACATATATATATGTATATGTAAAATGATAATTTTCTACAAATTTGATAATAAACATCATATTAAGATTGAGTGTTTATAAAATAGTAAAGTATTGTTTGTTATATTTCAGATTGCCAGTAGTTTTTGTTTTATTATTATACTTTTATTGCAAGTATTTTTACATATATTATATGCATTTATTAACCGTTGAAAATTATTGTTTTATCAATTCCCAACATATATTTTCGTTAGGTAAAATTCGGCAAATTTCGGATTCCGGTATTGATATCAGAGACCGACATTAAGCGATGTACATCTGAACCAGTTCCTCGTCAATTTTGTATACGTAGAGTTCCTTTTTTATTTCATCAATTTAATCACGTGAGAATCAGTAATGTTTTTTAAAATTTATTTTAAAACGTGTATTCGATTCAAAAATAGTAATGTCTGACATTACGTGACAGTAATAATTAATGACCTTTGAAGTCTTGAGCATTGCTTAAAAAGCAAAAAACTGGAACAAACTAACCCAATAAATGTTACTGTAAAAGTTATTGGGTTGATTTGTCCTAAGAATTAGTTGTTTTTTTTAAAAAGTTTACCGAAACTCCAAAAATGAGTCCTTATCGTGTCGTCAATTTGTCTTGTTTTCAGAACTGAATAAACATTTTAACGTAAGTAAAAACGTGTAAACCTACCTCGCCAGATAAAAAAGTAACTTCTCTTGCATGTGATGAAATTATTTGTAATATTTTTGACTACTTTTTCGTACGTATGTCTATGGTAAAACAAACTCAATAGTCCTATTATTATTAAAAAAAAAGAAGTTTTATTTGATTATTTGTCAGAGAAAATGTTCCAATTAAAAATATGTTTATATATTTAAAATAAAAAAGAGCAGTTTTATTTTGCTATTTGTTAATATTAAAGAATGATGGAAAAACAAATGGACCCATATATAAGGAAATTATTTTGACCTTAGAGGAATACCTCAAGTCTCTAGTGGAATGGAGGCATAAATTGATGGTCACATTCAATGCTTATAACACTATTTTTTTAAAAATAATTATAAGAACCTTCTCAGCTACTGATAGCTATGGCTAATGACACTACCTGAAAGCTCTTCGTTCACACTCCTCGATTTAACTTTCACGGGGAACATGAATTTGAACAGATACATTGAGGAAATTATGAAGTCTGCTACAAATAAAGTGAGTTCTCTCTACCGTACTAGAGGGTTTCTTTCTCCTGAGAGTATCTTATACTTTTACAGGGCCACCATTCGCCCATATATAGAATACTGTTGCTATATTTAGGCTTGTACATCTGCTACTAACTTTTCCCTCCTAGATATGGTTAAAAATTTCCCGCCCTGTCAAACAAAATCCCACCCTATTGACGAAATGTTGAATCCCTGTGCCTATTTTATAAGTTTTTAAATAGAAGGTCCCCTATCGAACTATAAGCCATTGTATTCCCTCGAGGTAAATACACCCCCTGGCAAATCCGGGAAGCAGCAAAATCCCAACTCTACACGGTAGAGATCCCTAGATGTAAGAACGCCTTTCACTCTAATAGTTTCTTCCCCCAAGTTGCTAGATATTAGAAATTACTTCTCGGTTCAGAAAATCGGAACTTATTCACAATCATCGGCTTTTTACGTTCACCGTGATTAGCTTAAATTAAAAAAAAGTTCCCACCACTACCAGTGTAAATGCATATTATAATAGTGTGTAACCACCTTCTCGTTTATTAATTTATCTTTATTTCGGACTATTATTCTCATCTTTATTAGTTGTTGTTTTCATCTTAATTGCTTGTTGTTTTAACGACGTTTCGGCCAACTTATTCCTCTAGCCTTCGTCAGGTGGTATCCGCGACGGATAAGAATTCCGAATTTCTTAACTGCATTCTCAGCAATCACTATCATCGGTAGGTGTTATCGTCTCACCACGTTTTGGCCAAGTAAACCTCTGGCACGCTTTGGGTAGGACTGAATCCGCTATCTTCAGACAATGCCCATCTGGAACCGTAGAGATTCAACGTCTCTATCAACTGCGACACGTGGTGAGACGACAACAACTGCGGATGACAGTGATTGCTGAGAATGCAGTTAAGAGATTCGAAGTTCCTATCCGTCGCGGTGACCACCTGACGAAATAAATTAATATATATAATGCTCACCTCCAAAATAAATTCCAATTAAGGAATAATATATACACTTTTCGTTTATTCAATTTATTTCGGAAGGAATAGCCATATTTCGAATTAGAGAAATGAAAACGTAACCGGCACTTCTCGAACGGTTTTATGTTCTATTGCAAACGTAGCATTTTTACCTAGTTATACACTTTCGCAATTCTTACAGGTGCCATTTTCACCGGTGTCATTTTTACTATGCCATGTTTTCCAGTGCTGTTTTAAACGCTGCCATTTTTACCGATCACTATAGAAAACAAGAAAAAGGTATGATTACATCCACATTCTTCAGAGGAAGTACGAGTAAATAAAGTGCATGTACTTCGACTTAACCAGAAAAATGAAAACTAGTGACCTATTTATAAATTAAACACGAGGGCATTAAGTTTATCGCATTTGAGCCCTAGAAATCGTTTCTTTGTACTTACATAGGAAGGGTTGTAATAACTTAATATAGATTAATTCATGATTTTAATATGGTATAATGAATGTGATATTCATATGACAGACTTAAACTTGTATAGGAAGACAATTATTCAGCGCTATTTAAAGAGTTGATCTGATGTGTTTACTAAACGATCTTAATTTAGTCAACCCTGGTTTATTAAAGGGGATACTTTGGTTTTGTTATTTATTCAAATATTTAGACCGATCATATTCTGTGCCATAATATATATATATATATATATATATATATATATATACATATATATATATATATGTATATATATATGTATATATATATATATATATAAGTGAAATTGCCTATCTGTGTGTGAGTGTCTGTGTGTATACATTTCCCTATCAAACTACTCTGTCAATTCTCAGTCTACAGACTCGAGATTTGATATAAGGGATAGTGCGATTTGAAAAATATTTTTAATCGGTTGTACGCCAGAAATTCAGCTGTCAAGTGGTCAAAGGTCGATGATTTGACCCTTGAAAATTCTACATAATTCCTCCATCAATTTTGGATATACACACTTTAAATTTTATATGCAGGTTACTTGGATATGGATCAAACATTTTAATTTAATTTGAGCCCAAAACAATAGATTTCGGGTATTCAGACAAGCAGCAAACTTTCTTATCCGTTCTTGGGCGAAAATTTGGCTGCCATGAGGTTAAAGTAGAAAGAGTTGACATTTGCAGACGATCCCAAACTCATCCCAAAATATTGGGTCTAAACATTTGAAATTTTAGATGTAGGTTATCTGGACATGAGTCAATGTTTTAATATATATATATATATATATATATATATATACATATATATATATATATGTATATATGCATGTAGAGTTTTGAACAGTACATAGGGTCCGAGCAAAGCAGGGTTGAACTACTAATATATATATATATATATATATATATATATATATATATATATATATATATATATATATATATATATATAAGTGAACGTGTCTGTCTGTCAGTGTGTCTGTGTACATTTTCCGTCAAAATAACTCTGTCAATTTTTAGTCTACAGACTCGAAATTTGATTACAGTGTACTGAGATTTGGGAACATCGAGGGCATCGGATTTCGGTCAGAAATTTCGCTGTTAAGGGGTCAAAATTCAACGATGTGACCTTTGAGAAAAACCAAACTTCTCCCACAATTTTGGGTCTAAACACTTGAAATTTTAGATATATGTTCCTTGGACATGGATCGAACTTAATAACTCGATTTAATTTGAACCCAAAACAATAAATGTTAAGGCGTCATAATGGGCCCAAAGTTAAAAAAATTGACCGTTTTTTTTTTTTTTTTGTTCAGCATACACCTCAAAACATCCGGGCAACGCCGGGCTGAAATTCTAGTATATATATAAAAGTGATCGTGTATGTCTCTCTGTATGTTTATGTATGCATTAGCCTACGCAATAACTCGAAATGTAATATACAGGGTACTGAGATTTTGGAAAATCTTTGTAATCCTTTTACCGCCATAAATTTGGCTGTTAAGGGGTCAAAGTTCAACGATTTGAGTTTTCAGAATTCTACGAAACTGCTCCGCCAATTTTGTATATGACACTGCAAATATTAGATATAGTTTCCGTAGACATGGATCTAACTTAATAACTTGATTGGAGCTTAACACATTAAATGTTAAGAGGTAATAGTAGGGATCAAAGTATTAAAAAAAAATTGACCTCTGTGGTCTCTACTATATTATTCGGAGAATTTCTGATCTAAATATTTGAAATTTTATATAAAGGGTATTCAGGGATAGAGTAATCTTTTTAATCGGCGTGCGTCGAAAATTTGAGCTACTAATATATAAATGTATGTATGTATGTATGTATGTTTGCATATCTGTCGATAACTTTCGACAAAGTCGACGAATTTTTACCCGACCAGTCTTGTTTGAAGCTCGACCCTTCAAACGACAAATACCGAAAAATCGGCTAAAAACATTAATTTCTTCACCCTCAACTGAGCACTTTTTTACAGCGAGAGGTCGCTTTTTCAACCGATATTTTCGAAAGTCACCCTCTCTTTTCGATTGTCTAGCCTTAATTTAAACCTACGTCACTTTCGGTTTGGCGGTGGTCGTAACAGGAAAGACGTCAGGTTTTTCCCCGTTCTTTTCCTCCTTCGTGGAACGGACTCGAGCCTGCCTTCCTACTACCACTTTTTGTTACTATAAACACACCTTCAACCACCCGGGCAACTCCAGGCTGAAATGCTAGTATATATATATATATATATATATATATATATATATATATATGTAGTAGAGATATAGAAGGCTATCACAATGCGAGGTATGAAATATAGTCGTTGTTGGTGAAAGGAGACGAGAAAAAGTGGCAATTTACAAATTAATAAGTACATACATATATATGTATATACACATACATTTATTCAGTTGTATTAGGTGCAAATGTCTTACTTGTTATTTCTGCGACAATATTCATTATTAATTTCGGAAAAAATCCCTTTTCAAATTGTAGACGTGACAGATCGCTGCAAAGCATGCAATACACAATTAGATCTTTCATCGATTCATTCGGTTTTATTAAAACTGGAAATGAGTATGTTGTGCTAAAGATAAGAAGTGTGGTTTATACTATGCCACTCTTGAATAAAGACTCATATTCTATCCCTTAAACTTCTTTAAAATATTCCAAATAAAACTATAAATGATGTAATATTTCTTAATTGACATGTTATACCTTGTGTTTAGTTTTGAAAATATCGAAGTTATCTGAATTGTAACAAAAGATTTCATTTATCGAATTAGCGCCTCTGTACGTAAGTAAAGCAAACCAAATAAAGCCCATATTTTCACTGATTATACGTTGCAATTTCGTTTTGATATGCTTAATCGGCGGTTGATTATTGTCAAAGGGAATTATCTACATACAAACATAGAAGTATATACTTTATGAAACTAGAAATATACATCCACATTGGTGTAGATCTATTAGAGTTAAATCTTTTTTGTATTATGTTATTCACATATTATTTCATATAATTAAAACAAATATCAATCATTTACATTGAAGTAGGTAGGTTTGCCTCTTAGGTTCTCCTTCTGAAATTCTGTTATTTGTAATATTTGAAATCTTTATTCAAAATAATATGTATTAATTTATTATATTTCGTAATTACGACCAAAATTATTCTAATTCATATAGAGAGAAAAACTTTTGATAATTTCGATGAAAAAATTATGCAACTCTTATGATACTCTATAAAAATAAAAACATTAATTTATTTATTCAATTGCGATTTATAAATAGATGACAACTTGTTGAAAAGAGAGAACTATTCGAACACTGCTGCTAAATATGGCTAAGAACCAAAACAATATTGCGAAAGAGAATTATTTGTTGGATTAAAATAAAAAAAAATCGTCGAATTAATAATCAATGTAAAATAATAGTTAATAACTGCCCATTTTTTAAACTAATATGCAACTCATGGCTAATATTGTATTTACAGAAGTAGTATATAAAGATATACAACAAACGTTAGTACGAGAATGACCCAACTTTCGCATGTATTTTTTTAAGGCATAGTTAATCTAATTAACTAAATATTAATGCCATGCCGTGTCATATCCTACTCTTGAACTAGAGATATTGCAACAAATACACACATACACATACTCACACATAGAGAAAATGCTACACAGGCACATGTTTTCCAAAAGATACTGGTTCTTTAAAGCAGATGGCTGACTCTAGAACCCTTTCTCATCATGCGGTATCTTGTTGTCACAGCTGGTGTGGTTTCTAGCTGAGACCGCAAATGGGAGAGATAGAACTAAGATGGCCACAGAAGGACACATGGGAGATTTATTAATGAAAGAGGCAGGCTAAACATGCGCGTGGGAATATTGCTTCAGATGCTCGAAAGCAGCCCCTGCATCAACTTATATATTATTAGAACTTTATAAATCTTAAGAAAACAAATAACAATTCCACAGGTCTGCTAAGGTCGCTTGAAACTACGTGTATCATTCTTCCACTTCCGAAATTGCTTGACAGCCGATGCGATCTGCTTATCTTAGAGGTAGATACATCTAAGGATAGAGTACTGCTGCCATATCTAGAGAACAGATTCATTGATCACACTTCTTTGTCTTAACATTAATCTAGTTGAAAGTGCGTTCCTATTTTCTTACAAAGAAAATGTTTTAATCCTCTCTCTCTCTCTCTCTCTCTCTCTCTCTCTGTATATATATATATATGTATTATATATATATATGTAAGACATTCAGAGCAAAAACTCTTACATACATATCAATAAAATGGCTTCTTACACTTTCATGTATCTATTGTAATACAGAATGTTCATAATCAGAATTGCCATGCAACAAATTCTGGTGTATGGATAATATTACCGTGGGACTGACTTTCTACTAGGTACAACAAGGCCGTTAAAATCTAAATAAATTCTTTTCAATACACCCCCCCATAAGAAATAATCAGTTTACGCATTGGTCAACACTGGTACTCTTTATTTTTCGGTTGGTAATCATATTCGTTTCATTAAGTTTTATCCTCGAATCGGGCTTGCCCTGGATAAGTGATAGTCCAATACACGCACACACACACGCACACACACACATCTGTATATATATATATATATATATATATATATATATATATATATACACATATATATAATCAATACGATTTTACATATAGCAACTAGGTGATTCATTTAGTAACTTGCATGTGATTCAGTTTTATTTTTGTTTAAAAATGCAAATAATAATAATAATAATAATAATAATAATAATAATAATAATAATAATTATATAAGAAAACATGACTTGCTTTTAAAATCGCAGCCAACGCTGTAAGGTACTTCCCTTTCTATCGAGACAAATCTCACCCCAGATCAGCTAATAATGAGCTGGCAAAATGTTTTCCGCTGCCGGTCATTCTAATTATAATAAAACTCGAGTTGTTCACTAATTATAGATATGAACTTCAGACGAAAAAAAGGGGGATAAACCTTGTCAGATGGTTTACTTTTCCTCTAGCCAAAAGAATAAATACAAAAAAGACGTTACTTGAAGTCAGTCAGTGCACTTTGCGAACCTAATCATATAACAAAAAAATTGTAGGAGTTATGTTCAAAGAGCAATCAGACGCAGATTTAATACATATATTTACTAAAAGGAATGTCATTTACTGTGAAATATCCATTGGGTTCAAAATGTTTCATTTCGATTTTAATTCTCTGAAATTTATAACGAAATGTTAACATCTACTGGAAATAAATAACGTTGATGTATCATACAAACTGTTTTGGACCGCATCGGCTGATATTTTATTAAGTATCATTCGTTAATTAATGTGACTCTAAAATATTTTGCGCCATATCTGAAGAATATATCTGCGATTAAAATTAACTATTCCATCTTCTATTATATTTAAACGCATATGCTGCTGTCTTTACCCCCGGATTGATAAGTGGAAAAGTCTACTGCCTATAGTAAGCGTAGGACAAAGTCAAAATCTACTGTAGTTCTGTTGTTACTTTCTGTCTCCAACTTCAAATAGTTTTACTAACTAACCCATACTTAATATTAACAGTTTTGTTTAACAGGAATTTATGCAAATTTAGTGCTTCATAAAAATGGCATTATACTATTCCCAGCAATTAGGGCAGACAAACTGAAAAACTTGATAGAAAACAAACAAAAAACAACTTATTTCGTACTGAAAGAAAACTTTCAAAAAGGTTCACTACCTTTAACATATATGGATCGGTCGAAAATGTTCTTTATATACATATGGTCACAATTATAAGTTGTAATTGAATTTTCAATAATTCTTTAAAAGACAGACAAAGAAAAATCCCACTTTAACTGTAACCCTGCTGGATTAGTTGTGTGTAACACAGCAGATACAGATGCACTATTATAAAGAACGAAAACAATATTTTTATAATTTTCAGAAGATTAAGACTATGCGGTTATATGAACATGTATTTTTTTGAGTAAAAGTTACTTTTTGTATATATGGTTTGCCTTCCATTTCTTGATTGTTAACTGAATTACATAATTACAAGATATTTGTAAGAAAGAAGAAAAAATGCGTTTTCAGTGTTAAAATATTTTGAAATCAGAAGCGTAAAAAATCGTATGCATAATTGGTTTTATGTTCTAATTAAATAAATTCACAACACCCCCTCTTTACTGAGGACGACGATTCACAATTTCTGAACTGCAATGTGTTATATCAGCTTCCAATAATACGTTACGTCTGCACAGCTCAAGTTCCTACTAAACGAACTCCTCCCGTTCTTCAAACGCTTGCATACGAAAATCATTTAATTTGCATAGGGTCACTGAGAATTCGTCCTAGTTCGAGCGATCGTTGCTGACAAAATAAACTGAGAGTTGTAATTTTGTGTGTTTTCTTTTATTCGACGGTTTAAACCTATAAGACGACCAGACGTGTGCATATTTTTTTAAAATAAAGTTTTCTTTAAATCCTTTTACAATGTTTTCTATGATAAGGTGCTTACTGGAGAGGCAATGTAAAACTTACCAATATCTATAAGTTAATGTTATATTATGACCACGCTTGTATTCAAGCTTACCTTTCTTTTGTCATCAGTCTACGTAGGTATTCATTTAAACACAGACACCTCCGGAATACAGACTGATATATAAATAAATTCTAATTGAATTCTGTGTGCTGTAATATGTGTGATGTATAAGTTATGAACGAAATATGAATATTTGAATTGTCTTTCATGGCGCATGTCAGTTTTAGAGTATATAACTGAAATTCTATTATTTACCATATAAATTTTCAAAAATCCAGAATACTTGCATAAGTATATTTCATTGATCGAAAAACTGACAATAGTTTTATTGATTTGCGTTCGTATTTGACATCTATAAAACTAAAATACTCTAAAACTTTGAAAAACATTCTGAAGATGATATTAAGTTAAATTGGTAATTTTTATTTTCCATTTGGTACAAGTTACTTGGTGTATATTTTGTTTGTTTTAAATCTCACGGCCACATTCTGACTTTATTTCAGTTTGAAATTTAAAAAATTCAAAACATTCTTTATTGTATTTACAAAGTAAAAACTAAAAAAAAAAATATCAATAAGAATTTTTATAATGGTTCAGCATTGCAGCAGGAGTGTGTACACAATTACCCATTAATTCTCCGAGAAAATAACAACAAAAACTATGCTCTTGTTACATTGTCGTTGTAAAAATGTTCATTTTTGAGGAAGATGAAACAACGTACATAAAGAGGAAATGCTATCTACCACATGAGGATAAACTGGACGCCGGAAAAATGAGGAGAATCAAGTGGCACGGTAATGTAATTTCTCTTTGATAGGCTCATCAGAGTGGTGGTTGATGGGCAGAAATCAGAGGCCCACAGTATTAATCAGTGGTCCATCCTGGGTCCAACTCTCTTCCTGATCTACATCAATGATCTCCCAAAACACATACTTAAACTATTTGTTGACATATATGCTGATGACACGACCATCTATGGCAACACATCTAAGGCCGTAAATGACAAAGTTCTCCCTGATTCTTTCTCCTCTGATCTCGAGCGCGTGGTATAGTGGGGGAAGAGGTGGCTGGTCATTTTTAATGCATCTAAAACCAAGCTGCTATCTTTATATCATCAACGCTCTGATCCTCATCTGACATGAATTGAAATGGATAGCTCTCGTCTAGGAGAAGCTCCATGTTTGGACAAGCTTCTGGGCTTGACCTTTACTCCTGATCGGAAATGGAACACGTATATCAAGTCTGTTGCCAAGATTGCTGGAAAAATAGTAGGATCCTTCTACCGCTCCAGAAGATATCTCACTACTGATGCAATTCTCTATCTATATAAAAGCCAAGTACGTCAAAGGATGGAGTACTGCTGCCACATCTGGGCAGGAGCTGCTAAAACAGCCTATCCTGCCTTGACAGAGTACAAAATAGACTTTGTGGCTTAGTGGGGGATGCCTTTTTCTCTTCCCTTCAACCTGTCTTCCACAGAAGAGACGTAGCGAGCCTGTCTTTGTTTTATCGTTATTTCCATGACAGGTGCTCGTCTGAGCTCCAGTCCCTGGTCCTCCCTCGCCAATATTTCACGAAAAACACCCGTCTAGCTGAAACCACTTCAATAATTTTCCCCACTGTTTATCTGTGCCTAAATAAAAACGTAGATTCCATGAACAAGGATTCTTTCTTAGAACTGCACGCCTATTGAACTCTGTTCCGTCTGCCTGCTTCCCATCTGACTACAGCCTGGATATCTCCAAGTCCAACGTAAACACATTACTGATGAACCGCCTCCTAAAGTAGACACTTCATTACATCTCCACACTAACGTACTGTACATGCAATAACCCTTATCCCTGAGAGGCTTCCGGGCCTTGATAAGTGGTGACCAACTTGTAATAAAAAACCCTCATAAATATCTAATGAAAACATATCCCAGGCGGTTAGACAGTGAACTTCGAGCATTTCTGTGTCGCTTGTTTGTAATGAATATAATTATTACTTCTAACACGTATTAAACTGAGTAAACACTGAAACTAATAAATATATCTCTACAATTATATAAAGCAACTTTGCATTTCTGTGTGTATGAATTCGTTCGTTACAGATTCCGAAACAGTTGAATAAATTTTGTTTAAAATTTACAGAAATTTATTGTATAAGTCTGGGAGTGATCTTAGTAAAGTTCTCCCTCAGAATATCCCCGATAATTACCGATTATCGATAATCGAAACCGTTATTTTAATTTAAAGCCATTTTATCCACATCGTCGCGTAGCAACAGTTGTAGAAAATTCTCCTATGATTAAGTTGATAGCGTGTTTTTTAAAAAAAATGTTCGTGCATGGCGTGATCTGTAGGTTCAAACTCCGCACGCGAATTTCTTTTTTTTTTCATTTACTGCAAACAAGTAAAAACTTTAAAAATCATGTGTTTTTTTTGCATGACGTGGTCTGTAGGTTCAAATCCCGCACGAAAATTTATTTCTGCTGCATGCTAATATATATATGTGTATATATATATATATATATATATATATATATATATATATATATATATATATATATATATTGAGTGATTTCTATAGTGTCCAGTGGTTCAGGGTCGCCTGATGAAGTTTCATGGACTGAAACAGATGGCTGTTTGTAGCGACGAAATGTAAGTGTTACCTTCAATAAATAATAATGATAATAATAATAATAAGAAGGAGATGAAATATATATATATATATATATATATATATATATATATATATATATAACAAAATACGTTATTTTATAATCTTTCACTCGATAGTAAAAACCAATGTGTATATTAATAAATGAATATATATCAATCCTATCACACAAAATCTTGCTTATAAAAAACTCCAGGACGAAAACATGTAAAGTGGTTAGGGAAAGAACAAGAGCAAACAATAGAAACTCGATTTACATCAAATTTGGAAACGCGATAATGTTTATGAAACGTTTTCTTTCATTTTTCCTTTTTCATGATTTTTATACATTTGTACATCGAAAAAATTAGTTTTATTAATTGTTTAACTTCATCGATTTACTTATTATCTTATATGACTATGGATATTTGTTCGAAAAATAACGGAGCAAAATTTTCCCATGATTTTTTAAAGAAGTTTTGCATTTGAATTAAAATAGTTGGATCGTCAGTGTATGCATATATTTAAGGAATATGTTAAATGATACATTATATATACATACACACACACGCACTTATATATATATATATACACACATATAATGTATTATTTTATGTATTCACCTAAATTATGAGGTAAAGAAATATCATGTGTATAAATTTTCAGTATTTATTTCCACAATGCTCAATTCATGAATGCAGTTTAGCGGTAAAGAATGTTTTATATTGCTATCAATTTATTGAGAAATATTTGCGTTTCATTGCCGAAGAAAATTCAATTTGGTAATATTAATTGGAATCGGAATCGGAAAAAAAACAGATTCTTCGGGGTATACGAATTGCTATTGGAATCGAAGAATCTTAGCTTAACATCTGATTTCGAAATTTTTGATTTTGTTTTAATTTGTTTGCTCGCTTTTGTTTACCGATCCATTTCCTATTACTGGTACGTATAAAAAAAAACTATAAATAGTTATTGACTATATATGTACATTGATAATTATTAATAAAAATAATAACAACACTATGGATAAATAGAGACATTTTAAGAGAATCGAAGTCGGGTACAGTAATTGTATCGGAATCGAGAAAAATATTGGAATCCTACAATTAGCAATGCGTGTGTATGTGCGTGTGTGCGTGGGTATGTGTCTGTGTCTCTTTGTGTCTGTATCTCTTTATGTGTGTGGCTGTGTGTATGTGTGTATGTGCGTAGGCAGGGGGCACTGGGAAGAGGTTCATCATTTTGCTTATATACTGACTCCGGTGTTTAACATTTGGGCGAATGGTGTGTGTTTTTTCTTCTCTCTGTCCACTTCTATATTTGTACACGTGCGTTTACGTTTAAGATTCGCTTATTATTCTAATACTTTGTTTAGCTGGCCACAGTTGTGAAAGGTCTGCCGTATGTTTGTCGAGGGATGAATTTATCTTCACTGCTTTCCTTATCTAAAGCATTATCACCTGTTTTTACCACTGAATGATTCAACTTGTGACCCCACGCTCATTAGGGCTGGCCGCAGAAGATGCCTGACCGAGGGAAATAGTAATTCAATATGAAAAACTAGTTCATTTAAATATCTTATTTCTTCTTAAATCTTTCAGCTGATACCCTGAGTAACTTTAAAATTTCATGATAAAAAATATGAAAAATAAATATTTTATCACAATATAATCAGGTAGTAAAACAAACTAGAGGGGGATGCCACATGACTACCGCGAAAAAAGAGATAAGTGATCGTACGTTCGTGTCACACCGTCATCAGCTCTAAGTGACAATTTCAGTTGAAAATCCAATCTTTATGCGGTAAAATAGCACAGAAAACGTAAAATAGTATGCCACGACTAAAAATGATAATACTGAAATTAATATTTGATTAACACGCTTCCGAGATCTTAAGAAAAACGTGTCAGCTCCCCTTTCCTTCGAAAATGACCTTAAACCAGAGTATGATCTGTCAATTCATTTATGTATAGTTTTATTACAACGTTTTAAAATGAATATTTCTACTCTTACTCATCCGAAACAAGGCGTACGACACTATTATTCGGGATGATTCTTACATTTAATTGTTTCGAGATGATTATACATATATTGTTTCATATTACACGTACACTTTTGCATGTCAATACAGTCAGGGACATGGAAGAGAATTACAAAGGCTAACATTCCGGAAAAAAGACCCTATTATAAAAGAAGGATTTCCAGAATCTAAATACTTCAATCGTAAACGGATGGAATTTTGGTGTTGGTCGGATTGATCAGAGGTATGTACATCGAGGTGACACGGTACATATACATCAGAGTACATTTTATTGAAGTACTTGTAAAACAAACACAAAGATTCAACTTTAATATTTTTAAATATTAAGATAAATTCTTCTTAGGAACGTGATTGGCGTCGGAATTAATCTGATCTATATAAGATAATATTCATATCATCACACACGCATTTATATTATTACACACACATATACATATACTCATGTATATATGCATGCATATAATGTTCCTCTCCGGACAGAAACAACATTAGATCATCTTAAAATCACTTATACTAAAGATCATAAAAAATCTAGAAACATCATAAGCATGTTGACCTGATTTCATCCCGACTGTAATAATTAGAAAATGCTTCGCTGAGGTTGCTCCAGTTATCTCAAAACTTTACTAGAAACGCCTTAATGGATCTTGCTTTCCTGATTGATGGAAAACAAACATTCTGGCTTAAGAACTGCCCCATTAAATTACCGTCCCATTAGCATCCTCCCTCTTTTCGCCAAAATAATTGAGCCCATAATTTACCAAGCTCTAGTCCATCACCTCCCAGCTGCTAAAATTCTATCCGACCAACAATATGGATTTAGGCAAAACTGTTCTACTGCAAATATCTTAACTGTAATCTCTGAACGTGTATACTATTAATTGAATCAAACAGAGGAGGCTAGGACAGTAGCCCTAGGTATATCTATAGCTTTATGGCACGTTAGTTTTCTCGGGAAAATCAGATACCATGCTAATACTTGAAGAATACATAACGTAATAAAATCCTTCTTTAATAAGAGAAAAAATCAGGTTGTGTTCGATCGTCGCCCGTCGCAACAGCATGAGAAAAATGCGGGTGTTCCTCAGAGGTCAATCATTGAACTTTTATTATTACTGATATTCATAAATTATCTCTCTGATAAAATTGTCTCTGAGATGATTATAGTTGCTGACGACACCAGGCTCTATAATAAATATGAGGGGTAAAGAACTAACATGTATCCAAGGCAATGGCGGAAGCACTATAGGAAGACTTCCAGTCTGTAGTGGAATGGGCCAAAAATTGATAGTAACAATGATGCATTACTTGAAAGCACTTCATTCAAACATCTCGGCTTAACATTAACAGGGAACATGAGTTGGATCAGATACATGGAGAGCATTGCCCAGGCTGCTGCAAAAAGCTGGGCTCTCCATCATGCTTAAATGTTTCTTACGCCTTACAGTATCCTGTACATCTACAAGGCCATCATTCGCCTATGTATGGAGTATTGTTGTTCCATTTGGGTTGGTGCATCTGCTAATAGTCTCTTCATCGTAACAGAGTTCAAAAGAGAATCGTCAACCTAATAGGTTCCTTACTATCAGCTCCGTTTCAACCGATGCCCCATCGATAAAATCTTCCATCCCTCTGCCTGCTTTACGAGTATTGTAATCGTAGGTGTTTCAACGAACTAAAAACCCTTGTTACCTTTCGACGTGATGCCCCCGAGAAACCCGACGATCAGCAAAATTCCCATATAGAAAAAAAGCTTTCTACTCTAATAGTTTCTTCCGTAAAACTGCCAGACTTTGGAACTATCTTTCGGGTTCTTGCTTTCTTGACTACTATTACATATAGAAGTTGAAATGTAATGTAAACGGACTTTCTTGCTGCTCAACTTCCTACATAGTACTTCTGCAAATTATGTTTCAGATAGTGTCCCCCTACATCACAGTGGTTCTGTGCTTTGTTTAAGGTGAAAACGCTACAAAAATATATAATAATTATTTGTAATAGACGGATAGATAAAGTGGGAGAAAGTGTGTGTGAATGTGTGTGAGAGAGAGAGAGAGAGAGAACGAGAAAGAGAGAGATTTTTACCGTGCATTACTTATAGTGATAGATAATAACTTTCACTATTGGTTGTAGTTGAAACTCCCTGCTCGTTTCGGATACTTTCTAACTTCTTAAATTGGATTAATTTTATCCCTGCAGTGACGTTTTAATTCATATTTAGAACAATCTTCTGCAATATTCGTTCCGTTATTAAACTCATTAAAATCCGATCCATCTTTCATACTCGAAAACATATGTCCGAATAAGTATTCAGTCAGTATATTTACTATTAGATGTTTTTATACCCAAAATAGCTAGGTTAACTAATTTTTATTTATCTCTAAAAACTATCCATGTTCAACAGAGTAAAATCTAAGTTGAGATGCGACTGTATACGTATAATGTAAAATACAGATTTAAATAAAGGACACGAAGGTAAACACCCAGGAATTATTTTGTCTGGAAAAACAGAAAAAATCAAGCAAGAAATGTCTAGTAATATCTAGCAGAAAAACAACATGAATACAACGACAGTTCTTCATGTGTTTTGAGCTAACCTTGCTCGACTTTGTGCGAAAACGTTGGACATCGCTGTTCGATATTGAGCGGAAGCACATTTTATATTGACGGTATAATAAATAGTTATGATCAATGAGGAGAATTTTACGCAGACTAGAAGTTTAAAACATAATCATGGTAGATCAAATAAATGAAATGTAATACTTAACTATGACAGACAAACAAAATCGTTAAAAATAAAGCATGCTAGATTAACAAATGCGCCATTTAAAATTTCATTATGTGAGACGAACGAAGCTGATATTTAAAACTTTAGGCAAACAGACCGGCAAAATTGATATTTCAAATTTTAATGTGACTGATTGACAAAAGTAATATTTTGAAGTTAAGATTGCTAGATTTATCTCCAGGCAGTTAAATTGATATCACGTCTGTTAGAGACGCGTGGATGTATCTTTAAAACATTACTCTGTTGTTTTTTAAGCTTCGGCCTGACAGACATGAACATTCTCTTGGAATCATAAGCGTGACAGATCGATGTACAGACCGACAGAGAATATCTATAGAAATTGCTGGATGTATTCGAAATATCATTTTAAACTTAAGCGTGAAAGACGGACTGATGGACCGACAAAGCATTTTATAGAAATGCATTGACTTATTTTTAAATTCGAATTCAAATTGAAGCGTGGTAGATGGCACAGATCGAAACGCGTATCAAACAATTTTAGAGAACTATAGTATGCATCTAAACATTCTATTTTAAACTTAAGAATCACAGACTAATAGGTAGATATTTTGGTTACATTCTTGGTATATCTGTTCTGATATAGTTTATCAATCCAGTGTGAGTATTTTAGAAAACTGATTTTTTCGCACGTTTAAAATTAATCTTGTATCTAACATTTTCTTTTTGATGAGAAATGTAGAGAAAGTGTGTATCGATACTGCGCGATGGAAATGATTTTTAAAACTTCAAGATAAACAGATTACTGGGCGGACAGAACACTTTAGAAAGGTATGTGGACGCATTAAAAAATAAACAACTATTGAATATTATTTCAAACCCGAAGAAACTTATAAATATTTCTCAAAGAGAGAACCAGAAATGCCACAAATATTTAAATAAGACTTCTGTTTGCTTATGAAGAATGATGGCGGGTTATGACATTTACTCACGGGACAACCTTCGACTCTTTCTCCCACACACATATTTTAATTTTTATTTCCTTAGTTTTCGTAAAGGTTAACATTTATAAAGAATAACAAACATCACAAAACATAACAAAAAAACAATGTCTGAAATCGTTTTGGAAAGTTGGGCTTTTGCTTCGGCTCATTAAAGAATAATTTTTGTACTTGTTATTTTTTGGTGGGTGCGAGTTTAGTGTTTTCTTCTTGTTTTACTTGGAGGGTAGGTGACAAAAATGAGGCGGTCTTGAAATGCCAAAGTAAATTTCGGATTTTGCCAGAGGTCAAAGTTGACTTCCTGGATGCATATGTTAATAAGAGAATGTCGTGAGTGCGACGCCAAGTTCAAATTATTACAAAGGAAAACGTGTCACATTGGCTGAGTTAGTCTGATTGTGCATACATTATGTGAGTAAAGAGAGACATGCCTCTCTCTCCCCTTTCCCCATCCGCTCTATCTTTCTCTCTCAATAAGCACATGCCCACACGCACACACTCTTTCACGAACACGTACAAACCCACACACATATGTATATATATATATATATATATATATATATATATATATATATGTGTATATATATATGAAAGTTATATAGTCGCATCTTCTCGTACACTTGTAGATGATTTTCTCGTGCATAATGTCCTAGTAGATTACGCATTCTTGAGACAGTTAAAATGAATCACTACTCAGTTCGTAAGAAATTGTCTCGAGTTTTGACACGTGAGTTTGAATGTGTTAAACTGATGAACAGAATTTAGGGTGAAATTCGAGTCTTGGCTTTCCGGTTGGTTGGCTGTCATTAGTCTTGTAAGCTGTGATGTTATTTACTGCAAATTATTATATATACATACACATATATTTTTGTGTGTGTATATATATATACTAGCATGGGTGCCCGGCGTTGCCCGGGTGTTTGGAGGTGTATGCTGAGCAAAAAAAAAGGGGGTAATTTTTTAAACTTTGACCCCTATTATGACCCCTGAAAATTTATTGTTTTGGGCTCAAATCAAGTTATTAAGTTAGATCCATGTCCACGGAAGCTATATCTAAAATTTAAAGTGTGTAGACCCAAAATTGTCGGAGAAGTTTGGTAGAGTTCTCAAAGCTCAAATCGTTGAACTTTGACCCCTTAATCGCCAAATTTCTGGCTAAAAACCGATCACATAGATTTTTCCAAATCTCAGTACCCTGTATATCAAATTTCGAGTCTGTAGACTAAAAATTGACAGAGTTATTTCGTAGGGAAATGTACACAGACACACACACACACACACTTTCACTTTTATAGATATATAGATTTAAAATTTGAGTCTGACAGAATGACAAAATTATATTGCAAACCGATATATTAAACAAACGAACTTCAAAGAGACAAATGAACACATAAGTAAAAACAATTTGTATTAGAAAACATTTATTATTCCACGTCTTTTTTTTACAGACCTGACGACTGAGGTTCGCTCTTAATAAAAATTGTTTTTTATAGTCTTAATTTTGACTTCCTTTTTCATAAAAAACTAAATAAAAAATCCAGAAAGAAAAGAAATTTAATTTTATTTTTTCATTAATTTCTTTCTGTGCAAAGCAATTCTTTCAAACTTACTCTGTTTCCAAAATGTTTTTATTTTATTCCCCTCCCCCTTCATTCATTTTCCTCCGCATCCTGGCAAGATTACTGTACACATAGATTCGAAAAAATAGTCAAAAACAAATATATAAATAAATGTTATCAAAGGCAAGATAAGTTACTTTTCTACCTAACTGGATATCTTTTTTGTGTTTTTATTCAATGTAATATATTTATTCAGCTCGAAAAACATACAGTGTTTACCGATGTGTTGGAAAATTCAAGATGGCGTCTCACACCCTCTTTAACACCGTAAGTTTGGGAAAAGGTGTTATAAATAAAAAAAACTATACAAAATACTATTAAAAACCCGCCGAATATATGTCAACCTATGTCACGGTAACATATATTGAGCGAGTTTTTAACAGTATTTTAACAGGGCACATCGTAAAAACTGACCCATTAATTTTCCTGAAGTAAAAACTATATCGTTTTTAAACTTTTAAAACTGTACATTATAAAAAGAAAACTGTTCGAGTGATTTTTTTTTTTTTTACATGGGTGTCACCACTTATCAAGGCCCAGAGGCCACTCAAGAATAAGGGTTAATAGGTATACATTAGTCATTGTGATTTTAGCATAGTAAACAGTGGGAATTTTGTAACTTGGATTACTTGAAAAAGAAAACTGTTCGAATGATTGAAAATGAAAACAAAATAACAATGTAAATATATTGATAAGAAAAAAACAAAAACAAACGAAGTTTCCGTTTCAGGAACCCGAGTTTAATTTTATGTCGTAATCATTCAACTCGTTAGCGGTTTTATTCAGCGATTAGGGATAACCATACGACATATCTAATTACCAAAGCGATTTTTTTTTATTTTTTTTTTTTTTATTAAAACTAAACCTGTTTAGTTTTAATGAACCAATTTTTTTAAAGCCAACACTTTAGTTATTTTGAGAGCGTGCAACTGCACCCGAAAGGTTGATTAGGAAACTCCAAATCCTTTTATGACTCGAAAAAAAAAGGGCTTTTTTATCGGCTTAAATGATAAACTAATGTTAAATATTAGTATTTGCCATCGATTCTGAAATAAAATGAAATCCTGACATTGTGATCATTTTTGCAGGTGTTATGTGCCAAATATTGAAATAAGAATGTTTAAATTCAATTATTGTAATTTAAGTCTTTAAGTTTAAAGTCGATTTTATTTATAAAATATCTTTTTAGAAATCAATCTCAAAAACAATCTGAACAATAAATCTCTTTTGTTATGGCTAAGTTTTTGTCAAGGGTAGAAATTATAATAGACAAGTATTCATCCATGATGACATTTTACCGATTTCCTGGTTTACAGGTATTCTTGCTAAATTTCTTCGAAAGAATTGACATAAACAATACTTCAACTAAATACGTATATTTCATGCAACAATGACTTTTATTTCTTCTGACTTTTCCTAAACTAAACATAAAACATCGGTTAGGGTTAGTTTAACATTCTGTAAAAGTACCTTCCGTTTTTTTTTTGTTTGTTTTTTTTTTGTACTTCTGCAGAGAAGGTAAAAAACCGATAAAAACTGGATATATTTTTCGTGTTTTTATTCAATTTAACATGTTTATTCAGCTCGAAAAGAATACAGTGTTTACCGATGTGTTGGAAAATTCAAGATGGCGTCTCACACATTCTTTAACACCGTAAGTTTGGGAAAAGGTGTTATAAATAAAAAACTATACAAAATACTATTAAAAACCCGCCGAATATATGTCAACCTATGTCACGGTAACATATATTGAGCGAGTTTTTAACAGTATTTTAACCGGTTTTTTATTTATTACACCTTTTTCCAAACTTACCGTGTTAAAGAGAGAATCGGGCGCCATCTTGAATTTTCCAATACATCGGTAAACACTGTATGCTTTTCGAGCTGAATAAACATGTTAAATTGAATAAAAACACGAAAAATTTGCCTTTGATAACATTTATTTGTTATATATTTGTTTTTTGGCAACTTATTCGAATCTATGTGTACAGTAATACAAACCCGAAATGAATTTAAGACATCGAGTGAAATGAGAAAAAGAAGTCAGCGGGTTTGGTTGCCATAACAACGTGACGGTAGTGAACGTGTGTGTGTGCGTGTGTGCGCGTATTTCGTGTAGTTTAGTATTTTTTTGCGTAGTTTAGTATTTTTCGTGTAGTTTTGTGTGCGCGTATTTCGTGTAGTTTCGTATTTTTTTAATTTGTAAATAACAAGTTATTAAAAAATTAAACCCTTCCAAGATGGACAATAAATAAAGCCATAATATTTTATGGTAAAGGTAAGAGCGTAGAAACGATTGTTTTTTAGGAGATGTGATTATTGGATTAACCAATCAGAAATCGTCTATGGCACACACATCTCTGTTTTTATAGATATATATAGAATAGATAGAAGATAGATAGAAGATAGATATAGATAGATAGATAGATAGATAGATAGATAGAAGATAGATAGATGGATATATATATTATATATACATATATATATGTACATATATATATACAAATATATATATATATAAATATATACATATATATATATATATATATATATATATTTATATCGATTTATAATCTCCTCTTAATGTCTAATATGTGTAGAAAAAGCTGGTCATCCTTCGTAGGAATGTGATGTCCTTCAACAAATACGTTGTTCCGAAACCGTGTCTGGGGAGTCGGCAAATTTCAGTTAATGTTTGTAGATGTGATATCTACTGCCTGCATACCAGCAGCAACTACCTTAGTTGTATAGGACGCGTTGCTTGTCACATCGTAGAATGTAGAACTGGATAAAAATATGAGAATTTTAAAAATCGAGGCATAGCCAATAGATTGTGCCGTGGCCCATATGGTTAGGTCGTCAATATTGCACACTTCATGAGTGCGACGACCCGGGTCCGTGCCTATGTCCGAGCACGTCATTTATGACTTTGGGTCTGGCGTTGTCCGTTGTCGATGCAATTGCTCGATTCTGGGTTCTAGCTTTATCGTGAAAGGTGTATGTGAACGGGTATTTATCTCTCTCTCTCTCTCGTATATATATATATATATATATATATATATATATATATATATATATATATATATATATATATATATATGAAAAAGTAAGAATGGAAAATGAAGTCAAAAAAATTATATATTGGTAAATATAGAATGTTTTATTTATTCAATTATGGTTTACAGATATTAGACCGTGGACAGAACGGGCTGTTTATCCCAAGGAATTTTGAAGCCTAATGCGTCACATCATCTAACACCCTAAACAAATATTTATTTATTTATATATATATATATATATATATATATATATATGTATATATATATATCTTCGAAACAGTGTTTTGTGGTAATTAACTGAGTACCTCTTCAAGAAAATTGATACTATTCTTAACTCATGCAAGTAAAACTATTCAGCGATTCAGGAAGATCAAATGGCTTACTGACAAATACTTTTCAAAACAAGGACACTTTTTCTATTTTTTAAGGTTTTATATACATTTCACACACACACGCACGCACTATATATATGTATATATATATATATATGTATATATATATATATATAAATATATATATATATATACTAGCATGGGTGCCCGGCGTTGCCCGGGTGTTTGGAGGTGTATGCTGAGCAAAAAAAAAGGGGGTAATTTTTTAAACTTTGACCCCTATTATGACCCCTGAAAATTTATTGTTTTGGGCTCAAATCAAGTTATTAAGTTAGATCCATGTCCACGGAAGCTATATCTAAAATTTAAAGTGTGTAGACCCAAAATTGTCGGAGAAGTTTGGTAGAGTTCTCAAAGCTCAAATCGTTGAACTTTGACCCCTTAATCGCCAAATTTCTGGCTAAAAACCGATCACATAGATTTTTCCAAATCTCAGTACCCTGTATATCAAATTTCGAGTCTGTAGACTAAAAATTGACAGAGTTATTTCGTAGGGAAATGTACACAGACACACACACACACACACTTTCACTTTTATAGATATATAGATTTAAAATTTGAGTCTGACAGAATGACAAAATTATATTGCAAACCGATATATTAAACAAACGAACTTCAAAGAGACAAATGAACACATAAGTAAAAACAATTTGTATTAGAAAACATTTATTATTCCACGTCTTTTTTTTACAGACCTGACGACTGAGGTTCGCTCTTAATAAAAATTGTTTTTTATAGTCTTAATTTTGACTTCCTTTTTCATAAAAAACTAAAAAAAAAATCAAGAAAGAAAAGAAATTTAATTTTATTTTTTCATTAATTTCTTTCTGTGCAAAGCAATTCTTTCAAACTTACTCTGTTTCCAAAATGTTTTTATTTTATTCCCCTCCCCCTTCATTCATTTTCCTCCGCATCCTGGCAAGATTACTGTACACATAGATTCGAAAAAATAGTCAAAAACAAATATATAAATAAATGTTATCAAAGGCAAGATAAGTTACTTTTCTACCTAACTGGATATCTTTTTTGTGTTTTTATTCAATGTAATATATTTATTCAGCTCGAAAAACATACAGTGTTTACCGATGTGTTGGAAAATTCAAGATGGCGTCTCACACCCTCTTTAACACCGTAAGTTTGGGAAAAGGTGTTATAAATAAAAAAACTATACAAAATACTATTAAAAACCCGCCGAATATATGTCAACCTATGTCACGGTAACATATATTGAGCGAGTTTTTAACAGTATTTTAACAGGGCACATCGTAAAAACTGACCCATTAATTTTCCTGAAGTAAAAACTATATCGTTTTTAAACTTTTAAAACTGTACATTATAAAAAGAAAACTGTTCGAGTGATTTTTTTTTTTTTTTTTACATGGGTGTCACCACTTATCAAGGCCCAGAGGCCACTCAAGAATAAGGGTTAATAGGTATACATTAGTCATTGTGATTTTAGCATAGTAAACAGTGGGAATTTTGTAACTTGGATTACTTGAAAAAGAAAACTGTTCGAATGATTGAAAATGAAAACAAAATAACAATGTAAATATATTGATAAGAAAAAAACAAAAACAAACGAAGTTTCCGTTTCAGGAACCCGAGTTTAATTTTATGTCGTAATCATTCAACTCGTTAGCGGTTTTATTCAGCGATTAGGGATAACCATACGACATATCTAATTACCAAAGCGATTTTTTTTTATTTTTTTTTTTTTTATTAAAACTAAACCTGTTTAGTTTTAATGAACCAATTTTTTTAAAGCCAACACTTTAGTTATTTTGAGAGCGTGCAACTGCACCCGAAAGGTTGATTAGGAAACTCCAAATCCTTTTATGACTCGGAAAAAAAAGGGCTTTTTTATCGGCTTAAATGATAAACTAATGTTAAATATTAGTATTTGCCATCGATTCTGAAATAAAATGAAATCCTGACATTGTGATCATTTTTGCAGGTGTTATGTGCCAAATATTGAAATAAGAATGTTTAAATTCAATTATTGTAATTTAAGTCTTTAAGTTTAAAGTCGATTTTATTTATAAAATATCTTTTTAGAAATCAATCTCAAAAACAATCTGAACAATAAATCTCTTTTGTTATGGCTAAGTTTTTGTCAAGGGTAGAAATTATAAT
>NC_136518.1:22786239-22933739 GCF_053919585.1 Euprymna scolopes
TCATGAAGCGTAGTACGAACTTACATGTTTAACAATTTAGGAACGCTCTATCTCGTCGCCTAACCGTAAATCTTGTAAAGTCTATCTTATTTTACCAGCATGTACAAAAACATGAATCTCATGTAAAACACATCTAAATAATCAGACAAAACTAATTCTAAAACTAATTTTAAAATTAAAAAAATATATATTTGTCTATATTTACCTATAAGTCATACAATTAATAACATTACGCATTAAACCCGTAACAGCATTTTGAAAATATTTAAGATAATACAACTCATGCTGGGATGCTAACCCTGGTGTGTTATTTTGATGTTTAACCGATTCGCGTTGCTTGCTGCTATTGAAATATTTTTCTGTTTCATTTAGTTTTGTTACCCAAAATTGATGCGTTAACATATCAAATACATTCGTGATACATAACGATTATATATATATATATATATATATATATATATGTATATATATATATATATGTATATATATATATATATATATATATATATATATATATATATATATATATATATATATATATATATTAGGTGGGACGATTGCTAATTTATAATTAAAAATAAAAAAATCGGTTTCATAAGGAAAAACAAACAAAATCAATAAATGGTACGATGGTTTCGGAAACGATTTTTTTATTGAGATAGACAATAAGTCTTGGACAATAATTTTATCATTTAGTTTTTTGAAACAAAGTCTCCTCATCCGCAAAAATATTGGGTAGTTTTTTTTTTCTAAAGACACCAAAAATACACCTATCATTTTTTTTAAGTAGGGCAGATATATCTGGAAAATATTTTAAATATAAAGGAAAATGGTTACTTTGTTATGTTGATAAACAGAGTAAGATAAAATAAAAATAAAATAAGGTAAATCTGGTTACGAGAGTGTAAATTTTAAATCTTTTTAGCAAAAATATAAATACCTTTTAATGGTTCGCCGTCTAAAAGTCATACGTATCATAATTAATGCATTCATTTGAATGGTAAATGTAGTTTATGAATGCTTGAAAATGTTGATATACACACTTTCAAAGGAGACGCCAATGGAAGAATATTAACAGTTAAAGTCGTTAGTGACGTTTAATTTAAAATCAGCTGAAATATTTCAATTCCAAATGGAGATAATTTTATTCAAATAGAAAAATAGCTGTTAAAGGGAGATAACTACTAATTATTTAATAGTTGATTTTTTCTATAATAAATGCATCCTATTAGAAGTTATTAAATAAAAATAATATTTGTTAAAATTAGTAATTATAATATTTATAGAACTTACATTAATAAAATAGTAACATATGAATCCAAAGTGAAATATATAATGAAATAAAATAAAATAGAAAATAATGGTAAAATATCAGATAATAATAATAATAATAATAATAATAATAATAATAATAATAATAATAATAATAATAATAATAATAATAGTTATTAATTTATTAATTATACACTTTAAGACAGATTAGTCATAAGATAATTTCATGATTTATGGTGGCTTAATTTTGTCGAATTTAAACCATCGTTTATGAATCCACCCGGAAAGAATTAATCTTTTAAATTCAATAGAACCGTTTTATTGTTTTTTTTTTAATTTTTAAATCTTAAGGGCTTGCACAAAATCTGTAAATAAATATCAATAAAAAAACAAATTCATAGGAGTACAAAATATCTGATATTTCCCCATATAACAGCAAGGGAAGATTTGATTCCAAATATTTCTCATAGGTTATATCTCCCTTCATGTGGAAATATATTCATAATCGTACCGATTATGAATATCTCCATTATCACAAAATATTTATACACTGCGAAATTAACTTTGTGTCTGAAAACAAAAGACCGGAGATATAACATATGATAAATATTTGGAACCAAGTCTCTATTTGGTGTTATATCAGATCATATGAAACTATAGTAGCAAGTTTTTGTTTCCTCTCCATCAAGGCCGAAGGTTTTGGGGAAATATCAGACATTTTGTAATTCCTATGCAAAACTAAAAAAACAAATAACTATGACTGAATTATTAGTAAAGGTGCAGTATCTTTCCACCCACAAAAATTCTTGAAAAATTTTCGAGGGTGACTAAAACGAAAACCACAGTTAAAATTCCAGGAAACGAGTAAATTCAATGATATAAATAAATTATTGTTTTATAAATGGAGGATCATTTTCTGTATTAATTCAACGTAAAATATACAGCCACTTTATAGCCAAGATGGCCATAAAATGGGTGATTATTTTACGTTAAATTTATGTAGAAAATTATTCACCTTTTGTTTAAAAAATAATGGGCGAACTTAAGAGCAAATAACACAAAAGGGTTAAGGTCATTGGCTTATTAATGAACTTACATTGTTAATTTCTGATCAATAGTAGTTGGGATTTCGACCTTATAAAAGTTCTAGCATTAAAAGCAAAATGTAATTTCAAACTCTAGGAGTTGGAATCTGCCACATATTAACAATAAAATGATCCTAGGTTTTATCAGATTCAATTTCTTATTAAAAAATTCCTAAATAAATTTACAAAACTGAAGGACTTATACAATAACATCAACTTTCAACACTATCTACTTATTTCTATCGTAAATTTTTTAATTTAAGTAGTCCTATAAATGCGTATGTTGATGATATTATTAAAATTGTTATTATTTGATTAAGTAGCACTAGGCTAAACGATATTTTATCATTCATTATTTACCTACGGTAAACTATTTTTCCATTTAAACGACAACAGAAGATAGTATATATAATAATGTTAACATAGCAATTTGTCAGGATAAATCTATAATAATTTGGGATAGGATGGGATTAATTACGTACAAATTCTAGGACTAATTCTTATTCTTTACATTGTTTTGAATGTTGATTTTTTATTGAAGCAGTAAGGTAATTTTATATTTAAAGAAAATATGGATAAAGTAAATAGTGAATGTTATTGGAATTTTTGCCTGTATGTATAAAACTTAAATTTCGGAAATTCAGTGAATTTTTTTTATTTTGTTTATTTTGATTTCTTTTTTCTTTTTTCACTTCTATTAGATATTCATTGTATAGTCATCCTAGTAGGGTTTTACATATCTCCACACGTTAACTGCGTGTGTATCAGCATATTGGATCTATTTTGAATCTAGTTTGACTTATTCATTCATTATACACAATTATCTCATTCCTCATACCATGTTTTATAATTACTTCAATTTTATTTTTTTCAATTTTCTATTTCTTTTGTCCAGTTTGGCTCATTCAATAACCCATACGAATAGGCAATTCCTGTCAACATTATTCTTCGTCACTGTTCGCACTATTAATGTGCATATTTATATAAATTAACGTTTAATTGGTGAAGTTAAAAATAAATGAAAATAAAAAGAAACGTCTTAAACTGCAAAGTTTACAAAAGAACATTTTTTTTACAATTTTACCATTTTCTTTGTTTTGCAATGCTTAAGTTTAAAATAGAAATCTTTCGGTTCATTCGTCGCACTCTCCTTCTTAAAATGCTTAAATTACAAAGTTTTGTCCGTTGCTTCTCATGCTTTCAGTAAAAATGGCATTTTCTCTTCCATATGCAAAGTTTTACCTAAGAATAATGTTTACTTGAAGTTTAGTATGTGAATTAAAATAGGATTCAGCAAACATAAAATCATTTCCATTCGTTTCTCATGCATTAAGTTAAATTATCATTTTCATTGGCCTGTCATATATAGTTAAAATATATAATTTTCGTTTATCTGTCATGCTTAAGTTTAAATAGCATGTTAGCATATTTGGTATGTATAAGTTAAAAATAGCACTTCCGCTTATGTGTCATGACAGTGTTTTCGGGTATTTGAAAAGTATGTTATTTTAGTCCATTCGTCGTGTTTGCAATATTTTCCTCCTTTAAGGCTTTTAAATTATTTTGGCCGTATTTTATCTCCCTTTCCTTTTTGTTTTTATCTGCACTTTTCAAAACATTTTTTTTTTTTTCATGTTCTCTCTGTTATTTTCTACCTTCCTATTTTCTTTCTTTTCTACCGTAGTTCATAGAAAAACCTTTCAATTATCTGCTTGTGTTTACTGTAATTCTTGTGAGAAGACACTGGCCGACCCTAAAGTTTGCAGACTAGACTCTGTTTGCCAATCGAACGAAGAGTGTTGGCACATTTTTGTTATTCAAAGCAATGTTTGGACGGAGCAAGTTTGTTTAGCTTTGACCCGAGAAAAGATCAAGCTGAATGTTATACTTTCGACAAGCACCAGATTCCGTGGCGGCTTCAGTTTCAACCAATCAAAAACTAACTTATGTCCTATGTCTCAAACTAACACACACTTGAATTTAATCTACGACTTTCGTGAATAGAAAACATATTTTAACAATACTTTGGTAGACAAAAAGGAAATATGCAAATGTTTTATTTCTCCCCCTCCCCAGCCTCTCTCTCTCTCTCTATATATATATATATATACATATATATATGCATATATATATATGTATATATATATATCTAGCATATATATGCATATATATATGCATACATATGCGTATATATATATATATACATGTATGTATGAAGAACAAAATACTATATACGCAATTTTAAAGATAACGAAACTATCATTATAAACAGTCTTGTGTTTCAACATTCGAATAAACATCAAAATCATACGGTCATAATTTAGTTTTTCCTTCAACAAAATCAGTTTCCAGTCGATTCGTCATTTTATTAGTCTATTTCTCTATTTAAAAAAACGTTGAATTCAGCGTGTTTGACGTTAAACTCCTCATGAATAGATATTAAAGAAAACCAGAAAAAATATTAGAAAATTAAGTGGTTTCCCTTCATTGACTTTCTGACCCTGTCCACCCCCCCCCCGATTTCAACTAGAAGAGATATGCAAGGGGAGGGGTTAACTTATTCATCAGCATAACACTCGATTTACAAGGGAGAATTACAACAGATCCCTCAGGTCGAGTGCGGACTAAAAAGTGGCTGCTTCCTTCAAAATCCACTACTCAAATTAAAAAGCCAAACGGATTTTGGTAATAACAAAACGTTTGCTTCATAACGTGTTATAGAGAAGAGTGAATAGAGAGGATATATCGCACAAATTGTGATGAAAAGACGGGGCTATTCCCCTAGAGAACGTTGAAAGGCGGGCTCCTCATAAGGGAGGCCATACTTCCGCATTCACACAAATATTTACACTACTGACTCATCCAGCTATAACAACAATAAAAGATCTTTTCTTTCGTTCTTTCTATTCCAGAACTTAAACTGAAGTTCCATGAACATAATTCCTGTTCTAGAACATCGTATCTGTGTAACTTAATATCGTGAGTGTACTTCCAAACTGACTACAGCATGACTCTGTTTAAAACCAATAAAGAACAAAAACAAATATCTGTTTAGCCGTCCTCTTCAATATCACTTCCGGCCATTCTGTTTGATCGTTGGTAAACAATCAGTAACACAAGGAAAGTTACTTTATAATTTCTCACACCGTTACGAGAAGAATGCTGAATAAATTACATAATTTATGTTATGTAATTTCATTCCTACAATTTGACATCCACTAAAATCTATGTGTACGTTTATTTTAGAAAGTTTAATAAAAATTATCTCCTTCAACAAAAATAACAAACGAAAATGTTGATTTCATTTCATGAAGGTAAATACAAGAATTGTTCAATTAAAGATAACTAGATAAAACAGGATTATTCATCCCGCATTCAGAAACACTTTTCGGATTGGTTCTAAAGATTGGATTTCAAAATCAAAGTGTAACACTGTTATAATAACCGGTGCATTAACCACCCAAACATTACATTTCCCATGAGTACTCTCCATGTGTTAATAAATAATGCACGTTTTTCAAAAGAAACAATAATCCGAACCGTAAAAAAAATTAGATATTAAATAATCAATACAAAAAATTAGATATTAAATAATCAATACAAAAAATTAGATATTAAATAATCAATACATAAAATGGTGTAGAAATTATAAAAAGAGAACATCTGTTCATGTTTAAAAGAATCTTTAATAACACAATCCCCTCCCAAATTCATTTCTAACTGTAGAAACTGCAGAATAATAACTATTCCAAAACCAAACGCTAAAACACTTTTGAGCTTAGCTTATATATATATATATATATATATATATATATATATATATATATGCATATATATGCATACATATATTTATATATATATATATATAGAGAGAGAGAGAGTTTTATATTTAAGATTCATTCAGAACATATAAGTTTTACATAAAAATTTATTGCTTGTAATCGGGGGTATATTATAAAGCATGTCTCTTCTGTAGAAGAAAGCCATGTTTGTAAATCCTCGGAAGGTTAGTTTCTGGTGGACGATTCAAATTCTGGAATGGACGAATAGTCAGTTATCAGCCAATGCGATTTAGTGGAATGCCTGTAGGGAGAAATCATTATTTTCGGATTCGGGAAATGGAAATATTATGGTATATATATATATATATATATATATATATATATATATATATGAACCAGATAATGAGGGTGCAACCCCATATCAATCCAATGAAAAATAGCCTCCGGTGTTCGCTGGGAGTGCTAAGCGTTCTTTTTATTCAGAGCGAAAAATAGCAACTGCTTCCACTTTAGATGGTTCCGGCTGTAATGATGTCGCTCCTAGGATGTAATATAGGATTTTATTTTTACGAATAAATGATGGGGTTCAAAAGTTACATAACATAAGGGCTAATAGTCTAGACATAATACATTTTTATGTGGTATATGTTGGAGCAAACCGCAGTAGGGGAGAATTTCTGCAACCAAATTAATATATATGGAGAGATATCTATGCATAGGAGATACTTAGTTTAAAAAAGTTAGCTTCAATGTATGTGAGTTTTGTCTCTTTAAACGCTTCCCTTATTATTATTATTATTATTATTATTATTATTATTATTATTATTATTATTATTAAATATTTAATTATATATTATTTTATTTGTATGTTTTTTAATCTTTTGAGATTAGGCTTCATGAATTGTGTATTCAATCTTTTACATATTGTTATCCTCATCTTCAAATAGCCAAAAACAATGAAAAATAATATAAAATCTATAAAGATGAGCCCAATAAATAATTAATACACAAATATTTAATTGTTATTATCATAGGTATTATTCGAGTCTTACAAATCATCAGTGGAGAGAAACTGTTCAAACTGGTTGCACGATTCGTGCTCATGAAACAGAGTCAATTGATCTTTAACGGCGAACGTTAAAACAGTGAACTGTAACTGCGAACGTGAAACCAGTGAAATGTAACTGCGAACGTTAAAACCAATGAACTATAACTGCGAACGTTAAACCAATGAACTTTAACTGCAAACGTTAAAAACCAATGAACTTAGCTGCTAACGTTTAAGCTAATACATTTTAACTGCGAACGTTTAAAACAATAAACGTTAACTGCCAACGTATAAAATAATGAACTTTAATTAGGACAGTTTAAACCACTGAAATTTAACTGCGGACGTTAAAACCATTAAACTTTCAATGCGAAGGTTAAAACTAATGAACTTTAGCTGTGAACGTGAAAACCAATGAGGACCATTACATGGGATAAGTAAACGTCCTTCTTCTGTACAAGAAAAAAAATCACTTTTTTTAAGATTGGTTTCCGGAAAGAAATTGCATTTATAGTTTGTATTATTTCCGAATAAAAAGACCGAATAAAAACTGGCTACAATTATTTACTAATAGTCAATATTTGACTCTTATTTACATCTGTGTACGTTTCATTTTGGTGAAGTCATCAACATAGATACAATTGTTTAAACCGTTCACAGTTCGGACTCTGGAAAAAAGAGTCAAATTCATTTGAAGAAGATTGAACGTAAGATGCAGCGTTGCGAGTTTTAATGTATGATAGAAAATGTTATCATGATGTGCCTATATTTAAATCATGTTTTTCTCCAAGTTTATGAATGTTCTGTTATACTCTTAATATATCCATATATGTCGTTTTCATAAATTTTATATAAAATTCTAACAATAGCAAACAAAAAAGGCGAGGGTAAGGAAAACACGCTGAAACGATTTCCACGTGACAAATCAGATTGACGCTTCCTGTTCTGCAGATGAGGCAAACTGGTTGTGAAGGGGCGATACCAATTTATTTTCTGTTTAAGGAATCAATAATCTGACTTGGCGTTTTGCGATTTGATTAGAAATCTGGAGTGAAAAAATTAATAAAACTTGACATTTTTTGCTGTTTCTTCCGCCTGTCACAGGATTGTAAGACACATTCCAGACATTGGTCAATCGAGATTGGCATCTAAGGACAGCGTTGCCATCCAATCTCCCCAATGAAAATCTATGAAATCCCATTTCTTTTTCTAACCTTTGTCTAACAATATTGGTATACTTAAAACATAAAAAAGAATATTTTAGATTAAAATATTCTTTTTCGGGCTTATCATGCTCACGTTTGAAATAACATTTTGCAAGTTATGTATTTGGACTATCACGCTTACGTTGACAATATGTTTTCCTTTCTGTTCGTTTGTCTCCCGTGCATTATTTTGAAACAGCATTTAGTCCTCCGTACTTGGTTTTGACGTTCTGTCACATATAAGTTGCATGTTATTTTTTTCAATACATTCGTCGTTTTGTCACGCTTTATTTTAAGATAAAATTCTGTCGATCCGTTCTTTGGTCCATTACATTTTAATTTTTACTCGCACTGTCACTAGTAATTAAGACAATATATTCGTTAGTCTGTCACGCTGAATTTTAAAACATTATTTTCGTCGATCTGTCAACATTCCCGGATGGTTATCATATGTATGATATGAATAGGAGTTTCGTTTCATATGTCGCGTTAAAATTTTAAATAACATTGTCAAGCGAGGAATAGTAACGGATATACCTCACTATCCTTTTTCATTTTCCTTTGTAAAATGTTCCAGTTTTCGGTCATATATGGTATTAGCACGTATTTAGACACAGAAAACGTTCAAATCAGATGGACGGACTTACAGAGAATTGTTCTGTCTATGCTAATGATATAAAATCATGTCAATCTTCAAATCGTTTATATTCTATCCATAGCTTTCTCCATACGAAATCGATGTTTTAATCTGATAAGAAGAGCTGTGACAAGAGTATATTCGTTCATTCTTTTGACTCTCAAGTATATATCCGACAAAGTAAGACACGGTCAATTAACCGAAAACCACACCAGTCTATATAAAAACATATAAGATGTTAAGGGATATGCACGCAAGAGTCAAAACAATGAAAATATGCTATTGTCTCAGCCCTACTTGTAAGTCAGTTTTTCCCCTGTGGATCTTATCATTATGTCGTTACGAAATGTAATCACTAAAAGATATTCCTTATAACTTACTATATGATTACAAGTTCTTTAAAAAGTTTAACAACACCACAAAAACACATATCTTAATATCCTTATTTATTTTTCTTTATAAAATATTTCAAGTTTTCGGTCATTTATGTTTAGTAATCATTTTAGTTCATTATTAGACACAGAGATATTTACTATAGTGATTTGTTTGTATATTCTTCCTCCGAGTAAAATTAAAAAAGTAACAAAAGTTCCATGTAGGATAAGTCTCGTTTTTATTTACTAGAACATAAATCTTGCAAATGATAATTCATTGCTTGAGCAAATAAACTCGTACATACAACTAAACACAATGCATTGGATAAGAGCTTAATGAACTATAAATCTATGAGAAATACACAAACTTCAACTTATTCTGAGATATCCACAAAACTATTAATCTAGTCTCTCAATTCGCATAAATACATAAGCATAATGGACTTTTCCGAAAGACTACCCAGTATAAAAAAGCTAAACTGTTGCAAATTTACGAACATACAAAATACTATGTAAGTGTTCTGTATCTGGACTACAATAATATTTGAAAAAAAAATGTGTGTCAGAATAATAATATGATAGAGAACCTCGAATCTGTAGAACCATTTTTTTTTCATGTGACCAAATCTAATTCTGTGAAACTCCAGACCAGATATACTTATAATTTCGTATATAGTTCCTCGTCTATAGGTAACTAGCCTGGGCGCCCGGCGTTTCACGGGTGTTTGGAGGGGTGTGTTAAGCAAAAAAAGTGGTAGTTGGTGGGCTGACTCGAACGCGTACCGCGAAAGAAGAAAATAATGTTGAAAAAAAACGACGTCTTTGCCATTGCATCCATCGCCAAACCGGAAGTGGCGAGGGTTAAAATTAAAGCCAGTCAATTGAAAAGAGTGAATGACCTTCGAAATTATTGGCGACAAAAGCGACCCCGCCTTGTAGAAAAGTGCCAATTTAGGGGTGAAGGAATTAATTTGCCAATTCTTCGATATTTGTCGTCAGAGGGGTCACGAATCAACACGATACCGATCTAGTGAAAAACTGTCGTCTCTGTCGGAAGTTTTAGGCATATATACATACATACATGCATACATACATACACTTAAACAGACAGAAGTATATCTTACTCGTAGCAAGCTTATTATTTCCATAGATTGTAAACATGAATTTCAATAATCAAAAATGCGTGTATGTAACTTGATTACATTGGAACTCTTTTTCATTCAATTTTTCTACCATTACACTGATCTGAGTTACTCAATTTTCATTCTAATTCTTTTTCATATATATTTCAATAACACTAAACATATGCTAAAGTATTTCTTGGTTTACATATTTAGATAAGCTGGGAAAGATACATTTTAATTCTCTTAATATACTAATACACCGTTCATTTTGAATTACCTCACCTAATGAGCTAGCTCTTATTAAGTTTTTATCTACCACTCACATACACATACGCACACACCTGCACATACATGCACCTTACTTGATCCAGCGTTATTATTTTATACTGTTTTTTTTATAAAAGAATCGAATATGAAAACGAAAGAACATTTAAAATGATTGGATTAGTCTGCTATAAACCAAAACGAAATAGCAATGAATCGATATTCTATGGCTGACTGGGATAGATTCCGACATTTATATCACATCTATCTCTGTGTTCCATGTTTAAAAAGGATATGTCCTCTATAGTATCAGACCTGCCAGAATGGTTAATTGTAGGTATAGACCGTTTCATACCCTCGAAAAATTCCAGCAAAAACCTAACAGCCAGCCGTGGTTCTCTCCGCGGAATGTGCTGCTGCAATTGCGCATAGAAATCACTTTTTCCATTGCTTCCAATATAATAGATGTACTGAGACTAAACCCGCTGTAAAAAAGTAATAAAGAAAGCAAGATAGTTGTATGCTCACTCCGTCAAGTCCTAAGTAGCTGAGCAGCGCCTTGGTTCCCACCAGTTTTGGTAAATAGCAAACAGAATCCTAGACAGAAGCGTGTGATCTATCCCAACTCTCATAAATAGACCTGAGATAATCTCGTCTGCATCAGGCAAAGCCAAACACTTTGCCGAGAACTATCAGCTAATTCTAACCTTTGTGACCTAGGCTGCCAACCTCCAATATTTTCTCCTGTATCAAAAAACATGCTATGTGATATACAAATATATATACGTGATGTTGCCAAGCTAATCAAACACCTTGATTCCAGTAAAGCAACCGACCCTGACGGTATTCCAATTATAGACTAGAAGCAACCGACACTGACGGTATTCCAATTATAGACCAGAACTTGTGCCCATCCTTACAAAACTGTTTAAGCGTTGTCTTAAGGATAATTTCTTTCCGTTACCCTCGAAAATCTCATCATTATACCCCGTATTTAAGAATTCAGGTGATCGTTCACCTCCCTCACAGTACAGGCCAATAAGTATCCTGTGCGTCATGAATAAGTTGCTGGAATCTGTGTTAAATAGAGAACTAATCAATCATCTCAGCAAAAATAACATTCTTAGTGACACGCAATATGGTTCCCGTTCTGCTAGATCTACAGCAGAGATGCTTACAGTTATATCTCATAGGATTAGCGAATCTCTCGACGAAGGCTACTTTTCTAGGGCAATTGCTCTTGATATATCAAATACCTTTGATAGAGTATGAGATAAAGGTGTAATTCACAAGATCTCCAGCTACGGTATAGCTGGAAATGTCTTCTCAATTATTAAATCATTTTTCACTGATAGGTTCATAAGTGTAGTGGTTGATGGGCAGAAATCAGAACCTCTTAGTATTAATGCTGGAGTCCCTCAGGGGGCCATCCTGGGGTCATCATGGGGCCATCCTGGGGCCAACTTTCTTCCTGATATATATTAATGATCTTCCGAATCACATCCTTACATCATTCGTAGACATCTATGCTAATGACACTACTATCTATGGTAGCACATCTAAGACCGTAAACGACCAAGTTCTCTATGATTCTCTCTCCTCTGATCTTGAGCAAGTGGAACAACGGGGAAAGAAATGGCGTGTTACTTTTAATGCATCCAAAACCAAGCTTTTATCTTTACATCATCAACACTCTGATCCCCATCTGGCATCAATTGAAATGAATGGCTCTCATCTTGGGGAGGCCTCATGTTTTGACAAGCTACTGGGCTTGACCTTTACTCTTGATCTTATATGGAACACATACATTTAATCCGTTGCCAAGGCCGCTGGAAAAATGGTGGGATCTTTCTATCGATCAAGTAGATATCTCACGGCTGGTGCAATTCTATATCTATATAAGAGCCAGATACGTCCAAGGGTGGAGTACTGTTGATACATCTGGGCAGGAACTGCTAAAACGGACTTATAGCCTTGTGTGGGATGTTCTTTTCTCTTCCCTGCAAACTCTTTCTCACAGAGGAGATGTTGCGATTTTGTCTCTGCTTTATCGTTATTTTCATGGTAAGTGCTCGGCTGAGCTCCGTTCTATGCCTCCCCCCGTCACCAAACTTTCACAAGAAACACCCGTCTAGCAGAAAACACTATCAATAACTTCCCCACTCTTTATCTGTGCCTTAACCTAAACGTAGATTGCGTGAACAAAGTTTCTTTCTTAGAACTGCACGCCTATGGAATTTTCTTCCGTTTTTCTGCTTTCCAGCTGACTACAATATGGTTGTCTTCAAGTCTAACGTAAACAAGTTTTAGATGAGCCGTTCCATATAAGTTAACAAATTTACCGAATCTCCATTACTAACGGTTGCTATATTGGCCAATTCCAACTGTACACTCTTTAACCCTTATTCTCGAGTGGCCTCTGGGCCTTGATAAGTAGTGATGCCTATGTAAAAAACGTATTTTATCAGTAACAGAAGACAATGAGAGAAAAATGAGAGGAGATAGCGATGGAACTTTTAAAAACTTTTATTGTTTATATTTAACATATATTGCAAACATACATTTTCCTTATTCAAATAATACATGTTGATTTCAATTGCTGGCCAGACGGGTCAATTTATTTTCTAGTACCTTATAATAATATAATCATAATCAATCTGGTTAGCGATTAAAGAAGTATAGCCATTCTGTTTCTATATACATGAAAAACACTTTAAGACATGTGGCTAACCTCCCTACGCCATTCATATTTGAAACAATGCATTGTCATAGCGAACAATTGTATGCAGTATTTAAAAATCAAAATATTCGCAGATCAATAATTTTTCTAAATTATGTTCTGAAATGGCACCGAAGGGATATTTAAAAAAAAATCCCTCCAATAATTTGTAAATAATTATCGATTCTCAACCTTAATTCTCTCGTTTTATCTCATTCACTCTTTTTCGTATAGGTAATCTTTTAATACGGCGAGCCGATTGTAAGGTGGATAATCAGGCATCATACAGGGTTAAGTGATTATCCCCTGTTATTTTATGAGGGCGAACCTTAATTATTATTAACAGGTGTCACGGATTAAACCGCGACCTTGTAAATGTAGATAATAATTGAAAAGAAGATCACATCGGATTCCACTAGAGTGGCTAGAAACTTATTAATGATACATCCGTCATTCGGATTAACAAAAAAGATAAAAATACATCTAGAAACAGGACCTCTGGAAATTAACCAGGGGTTCTCATTCATATGTAATATATTGATGCTGGCATTCTGTAGATGTTCAGCGTAAATGGAGACGCTCTGATATTATTGTAGCTCTTTCGTTATAACTGCAAAAATAGTTATCTAAACGAGAAGGGAGGCCTACGCTTAAATATGGCATTTTAATTCTTGCAGATTTCGTATATATTATTACAGTGTTAATGCTCTATCGATGTGTATGTATTATAAAGTTGCGATTTCGAAAAATAAAAATAATATATGTATATTATTTGGCTTCATTAGCTTGAATAGAAATCAAATTCCGAACTTTATATATATATATATATATATATATATATATATATATATATATATATATATATATATATATATATATATGAAAATTAAATAAGATACGTGTTGAGTTGAGCACTTTGAAGCCAAATAACTGCAACGCGAAATTTTTTTTTCGCTTTGTAAGATTTAAAATATTTAAAGAGAGAGATATATTTCTGAGATAGACTCCTTTTCAATCTATATGCATTTTTTCGTTTATTCTACACCATGGTGTCGAGTGGGAGAATGTGAGGTGAGTCCACGTGATGTTAGCTGCGGATTTATATGTAGCTAACATCACGTGGACTCAACTCACATCCTCCCACTCGACACCATGGTGAGGAATAAGAGAAAGAATGCATATAGATCGAAAAAGGAGTACATCTCCGAAATATATCTCTCTCTTAAAAAATAAACACTCGTTTATTTTATAAAGGAAAAAAATCGCATTGCAGTTATTTGGCTTCAAAGTGTTGAATTCATCACGCATCTGATTTAATTTACAAATTTCACACAAATGTATATCCTTCAGCTATAATCGAAACCGAAACCAAAACTTATGATAAATTCTTGATAAAATTAGTTATAAAAAGAAATAGATTATAAAGGTGCCATCAGCTAAAATCGAAACCTAAACCAAGACATATAAAGAATTCTTCACAGAATCGTTTTTAAAAAAATAGATTGTGGAGTGCCGTTAACCAAAAACTTATGATGAATTCCGAAACTAAAACTTATGAGGAATTCTTTGTAAAATTAAAATAAATAAATAGAGGACTTAAGCGCCATCTTCTATAATATAAATATCTCCTGTGCGTTTAAATGTATGTACGTATGCATGTATGCATAAAACTTTCGATAAAGGCGACGGCTTTCACAAGATCGGTATCGTTTTGAAGCTTGACCCTGCCGACGACGAATATCGAAGAATTGGCAAAAAAATTAATGCATTTATTCTCAACTAGCCACTTTTCTACGAGTAGAGGTAGCTTTTTCTGCCGATATTTTCAAAAAGTAATCCCCTCTTTTCGATTGACTAACCTTAATTTAAACCCTCACCACTTCCGGTTTGGAGATGGACGCAACGGCAAAGACGTCATTTTTTCACTTTATTGTCCGCTTTCGTGGTACGAGTTCGAACCTGCCTGCTTACTACCACTTTAAAAAAAAAAATGTTTGCTCAACACACACCCAAACACGCGGGCAACGCCGGGCACACAGGCTAGTCTATAATATAAATCTCACCCGTCTGCTTTAATGTATTTATGTATGTATGTAGGTATGTATGTGTGTATGTATGTAGGGATGTATGTATACATACATGTATGTATATATGTTTGTTACTATTTCTACCTAAAAATTTTGACAGACGCACCAGATTTTCATGAAATCGGTAATGTTTTGAAGCTCAATTCTTTTGAACGACAAATATTGAAAAATTGGCAAATTAATTCCTTTACCCTCAACTGGGGATTTTTCTAGAAGGATGGGGCCACTTTTGTCACTGATGTTTCCGAAATCATCCCCTGTTTTCGATTTACTAATCTTAAACGATCTGAAAACCACCCCTGCTCAGGTGCATGGTATCATAAAAAAAATCCTTGACTCTTCAAAAGCATGTGGACCCGATCTTATCCCAGCTGTGCTATTAAAAAAGTGCTCAGCCGAAGTAGCTCCAGTTCTCTCCAAACTCTTCAACAAATGCCTTAATGAAGCTTGCTTTCCGGGCTGTTGGAAAACTGCTTCTGTTGTACCAGTATTCAAGAATTCTGTCGAAAGGACTGACCCATCAAATTATCGCCCCATTAGCCTCCTCCCACTTTTTGCAAAAATATTTGAGACCTTAATTAACCATGCTCTAGTCCATCATCTTACAGATGCTAAACTTCTGACTGACAAACAATATGGATTTAGACAAGTCCGTTCCACAGCAGACATCCTAACTGTGATCTCTGAACGTATATACCATTCACTGGACAAAGCGAAGGAGGGCAGAGCGGTAGCTCTAGATATATCTAAGGCTTTTGACAGGGTATGGCATGAGGGTCTCCTCAGGAAAATTAGAGCATACAGTATCACTGGTAGAATACTTAACATAATTAAATCCTTCTTAGATAAGAGAAAAATCCAGGTTGTCCTCGACGGTCGTACATCTAAACAATATGATATAAATGCGGGGGTGCCCCAGGGTTCTATCCTTGGACCTCTATTGTTCCTAATATTCATAAATTACCTCCCCGACAAAATTGCCTCTGAGATGGGTATATATGCTGATGACACTACACTCTATGGAAGGCACGACAGGAAGACGAATTAACACATTTCTAAAGAAATGACAGAAACACTAGAGGAAGACCTCCAATCTGTGGTGGAATGGGGACAAAAGTGATTAGTCGCGTTCAAGTCTGCCAAGACTAAACTACTTTCATTCAATAATTACAAGAAACCCTATCTACCACCTATAGCAATGGCCAACGACTCTTTATCTGAGAGTACATTTTTCAAACTCCTTGGCCTAACGTTCACAGGAAACATGAGTTGGAACAATTACATTGAAGGCATTGCCAGGGCCGCTGCAAGAAAGGTAGGCTCTCTCTACCGTGCTAGAAAACTACTAACACCTGAAAGTATCCTGTACCTCTATAAGGCCACCATTCGCCCATGTATGGAGTATTGTTGTCAAATCTGGGTTGGTGCATCTGCTACTAGTCTCTCGCTCCTTGACACGGTTCAAAAGAGAGTCGCAAACCTGATAGGCCCTGAACTGGCATCTAAGCTTCAGCCTCTGTCCCATCGACGAAATGTTGCATCCCTCTGCCTTTTCTACAAGTATTTTAGTTGTGAATGCTCTGACGAACTGCAATCACTTTTGCCCCCACGACGCGAACACTCTCGACAAACCCGACAGGCTGCTAAATCCCATCCCCACACTGTAGAGATCCCTAGATGGAAAAGATCTTTTTACTCCAATAGTTTATTCCCCAGAACCGCTAGACTCCGTAATTCCATTCCAGGTCCCTGTTTTCCCAACAGTACTGACGTGCATAAGTTCAAGTGCAACGTGAACTGACATCTTGCTGCCCAAATCCCTATATAGTACCCCAGTAGTTGTTGCCCCTGATAGTATCCCCCTACACCAAAGTAGCAAATTGCCTTGTTTGGGGTGAAAATGTAATTAAAAAAAAAATAAAACTTCACCACTTCCAGTTTGGCGATAGACGCAACGGTGAAGATGTCACTTTTTTTCACTTTCTTTTCGTCCTTGTGGTGCGGGTTCAAGTATGCCTGCTACTACTCATTTTTCTCAAAACACACACTCCAAACACCTGGGAAATACCGCGCACCAAGGCTAATCAGCTATCATCGAAACTGAAACCAAAATTTATGAAGAATTCTTGGTAAAATTGTTTATGACAAGAAATGAAAGTACATAACGATTAAAAGACACGAATGGAAGTGTGACACAGAAAATAGCACACGCTATCGTATTTATATATCGATATATTTTATCAGTTAATCAGTATATGTGGGGTTATGGTTATAGAACTTCCAGATTTCAATCCCCTTAAATGACATATAATTTGCGTTACTATTCATCTAACAAGCAAAGCGTAGTAGAAAGCTGAAAACTTGGGAAATAAGTTTCGCTTAGAAACAACAGTTATCGGATTAGATAGGTATGCCTAACAGATAATGAAACTCGAACGATCGTCATTTGTTCATAGAAAGTAAATCAAACATTCTAAAATAACTATTGCATTTAAAAAGAAAAATTCTTATTAAAGAAAAGTTTTCAAAATACCGCATTAAAAGAAAAATCAGATTTATGAAGAACGTGTTATGTTATTTTAATGATTCTAGACTGTGTTTCTTTATTTATTGTCTTTACTATATTATGGCTTACATCCAGTATATAAGGTATAAGCGTTAAAACATATTATCATTAGTATTCAGTGCTGTGCGAAAAATACAAAAATATTAAAAAAAAGACTACCAGGCAAAACAAGTGAACTATATCCATGTGTGACTTCCATAAAAAACCCCACAATTTGGAATAGAACAATATTTTAGATATTCTTACACAGAGATGATCAAATCAAGGCTTTATATTTTACACTATTTTTTTAAAAATAACATTTTCTTTTTCATTCAATAATTATGACGTTCTCTTACACTGATTTTAATGGATTCAGTTTATAATTATTAATTTTACAACACCACTAAATATAATTCAGCAATGCAAATAATATTTTAATGATACCAACCATATGTATTGTGAAGATTTTCGAACTAATACCGTAGCAAAAGGCATTAAACCATTATGTCCCAACAGCAGAGACGAAACAATAATTATACGCGATAAATCGCATATGATAGTTATTCTGTTTCCTGTATTATTTGGGTTAATATCTCTGTTCTTATAGTAAAAACTTTGACCTTGTTCAAGAGAATCTAATTTAATTTGGATACTTTTTATTTTCAATTTGACTCTACACTCATTGTTTCATTAACACTATATAATATAAGTTATTTTGCACTAGTTGTATGATGTCACATCGCTAAGGCGTTTAATATATACGCGCAATATAAACTAGCATTACAGCGAACTGAAAATATTTGTGTAAAACATAACTAATACTTATTAATCTATTGATGTAAATATTAATGTTTATCGTCGAGATCGTCTTAATCCGGTTACCTTCGTTAAGCTAATTATTTTCCTGCATTACCTATATTGATAAGTAAGGGATAAATCTGCTTGACAAGATTGTAAGGATTATTGATAATTCCCTAATCTCGAGAGATTAGTTTACTATATTCAGATCCTTTTTCATGTTCTTTTAGATTTAAAACTATCCACTTATTCATTGAAGGCAAACAAAAAAAAAACAAAAAAACAAACAAAAAAAAAACTGGAGAAATTTGTTGGTCTATTTGAATCAGAAAAGCGATTAGGATTAACGAGATCCGGTCCAATCACTGGCGCCACGAATCATCCGTTACGTGTTTACAAAATGAAACGTTTGTCTTCGTCTAGTGAGCGAGCGTGAATATAATCTTTATGATCATGGTGCCTCTTGGTAAACAGCAGCTGGGTTTTCCAAACTCTTGACCTTGCTAAATTTTCTGCAGCAGAAGTAATAAAATCCTTACCTCTACCAGGATTTATGTTTAGGAAAGATGTGATGTACAGCGTATTGTATGCTTAAGAAAAAATAGCAGTGTGTTCAAACTTACTGTTAACTTGTGTATACGTTTTTAGACAAAAAAATCACAAAGGTAAGAAGAGCTCGATTCTACTATGTAAACATTAGATGCAGAAAAATAATCTGGTCGCTGCACGAGACATACATAAAGCGTGATTGCCTACAGAGATCTAGTCTCATTGAAGACATGCCATAGTTTTTAAAGTTATCGAAATAAACATTAATCGTTAAGCTATGCGCTAAAAAGCAGACGGTCTAAATCTCTTCAATCAATATATACATCCATTATTCTTATAAAACATTGTGAAAATTAATTTAATTATTATGGGCAGAAAACAGGTTAGATAGCGAACGACATTAAACTCAACCCTAAGAATTAGTTTACATGTAAACACTCAGAGAGACGCCGCTCATTAAAATAATATCATTAGAATATTATGACGACATTAATGCTTAAATGAGTAAATGACTACATGATGTCAGGTTGAAAATTCGACTTGTGGCAATAACATTGATTGTTTACTTTATTTATTAACAATATTAGATATAATTCTGTTTTAAAAATTAACCTTTAGAATTATTGATACTGAGCAAGGTCGATTTGTTTAACTAGTTTGAATACTTCGTCTCTGCAATTCAGTTTCAAGTGCATGACATCTGTAATAATAATCCTGAAACACGGCGATACGAGTCTATGATTTCAATGAACTATCGATATTCATACATTAAACCGTCTTATTTTCTTTTTCTTAATGTATCGCCTTCGCGTTCTATGCTGTGCTCAGTTGAGCAAATAATTGCAAATACATGTAAACATCATCCGGATAACCAGGTGTGAATGTTGACACATCGAGAAATACATGGAAAATGCAAAAATAAGTTTCATAACCTGTTTTAAAAATAAAAAAAAGAGAAAATAAAATATATTGCATTCTTCAATCGGGTGACTTAATAAGCTCAAGTTTTCTGTGAGAATAATAGGACGAGATCTCACGTGATTTTAATGCTTGTTCATAAAATATGACAGATCGTCACGAGATAATGACGGATATTCCATCACGTGATATATGATCATCCTTGGATATTTCACTATTTTATGTGTCCTATCACATCAATATGCGCATATATATATATATATATATATATATATATATATATATAAATTATAATACGTTTACCAAGGTAATCAAAATGTTAAACTTAAAATATATTATACATATTAAATATATATATATATATATATATATTTAAATTTATATATATATATATATCTATATTAAAATTTATATATATATATATATATATATATCAGATATATTTTTATTTATACAATTATAGTTAGCTACATATTTGTATATGTGTTTCAGCTGAGATTTCATTGACAGAAAATTCTTGCGGAATTTATAATTTTGATTTCAAATAATGTATTTTCATATACGTTTTCCTCCTAATACCCTGCCTTTATTTATCATTTAAAAGAGCGTTTTTCGCTCTATCAAATGTTTTAAATTACAATCGTTTTAAAACAATTATATCTTCTTTTCACAACGTTGTATCTAAAGTAGGAAAAAAAGCAAATTCGCACATTTTTCTCATTTCAATTCAAACTAGGCCGAAAAGCTACTGAAGCAGCTCGCAATATCAACGGAGCCTTTGGCCCAGTACGCATTACTGAAGGCACAGCACAATGATGATTTAAGAAATTTCGTGGCGGCTACGAGAGTTTTGAAATTGATGAGCGTAATAGTCGGACATCGGATGTGGATTACGATCAATTCAGAACTTTATTCAAAATCAAACGATGCGCAACTGTTCGAGACATGACTTCTGAATTAAAAGTACGTATACGGAAATTCCAACAACTAGAGAGAAAAGACAAAAAAAAACGTGGTAAATGGGTGCCTTACAAAATGATCGACAACACAGAAAACCTTGTTTTGAAGTTTCATATTCTCTTCAAGAAGAAGAACAGCTAGAACGACCCATTTCTCGACCGGGTTGTGACTTGCGATGAAAAGTGGGTTTCTTCTCGACGACGTTTAACTCAGTGGTTAGTCGCCGACGAACCTACACATCAGTTCCCGAAGCCAGTGCTGCACCATGCTGACGGTTTGGTGGTCTGCGACCGGTCTCATCCGTTACAGGTGTTTGAATTCGCGCAAAAATATTTAGGCGAATCCTGTAAACTGGATAAAATACATTAGAAACTTCGACAACAACACTGAGCATTCATAATCAGAAAAGGACCCAATTCTCCTTCACGACAATGCCCGATCGCACGATGCTAAATCGACCGTGCAGAAGTGGAATGAATTGGAGTACGAAACTCTGCCTCATTATCCAAAATCTCCAGACTCCTCGCTTCCGACTACCACTTTTTCAAATAGCTTGACAACTTTTTGCGTGAGAAATGCTTCAAAATCGCAAGCGATATGAAAACCGCTTTGAACAACTTCACCGCTACTAGAACGCATATTTTTTACGTTACTGGTATAAATACACTTGTTTTTGTTGGCAAAAAAGTGTTGATTCTGATTGTGCTTATTTTGATTAATAAAGTCTTGTTTGGATTGAGATATTCATCTAAATTTAAAACTTAAAAACCGCAAGAACTTTCTTGTCAACCTGATAACCTCTTCTAATCTTGAGATCAAATAAAACTAGACTACTCATCTCGAGATCAACTCAGAACTTTGTTAGGTCTCAAACAAAATAACTATCTGTTCTACTTTGATTTAATTCGAAAATTTATGTCGTTTTGCGAGAATAGTTTTCTTCCTTACCTATAAACCATACCCCTAACAGCAGTAGGGACTGTTGATACCAGTTGAAAATGCAGCGTCGAAAATTAGCCCAACTTATTTTGTTATCTAATTTCCATATGCGTCCATGGTCAGTACGAATATACCGTGTAAGTTAGCTGGTAAAAGGTAAAACCCCTAGATAGTTAAAGCGAAATACGTGATTTGGTCAAATACGTATTGAATATGGCGAATTAGATAACTTACAAACTGATTGTTAGGATCGCATATTCCTAAATGAAAAGCCATTTTCTTTGTAGTAGAAAGCTCATAAAATTTTCCAGAATAACAATATGAAGCGTTTGTAAAAGAATACTCGACATCTAATTTAATGTTTGTTTGCTTAGATTTTTTAAGACTGGCAATAATATATATCAGGAATATAAATCAGTCGTGGCCATGCCGATCATTGCCTTTAACGTAAAATGATCTGAAATCTTCTCTGGTCAATACTACTACATTCTTTATAATATGTCGCCGAGGATATGCACGGAGGAAACGTTGCATGCTGGTCACGGTTATTCAAAGTCATCACCGCAGTGTAAGATGAGACACTACATAGAAATAATTTTGTCTGTATGTCCCAAAAGTATGATTTTACTGATACAATGATCATGACGAGATATATTCAACAAAATACATGTTTTCATTTAGAACATAAACATATTTTAACCAATTTTATTGGTGACTAGTAAATCGATGCGGACGTTAGGCTCTACACAACAAAACCTAATGAGGAACCCAACCGAGAATGTTCAATAAACCTTTGCTATGGACAATAATTGGTATTCAATGTACAATCATTTAAATGAACTTTAACACATTCTTATCTACACGGCTAGCCTGACCATCCTTACTAGGATTATCAGGGAACAGGTCAAATATTTTTCAAATGCCAAATTAACACTAAACGGTTGAGACAAGTCCTGAAAAAAGCGACGAGTACAAAAAGAAAAACAACCACGTCGAAACAAACAAATCTGAATATTGGAATATTCTTTTAGGAGATTTTCCTTTGAATATTAGAAAAAATATTTATAATAATTTGCGTATAGGTCATTTTGTGACATATTTTAGAACTTGCGTGTTAAGCAGTTTCAGTTATATTCATATATATATATATATATATATATATATATATATATATATATATATATACCCACACAGAAAGAAAGAGTTAGAGAGAGAGAGAGAGATAGAGAGAGAAAGAGTAAGTTAGAGAGAGGGGGATAGAGAAGGATAAGAAAGGAACAAACCAAGTTATGTGTTCATCACAGTTTCATCTTTATTGCGAGATCTCCTCTGGATGAATGAAGCCCAAAGTAAATTAGAGAAAAGCTTCAATAAACATAACAGAAATATGAGATATAGCATTTCTCTGGATGCATTATTCTTTCATAATTGCTGCATACTACTTTTGACATCAAACAACAATATTAACATTTATTTCAAATAAACCGCGACAGAGAATTCTCAAATCAGCGCTTATATTTATATATAAATTATCACGGGCATATTTGTTCTAAAAAGAATATGAATTGCATCACAAGGAAATCAAACATTTTAAAAGGTCTTTATTAACAAATTCAATTTTCTGAATCATATATTGGAAATAAAATAAGCTCAATAGTTATGATAAACAGAAGTTTCATATTATAATTTAGTGGAGTAAAAACTTTATTGCATAATCAATAAAATATCAAATATTAGGAGCAAACTTCGACCATATCCAATCGGCTATCATTAACCTCGTGAAACACCGTTGAATTTAAACATTTTAATTTTAAATGTTCTTTACGCCAATCACAGTGATCTAATCGTTATACAATGATCTATGCATAAGAGACGAATTGACCGACTTAATTCAACTGAAAGAGCAGAACGATAAGTAACGGGTATCTTAAAGGGACTTTCATACTTATTTTTCTTACTATAGTAATTAAATACCTACAGACACTATATATATATATATATATATATATATATATATGTGAGTGTGTATGTGTGTGTTGTGTGTGTATAGAATAAAATACGTATTATATATACTTGAAGTCATAACAACGCGTTATTGCAAAATAAACAAACATTTATTTTGTTTAAATTTTATTGAAATTCATAAATATGTTTCGAGGATATACTTTGTCATCAGTATGACTTTCCTTGTATTTTTTTAAACATTTCCTAATGTATATAATACGTATTTTATTTTATTCAAACTCAACGATCCTCTCGAAGGAACAAAAAACTTTATGTATATATATATATATATATATATATATATATATATATATATATATATATATATACACGTAGGTTATGACTTTGCTCTTTGACCTTATATTAAATCAAAACCTTATAACATAAATGAATCGGTAAAAAATTGAATCTATAATAATATATAGGAAATCTGCATAAAATTGAATATCATATTTAAGCGTATTTTATGGGCGGGTTACGACAGACATTCTTGCTAGTGTATATATATATATATATATATATATATATATATAGATATATATATATATATATATACTGTTGAAGATCTATCAGATAATTAAGTAAATGTATATCAATGATGGAAAAGACACCATCGAAATAAAAATATTATGATCTTACCATATATTGTAATATTGTGATTGAAATTTATTCTTCATTTAAAGAATGATATTCTTATACGTGTGATGACTGTATGCAAAATTATAATGTAAAGAGTTGAAACATGATTTATATTTTTTATGAATTTAATGCATCCACGACTATGATCAAAGATTTTTTTTATTCATGTGAAATAATGAAATTTAAATTTAATTTACTTTTTTACAAATGTTTCTCGTTCAATATGTGAGTATGATTATAAATCAAGTGTTACGAGACTCTAAATTAAAAGCTGCTAGACAACCTCAGTTGTCGCAAATCTTAAGTCTTTTCAAAGTCGACTTAGTAGTTCCAATCAGTGTCTCATAAATAGTTTAAAATTTAATAATATCTATGAGCACAATAATTTTGGATGAGGGAGTAAAACCTTCATGACTCCATTAAATAATAAATAGAATTCATCATTAACTACCTATATAGTTTTTTTTTTCATTCTTTCAAATAGTTTTTTTAGTTTTCTAAAAAAAAACTATGCTTATAATTTTTCTCACTTAGCTGATTGAAACATTATTTTACTTGATTCCTCTCTAAGAGTTTAGACACAGTGACAGTTGTGGGTTCGATTAAATTGTTTCGCTGGAAACAACTGGATTCAAAGTAAGCAAACGTAGTTTTCCAGTACGTGTGGTTAACCAATGCAAACCCGATGTTATTTTCTAAGAATATGAATGCGAACACTAGCGAATCATAATTTTCTTTCGCTATTTCGAACGTAATATGTACACCTCAATAGAAATAGTATTCTATTTGATATATGGTATGTACTATAAATGACTTATATATAACGTAATTTCATGGTTACTTCACTATAAAATTATTGTTAAAAACTGTTAATGAACTGTTTTCCACGATCAACACGGCATATAATATCTGTGATGTAATGGTCTACTGTGATTTGAAGCCTCATTTAAAGTAAGAATCTTAATTAGTTAATTGCACAGCAAAATGTTTGTTCGTATTGCATGTATGAGGAGGAGGGAGCAGTGAACCAAGCAGAGAAACTATTGGATTAGAATTTTCCACGAACCTGGATAGCTGTACGGTGAAAAAATGGTATTTAGCTGCGAATCACGTTGCTCGAGCATATTTATGTTAAAGAATAATAAAGTACATTACATTCGGCGAAGCACATTCCGTGAAATTTTGAAACAAGCTCAGAGATTTAACATTGGGATGATGTGACAGGGAGTGGACTCGGAGTTACACACTATACACATCACAAACAAGTTAATTTAAAATAAAATTTGGATATGAATGATACATTCCCTCCTTTGCCATATTTATGACAGTTTTATTATCATATTTTTTTCAATATAGCTCTGTTAAGCGACGAACGAAACCTGGTTAGCTAGCCTTTTTAAAAGGTTTTAATACTCATGTTAATCGGTCTATATTAACCCATAATTACATTTTTACCCCCTCTCCCCAATTATATATATATATATATATATATATATATATATATATATATATATATATACATATAAATTTAAGAGAACCTATTAAAAAGTTAACTTATTCGCCGAATCGTTTCATATCTGCTTAAGGACATATTTTACATCATGGTTACAAAGAGTGACTACCTCAATGTTGCATATACCTTTTGTTCTCGGATTAAAGTATGATGTGGTTCACATTAAAGTATGATGTGGTTGGGTTATGTCCATCGACTTAAGCAGCGCTATCGACTAATGCGTATGGAACTGTTGTGAGCTATTTTTTTAAGCAGATTTAAGTGTCACATAGGCAGGGCAGCTATATATAAAAATATGTGAGTTGAAAAAATATAAATTGAAAATAGTTGCCATTTTGAAACGAGCAATGTGTAATATTTACTCTTAGTGCAGGAGAAATCTTTCTAGACTGAGCAAATTTTTGTTTTTGTTCGATACAAATTAATGCTTTTTAAAAGCTGGATTTGGCTTCCTTAATTCTAAACTTGTGGCTAATTCTACACTTTCTGTATTGGCAGGTATATATATAAATTCAAAAATGTTGATATGCTGTAAAAAAAGTAACCTAACCATTGGGAAGTATTGTAAAAACATGTCTACGCATATATATCGCTTTACAATTCATTTAAAATTGATGGGATTGCTTGTTTAGTTGTGTTTATTTCACCCCCCCCCATCTCCCTTTCTTTGTGGCTCCATGAATCTGACAGTGCACAAACGGAGGTAAAATACAAATGCCAATTATGGTAAAAATATTTCGATGGAGTTTTCATAATAAGTTAAAGACTGAGAATATTGATTTAAATCGGAGTGGGGGCGATGTCTTCAACTGGGACCGGAACAAAAAGCGGGCAACGTTGTGCGCATGCGTATATACGAATGACGCAGCCTTATTGCCGGTGTTTTCTGCTGACCCTTAAATCATGTCGAATGGGGCGCCATTTTGTAATCGTGCACGGAATTTCAAAATGAGATATAACACGCATCTGATGTGTTACTTGCAGACTCCATAAATCCTGGCTGCGACTGAAGACATCTTCCATCTTGTCATGAAAGGTTCATCCCTTTCTCTAATGCGCATTCGAAGGCTTTTTCTCCTTTTTTTCATTAAATTCTTACATTATTCTTCATTCATTCACGTCAGGCTTTTATTTTTAGCATTGTTCAGATTTTTCTTTCTTCTATTATTTAGTATTTTTTCCCCCATTTTCTACTGTTCTTTCTTTGTAATTCTTTTTAGCAAGTTTTGCTCTGTGATATATACTTAAACTTTTAAATCTAGCTTCATCTTCCCCCTCATTTCTCTTCATAGTATAACTATTCGGTGGTAATGATGCTGTCCCTAATTAGATGATGGATCTTATGTCTGTTCTACCAGGCGATAACTATAATGTTTAATTTTTACTTTGATATATTATTCATAATATTCAATTTTTGCCGTGTCTCGAGAACTATCTAATCAGCAGTATTTGGGTTAGATGAAAGTTTCAATAAAAATAAATAAATTAAAATAAATTTAATAATAGCTAAATCAGCTTTAGTATTTTGTAAAATTTATACTTGCTTATTAAAAGAATTATAAAGTATATATCATATTTAGTTACTATCTTTTTTTATTAATAGTGTAAAGTTTGTTTTAATTAAAACTAATAACTCACTTATTAATTATTATCACAGATCAAATCATTCATTTATAGTTGCTTGTAATTAATTGTGTTTTCAAATATTAACAAGCTGCTTCTTTCAACTTGTTGAACTCTTATCAGCTCTCACTTTATTCTTTATACTCTTGTCGTTCATAATATTCCTCCGGTAATTCTATTTTAATTAATACAATTTTCAATTCATTACTCAGATAACATGAATTACTTCCTTTTTTATGAATGCCAAGAGCGAAGACGGACATTCGCGATAAATGCTATATTCGCTTAATGAAGATCAAAAATACTCATCTTACTACTTATATGGCATGGCTTGAGTAGGCGTGTTCTTACTAGTATGAGATTCGTTCTCGACCAGTTCGACAATGATGGTGTTCTGTCTGGCTGAAGTAGATTTTTATCCAGTGTCAGAAGGGTCAACCTCCAAGGCTACACCTTTTCTTTGGTAATGAGTTACTGTATTTCCACTCACTGTGGCACACCTATCGGGAATTTTCGTAGGCGTTGCTTAGGCATTTAATTTTCCTTTTAAAATATTTATATCATTACAAGATATATATTAAAAAGTGCATTATAAAGTCTTATGATGATGAATATTATCAGCTAAATATATTTTTTTCTTATAGAGTTCATAGCAGATTAATGTTTTTTTTTATACCGAAAACGCTATGAGGAAAAAATACTAAAAAATTCTAGAACCCCTAAAGCTAAAAACCCTAAAATATTATAAACAATTTGGACTTAAAGGAATACAGACAGCGATCAAACGACAATATATTGTTTATTCGACATAGGAAAATTATTTAAAATATCATATATATATATATATATATATATATATATATATCGATATATATATACACATATAGCGGAATACATATATATATATATGTGTGTGTGTGTGTGTGTGTGTGTGTGTGTGTGTGTGTGTGTGTGTGTGTGTGTGTGTGTAACGGAATGTCTGGTTATGCAAGAGCATATCTGCGATACGTTAAATTAATTTAATATTTTTAAGAATTTAAAGTGCATTAATTTTTCCCGTATTTCCTCATGAAATGCTCAGAGTTTATTCTTATTCTTCATAATATATATATATATATATATATATATATATATATATATATATATATATATATATACTTGAAATAATGTTATAAGTTGTGTACGAGTTATTTGTTTGAATAAGAAGATTTTCAGCAAATTGAATAAAATGTAAAATAAACAAACCTCAAATTAGTTTTCTTTTTAGTAATATTTCTGTCGCTATCTTTCCCTCTCTCTCTTTTTTGTCTATGAAAATCGAAATAATCCTTTAACTATGGTGATATTCCTCGTCGGCTATTTTAAACTCATGTTTTATTTTTATTTTTTTCCATTTGTGATTGTTAGTAAACAAAGAAAGGGAGAAGTTCCGAAAGCCAAAAACAGGTGAATTACAGAAGCAAGAGTGATAGAAACCGTATAAAAAAGAGCGGTGTGGACGATTAACGTACCGGGAGAGAGGCTTAAATTAATGGAAAGAAACGTTGTAAAATTTGGTCGATTTTGTTAGTGGATAGCTAATCATCTCTAAGTAGGTCAAGTCAAATGGATATGTTTGCACATCGCAAAACAAAAAGAAATATGTTTTAATATAGTTTTTGAAATTACAATATATCTAATAAAACGCCTCAAGGAAAGAATTTTATATATATATATATATATATATATATATATATATATATATATATATACTAGCAAAGACGCCCCCATGTTTACTGTCAAGTATTTTCTGGCGGCACTTTGCTGTACGCTCGGATACCCGTTTTTTCGGTTACCCTAGCATTCAGCAAAGTTCCAACTTAAACATTTGACATAGACCTTGAAATATAGTGCATACCATCCTTGGATTGGAGACCAACATCATGTAAAGTTTTATCATGTGGTTTGGGTTGTAGTGTTGTATATTTATCTAAATAGGGGGTAACGTCGTGTGATCGTCTATTGGTCCAGCCTATTTGTTCATATGCCTTTGTGTGTGTGTGTGTGTGTGTGTGTGTGTGTGTGTGTGTGTGTGTGTGGTACATGTATTTTTGGACACACCTTCATGCATCGTCGATGATGGTCCACCTGAATTCATCTCCTGTCTCGGAGGTATACTGCTACATAACATTTATTCACTCCAAACGATGAATTTGTTTTATAGATTTTTTTTATTCACCTTCCAGATGTCGACCGCAGAAGGATCGAAGTGAATCTATGGTCTGCGTGGTACACGTCAGCGTCCCCCCTAGTGAAGAGGAGTGAACGACTGTTAAGCCGTCCGTCACCTTCTATGTCTAAAACCAATCTCCCCGATTCAGCCAACCTGATCACGGTACTCACACGCATCCGATCAGCTGACACTAACTTCTGGTCAACGTGTCTACAATATAATTTACTAACCCCCTCTCTCTTTTGGATCCGTTCTCTAACCGTAGGAGATTATATATAAATCTGACCTGCCTTTTGACCTGAATCTTAAAAATGGTGTGTACCATCCCAAGGTGGGGTAATCATCATTCTGCCAGATTTGGCCATGATCGGTCCAGTGTTGTAGGCTTTAGTAGAGTATATAGACATATGCTATGACCTTGACCTTTGATTTTAACGTTGAGAAATAGTGTGCACTATCGCTTGGTGGGGATATGTCTGGTTTGTTCGTGATCGGTCCAGTGGTTTTGATAGTAGGAGAGCTGTACACACACACACACACACATACGGACGCTACTACTTTTCTTTAACCCGATTCCAATAAAATTACCGATTATATAACTAATTCTAATTCTAAATCTTTGTAAATTGCTAAATATTTAGATACAGTGTCGGCAAAAAGAAACTTGTAATTTTTTCCAAAACTACAAATTTAAGCTAAATTTAATGTAACTGTTTTAACAACCTATAACTCATTTGATTCGACTTTTATTTCTCTATAATTTTACCTCTTCATATTTGACATTTAATTAAAATATTGTAGTGTTCACGTCAATTAAAAAAAATATAACTTAAAATTGAGGCGGCAAAAAGAACGTCCGCAGCAACAAATTCGCTTAAAAGCAGCTTAAATACCTTCCCCAAACTAGTTTAAAATATCCAGCAATGGGCAACAAAGCAATGCCAATCGTAATCGTTGTTATATAACGTAACATTTAGTTCATATGCCACGACTTTCTCTTAGTGATCGTCAGGATCTCATTACTCTCAACCTTTCTGGTTTATCCAATCGGGAAATCGGCCGCAGATTGAAATGTGATAAGAAAATAGTACGGAAAAGCACCAAAACACAGGCAGCGTTCGTGATGCCCCATATTCTGGTCGTACAGGGAAGATAATTATATCAAGATCCGCAGCTTAAGAAACATATTTAAAATGGCTTCCTAAATCCAACAACAGTGCAATCTTGTAAAAATTGAACTCTTTCTACGGCCAAGAACAGATGAAAGGACTTTAATTTGCGAGGATATGTTGGAAGACGCAAGCCAATGATTTCAGTAAAGAACAGAAAGCGCCGTCTGGACTTCGTCAGATGCAATGAAGATCATGACGCTTCATATTGGTCAAAAGTGCTGTTTAGAGACGAAGGAAAGTTCAATAGGAAAGATAGTGATAGTAGGCAGTACGTCCGTCCGAGGAAAGACGAAGAATTTAATCCTAGGTGCTCAGTATCAACGCTGCAAGGTGATGGAGGTTCAGTTTTGGTGTGAGGCAATATTAGTACCACTGTTCCAGAGCCTATAATTCGCTTGCAAGGTCGAATTAATTCGAGCAATTACATTAATGTGTTGACTGAGCATGTTCTACCTTATTTGGTCGAAATTTGGATGATAATCCCATCTTCATGAAGGATAATGCTCCCATTCACACAGTTGACAATGTCAAGAGGTCCCTGGAAGAGCATAATATTCTTTGTTTGGTTTCGTCTGCACAATCTCCAGACTTCAACCTTATCGAAAACGTTTGGCATTACATCAAGCAACAGCTACACACTGATAAAATTTCCACTTTGGAAAAACTTTGGGCAAAAGTTAAAGACAAGTGGGATGCCCTTCTCCAGAGTATTGCTGCAGTCTAATTCAATGAATTCCCTAAAAATTGCAGTTTTTCAAATTGCAGAAGAGATATGCTACTAAATATTAACTAGTTCATTGTGCCCCTGTTGTATTTGTGTTGCAGCAATGTTCTAAAATAGATTGTAATAACAATTTTCTATTGCGCGGACATTTTTTTACCTCCTGAATTTGAAGTTATTTTTTAAATTGACGTGAACACTAGTATATTTCAATTAAAAGTAAAATATGAACAGTTTAGATGATAGAATAAAAGGCCAATCACATGAGGTATAGTTTGTTTAAACAGTTACATTAACCTTAGCTTAAATTTGCAGTTTTTGAAAAAATTACCAGTGCGCCTGTCTATATATATATATATATATATATATATATATATATATATATATATATATATATATATATATATATATATATATATATATATATTGTTTATTTATATATATTTATTTATATATATATATATTATATATATATATATTTGCATACATATAAATATTTTTATGTGTGTGCGACCATATATGAATAAATGTATATATATACGTATATATATATATATATATATATATATGCATGTATGTATGTATATATATCTATATATAAATCTATAGCGTAGTTATGTATACAAACATTATTCACTACGAATGTGCATATATCTTTCTGAAAAGCCTCAGTTTAGAGGAATTACTACATCAGGCCGTGGTGTAGACTCGAGAACCGAACTCAAGTATAGTATATTCTCAATATATAGAAAGTGTTTTCCCTTGCAAATTTAGGATGGAAGGAATAGCGAAGAATCAGTATCAGCAGGGAGTTGAGGCAAGGCGATATGGGGAAAAAGGGGAAGGATTGTCGAGTAAAGGGTATATATATATATATATATATATATATATATATATATATATACAGAGAGAGAGAGAGGGGGAGAGAGGGGAGAGAGAGAGCAGGGAAAGGGAAAGGTAAAGAGTGAGAGGAAAAAAGATAGATACCTATATATATGTATATATATATATATATATATATATATATATATATATATATATATATATATATATACTAGCAAAAGTACCCGTCGTTGACTGGGGTCAAAAACAGCCTAGAGAAAATCGACTCTGATTTATGAAAGTATGATAGGTTATTTAAAGGAAGGGTTGTAAATTTTAGTTGAATTTGTGGGTATCAAAACCAAAGCTTAATATTATGAAAGTAAAAATAAAATAGATAACCCTCATAATTTATTATACTATACCTGTTCACACCGAAACACTTATCACAATATTCTGTGGATCTATATTAAAAAACCTTGTTATATATATGCATATACTTTGTGCAATATTTCCATTCTATGGAGGTCAGGTCCGAACGAACAATCTGTAATTTTATTATACCATATTTCTTCAAACTGAAACATAATTATTAAAGTATACTTACACAGACAGATATGAAAAGTATTTATTAAAGTTTGTGCATATTTTCATTCTATGCAGGCCAGGCGCGAACGCAGACTACACCATTTTATTATACGATCCCTATTAAAGTTAAAACATACTTGTCAAAGGATTATTATGTACATCTATATCAAAAACTCTAATAAACTTTTTAATATAATTTTTAAATATTTTATTTCCATACTTTGTGGACCAGGCGCGTACGCAGACCCCACAATTTTAATGAATGCTCATTATGCCAGATCAAACATACCCGTTCCTGTGGCTCGATACATCTTCTATCATTATATATAATCAGTTTTTTTTGTAAATAGTCAACTATATAGGAGCCACTCATGACCAGACACACACACATTCAGCTTTATATTATATATATATATATATATATATATATATATATATATATATATATATATATATATAGATGCATACGTATACATTTGTGCCTGAGTGTTCCGTGTTGTATAGAACGATTGTATATTAACAGTTTGTTTTTAACTAATTGAAATTAAAATAATATCATGTTTATTTGTAAAAATGAAATCAGTCCGCCAACATGAAATAATTTGTTGAATCTTATTATCCTTATTGACAAGAACATTTCAACCATAAACACATCGCGTGAATTCTATGCTTAAACTTTTCAAAATAATAAAAGAAACATTAAAATCAAAAGAAAATGTCGCAATAAAAGTGAAGGCACGTTCAATTAGAATTGCTTAATTGTTGGTTGATGGCGGCATAAAATTTACATTTGTCCTCCGATATTTATACGTTTCTCGATTTCGCCTTTGGCTTTGTTCCAAAAACTTCCGATCTACAATTTGACGCCAAAGGTCGATTAATTAACCCTTCCTCTTTGTGTCCGTTCGTCCTCATTAGGCGTCCTTTGTTTCACCGGACATTGCGTCCGATTATCGTTTCGATTAGTTTAGCCGGTTTAAGTGGCCATAAATATTCGCACGTGTAACGGGACACACGCACACATTAATCAAAGATAGACCCACATAGAATGTGATAATAAAGTACATGTACAAAACTTGAATACACAAACACCTTCAAAAACACCCACACTAATTTATTTGGCAACAAATTTGCATATATATATATATATATATATATATATATATATATATAATCTAAATATTAATTGATGAAATACAGACACTGAGGCTATGGGCAGATATAGAACGTAAGCACCGGCGGTTACTGTCACAAGCAGACGTCTAGTTATATACATGCACACATATGCACACACACACATTTTCAGACAACACACACATTATATCAGATATATTAATTAACATTGAATCCAAGTTTTTGTACATCGGTTTTTATAATGCAGATCATATCTTTGAATGAACATACTATATATCGGGCACAATTGTATTCTTACACGGGCCGTATCGTCTAGTATATGTATATACAGACATATATACGTGGCTCTATAATTAATGCATAGTCTTATCTATTAACTCTATGTACAAAATACATATTTCTGTTCGTCATTTCTGCAGCTGTGTGTGTGCACGTATTTACACATATCTACATATAATTCACAAAACATAACCTTGTCTGCGTGGTGAACAAACAATGACAAACATACCTTTTTTCACTGATTCTTTCCTCCAACGGTTGGTACTTGGCTCAGAATGCTGTAAAATGAATAGTTCCTCCTGAGTAGAACACCATGAGATTCTAAAATTAATAATGATCTTTTTATTAGTTTAAGAGTGAATCAAATATATACAAATATACATAGCTATATACATCAATAAATTTAATAATGATCGGTTAATTAGTTTAGGAGTGAACCAATGCACAGAAACATATAATCATCTACACACTATTAAAATTAATAATGATCGGTTAATTAATTGAGGAGCGAATCAAATACATACAAATATACAGGCATACACGCATACTTAAAATTCATAATGATCGGTTAAATAGTTTAGGAATCAATTCAATAAAAAATCCATTACTGGATCTATTTAAGTGATTATTGGAATGTAACAAATAGCCGATATATAATATATCCTATATATTTGGAATATGACATTTTCGTTATGTACAGCAAAAACATTTTACGTACTTTCTTATATAAAAGTGTTCTTTTATAATTACTACGTAACATTTCAAAGTCCAGAATATCGGATTGTAACATAAAAAAGAAAGAAAGGGCGGAGCTCGAACCCTCGATATTGGTGTTGATAATCGATGACGCTACGCGTTGCACAAAGAAACAACTGCGTAAATTTAATAAATGAATAAACCTCTGTTACAGATCGTGCGCATGCGCAAACACCGTCATTGTGGCTATGCTCGTTAAGTTGTCATTTCTTTCAAGTCCGACCCCCTTTTTTGAAGCCCTTATCAATTGTTTTAATCAAATAAACACCCCTAATAAAATACTGCACCCTATATGCAATCTCTTGAGCTACTGCGCGCCGTGAAATGACCATCCGTCTAGGTGGAGATACAATTTCAAAACGGAGACAGACACACCCATATAAACATAGTGAGATTTGTATATTAGATTTTCTCCTAATTTCTGTTCTAAATGTCGGACTTTGTAAGGTTCACCCATAGACCCATCTATAAACCTGCCCCTACGAGAACGCAAAAATAATTGGTTCCAATATAGTATATTCAGTAGCTCCAACTCCACTCTTTGCCTCTTAGACCCTATCTCTCATTTTTCCGATTTAGAAAACTTTAATATAACAAAACCATCGTTTCTGTTTACGTCGCACTTACAGTGAAAGTCTCATCATTTTGTTATTGCTAACTATAATTGTAATTAGTTTAACATTATTTTCCTTAACTAAACCTAAAACTCTTTTCGGTTCAACTATTTATTTTTGTTTTGTTTATTACGAGCAGTTCAGCCATGCTTTTCTGGGGATTTTCTCAGGCTTTGTTCGGGCTCTTTGTATTGCTCATAATTTTATGTGCATATGTATAAATGTATCTAAAAGTTTGACTTATGTCCAGATATAATTTTGTGACGTTTTGTCTGTGATCATAGCGTAGTATCTGTGTAAGCTGTGGCAAACAGGGGGCAAGGGTCAAAGCATTATTATTATTATTATTATTATTATTATTATTATTATTAATATTATTGTTGTTGTTGTTGTTGTTTATTTATTCGAGCGACAGTGGGACGCTGCATCAATTCTTATAATTAAAAAAGATAAACGATAAGATTGTGAAAAAGTAATTAACAGGAAATAATAATAATATCGCTATAAAGGAATGTGAAAATAGGCAGCCAAGATTTTAAATCTTTGAAAGTGTCGGCCGAAATCATTAAAATAAATGTTCGTAAATAATTCAGGTATGTGTTGTGTTATACTTGTTAAAAAGAACTGTTTGTCTACAACTGGTTCGATACATCCACATCAATCGTTCCCTGTTATAACTGTTGCATAAATGTAAAATTATACACACTAGATGATCAACCAAATAATACTACATATAAACATACACGCATTTAAACGTACCTGAATATACAGATAAAATAGAAACCCAACTATTCAACATGTACGTCGTTATGGAACATATTCACATACACACACGACGTGTCACAGGAAACTGACATCTAAAATTGTATGTGTTTGGATCCGAAATTAACGGAGGATTTTTGGTAAAGTCTACAAAGGTCAACTCTTTCAACGTTTACCTGTTGGCAGGCAAATTTTCGTCCCAAAACTGATTAAAAAGCTTGATGCATTTCTGAATACCCTTTATGTTACATTTCAAATGTTCAGACTAAAAATTGGATGAATAGTTTATTAGAGACGGCAACGGTAAACCTTGGAAGCCCAATTTTCGGCCAAAATCCGATTAAAAGCTGGCTCCACGTCTGAATAAACTTTGTGTAAAGTTTCACATATTTAGACCAAAAATTGGGTGAGTAATTTTGTTAGAGACCGCATAGGTCAATCTTTTTTAAACTTAGACTCCAATTTTCACCACTGAACATTTATTGTTTTGTGCTCAAATCAAATTAAATAATTTGATCCATGTCCAAGTAACATGCATATAAAATGTCAAGTGCTTAGACTCACAATTGGCGAAGGAGTTTGGTAGAGTTTTCCAAGGTCAAATTGTTAAACTTGATAGCAAAATTTCTGTCCTAAACCGATAAAACAGATTTTCCCAAATCTCACTACCCCTTATGTCAAATCTCTAATGTGTGGACTGAAAATTGATAGAGTAGTTTGGTAGGGAAATGAACAGACACACACGGACAATTTCACTTTTATAGATGAATGGTTTTACTGGCTTTTAAATATTTAATCCATCACAAGTTTCCAACTTGTTCTTGTTTCAAATATTTTTATTTTCTGCTTACGAAATATTTTATATTTCAATAAATCGTGCTCATCGTCCATTGAAACCTTAGCAAACTAGCATTGAGGTCCAACATTCTTTCAAACATGACCTCTCTTGTATGCAAGGCTCGTATATATAGCAAAAAACGCATATATAGTCGTCAGTATCTGTAAGACCGAACAATCATACTTCGCGAACAATCAAATAAGAAAGATAAGTATTCCGCCAAGTTTTAAGGCTCTTAGAACTTATTATATCATACTGATAAGTACTATGTGTTTTATTCTCATGTCTGCAAGTGTTTTGGTGAATGCGCTGACTACGATGTTAAATCTTAAGTGTCGGTTTAGTTTTATGTAGCCAAACTGACATGTCTTGATAAGATGAAATGTGCGGCGGTATAATGTGGTGCCACACCAAATAATTGTGAAGGGTCAAAGAGGATGGCAAGACTGAGAAGAGAAAGCACTAACAAGACACCTAATGGATTCTTCTGAGGAGGACTGCGATCTTGGGGAGGTTTATTGGCACTCAAATTCCAGTGAAGGCCAATTATCGCTGCCAACGAGAAATCAGTTGTAGGCGGTTGTTGCGATGATGTAGATTAATTTGAAAAGCTTATCGAAAGAGATGGAGAGAACTGTTAATATGCGGTATTTGTTGTCACTCAGGCTCCAGTAAACACGACAGTTCGCCCTCAAAAAGAAATTACTCATGATAGCATGCGTGAAAACTCCTAATGATTTAAATAATAACTATAAAATATGATCTAATGTCCTCTACTTTTTTGTAATTGTTTTAGTAAACGCATGACCAGGGATCTTGGATAGCGATGTTAAAAAATAGAACATTTCGACAAAATAAATATTTTAGTTTCGTAGGTCAGCATTTGTTTCCTTGACAAAGTTAAACTGAGAATGACCCAATATTATTTTAAGGGACTTATTTACCTCCTCTCTAGAAGATTAGATACAACGTAAGGTGTTGATATGAAAATGTGTTTTAGTTGAACAAACTGGATTCGAACTTGGCACACTCAGGTTTAGGCCTATGTCTTTTACTACTTAGCTATTATCAACACTCAAAAAAGAAAAACGTGATTATATAAATAGAAAATCACTAGTAAGAGAGTAAGAAAATCAAACTGTGAGTAAGAAACTCCGGATTACATTTAAAACAAGCTTACGATAGGAATCACGTAATTAGTGACATGATTATCCTAAAAAATTAAACATAGACGTTCCTGTTTTTTGCTTAACAGCCAAGTGTATGTCACTGCTTTCTAACCAATATACACATAAAAAATAGCTAGTATTATATAGATTAACAGCAGACAGCAGTTGTGCGGGTTGCTGCTGCTTTCCAATACATCTAGACGCCTACCAACTGTAAGATTTATATAAATTGCATTAAAAATGGTTTAATCCTTCTCTCATAGGCATTTTACCTAAACCTTAGATTCGCATCTTATTCCTAAAGCAACCAGCTGGAAAAAAAGTACTAAAATACATACCCCGTCACTGCATGGTTAGAGTATTTTATTAATTCTTCCTGCATTTGCCCTATCTTTCTTTTGTGTTTTATTTTTGTTTTCTTTTTAAATTTTAATCTTTGATTTACGTGGTGTATATATATATATATATATATATATATATATATATATATATATATATATATATATATATATATATATATACGGGTGTGTGTATATGTGTGTTTGTGTTCAAATAATTTACGTACGATACAAAACGTCCTTCTGTGCATCATGTTCCTATATTTTATCGCTGTTCAAATAATTAAAAATCTTTCGTTTTGTTGAATGCGTTTGATGACCAGAACAAAACTAGTACATTTTTCGTTTTTTTATGGTTTCTTCCAGTGTGAAATTTGTGTTTGTTTTGAATTTATTTTAACACATCATGCTTTTACGGCATTTCATTTGAGGATACAGCTTGTATTTTATTAACACACACGTAAACAAAAATGCAAAGGAACACACACACACACACACACACACATATATATATATATATATATATATATATATATAACTACTTTATTTACTCACATGAAATTAATATACGAAAGTATAGATTTATGCGTAAACTTTAAGTATTTACTCCAAAAGTGCTCAATACATAGGTAGAGCTAGTTAGTAAGTAAGTACATATATACATGTGTTTTCGCGTGTGTGCCCAGATATCTATTAAATTATACACTCTTTATGACAATCTACAGAAAGTGGTCTGCGTTACATCTCGCAGGTAATCATCAGTCTACTGCATGGACTTTCTAAATGTTTTTTTTTTCTTCTGTGTGAGGGATTCACGCTGTGTTTATTCTAGATAGCAAAGAAATCGGAGTTGGTAGTCTTTCCCTGTTACGGATTTAATTTCCATTATCAATATGCAACCTTTTTTTATACAACGGCATGTGTTTTTTAATTGAGGATTTTTAATCTTCTTTAATTTTATAGTAGCATACGTGAAATAATAAAATAATTTAAAATGTGTGAGTGGGCATATATATATATATATATGTGTGTGTGTGTGTGTGTGTGTGCGTGCGCGTGGGCGTGGGCGTGGGTGTGTGTATACGTTACATGTTAATAACTTTAATTTTGTTTTAATTTTTCTGCTTTTTCCTATATATAGTTTTGATATTTTTAGTTGTTCTGTAATTAAAAAAAAAGCTTGTGTTTATCCTTCTCACACATGTAATCGCTTCTCTTTCAGTTTCTTTGTTTAACTTTATTTCGTCACTTCATTTTGCCCTTACTCCTCTAATTTTTCTCCTCTATTATATTTCCCCTTTTCTATCTGCCACTTTCCTTTGTGTTCCGCTTCTATGAGAGGCAATCCAATTTTTCAAGACCGGCTGGCGGCTTTTCTATCAATGTATCACACTGTCCAACCTCCATTAGGCTCAGACAGAAAAATAAATAAGTAAAATAAAGTCATTTTCAGTCGCTGCTCTTTTCATTTCTAACTCTTCTGTCTGTCTGTCTCTCTCTGTCTCTCTATCTCTGTCTCTCTCTCTGTCTCTGTCTCTGTCTCTGTATATCTCTCTCTCTTTTAAAGCTTCATTCTGTCCGGACGACCAAACTATTTGTGTCTTTACTCATGACACAACCTAATTATGATACTGATTTACATTCCTTAATTACCCGTTCAATGAATATTCATAGGATCCCAGCATCCATAAAATGTGCCCCGTTGCCAAGAGAGACTTTAAAAATCGGAACATACTGGGGAAAATGGGTAATGAGACCAATGACAAAGTTTTAAGGGTAAAAGGTCTGGGAAGAGTTAGGTAAGACAAAGAGATGGCGAAAGGGTGACACGTGATTTGTTGGGATTGTCATCCCTTTTCATGGAACAAGTCTACGATTCTTGTTCTTCTGACAAAATCGCGATTGTCTCATCATTTAATAATTTCCTTTGTTTGGTTTCGGTATCCACTGGAGAATCGATCATCTATACATACGCGCATATATATATATATATATATATATATATATATATATATATATATATATATATATATATATACTAGCACTATATCGAAAATGTCCGATCGTACAATACGCTTAATTATCATATTTTGATATGGTCGTTTAGGTTGTATGCGCAAATCAACATATAATGATTATATAATTCTGACAGGCGTTAATAACATTCAAAAATAAATGTTTAAATTTCAACAGTAAGTCAGAGATGGCTCTTGGTGACAGGTTCCAATCTATTGACCGCTGTTAGTCATGATACCCCGCAATGATGATTCCAGAAAAGATTGAACACTAGTGTATGTAGGTATTTAATAATTATTTTAATAAAATAGTGATATATATATATATATATATATATATATATATATATATATATGCGTTTAAATATCTAACACGTAAACTCGTAAACTACTTGTCACATAACACTAAAATTCTCAGGAACCAATAATCATGTACAAAGAGTGTTTATAGCAAGTAATATCTTTGTTTTCATACATGCATATCGCGTACAGATATCGGCAAATTTACATGCAAAATGTCTATCTCACTAGCCGATATTATGTTTATATGCGAATGCGCATATTGGCTGCATTCTTTCAAGTCCAACATCAGAATGGAACGCTTGATGGCAAATACATTTTAAATTAATATTCGATGTTTTTGCAGTGTTCGTAATCTGTTACATTTCAGATGAAATTTCAAAGTTAGATTAAATTTTGATGGTATCGTTTGTTTTTATTAAATTCTGAGATGAAAGTGCAGAACAGTTAAAAAGAGTCCGTCCCCAAGCTAATAATGGTGTTATTAATATTAACACATTGCATCTATGAGCACATTATATGACTCAGTTACAGTCGACACTTTGCTTACAGTATAATAACTAATTTCCGTAAATAAGATTTTCGTAACAACAAAATTAAAAAAAAAAAACATATGTTCACCTTCGAATCCTCGCCTGAGGAAAATCCGCCAAAATAGTCAGATTGCCGTTTGCCACTTATTTCAATCAAAATACCGTTAGGAGATTATTTCATCACGTGAAAGGTTGACATGATAGCAGTTGTTCAAACTACAACGAAGGTTCTCCTGTCCATTTTTTAAAACTAAATTAAATAAAATTTGATTCTGCTGAAAAATAAATAAACTTTATAAACTTTACGCTCATCCACTCCGCATCGATACAAATGCCAATCGACATTATAATATTGTCAGTATATTCAAAATCGTTTTACTTTTTCCTTAAATTAATTCACTTGTTTCCCTGAGAAAAGTTTCTGTTCTCCAAATAACTTCCTTTATTTACATAGCTTCTCTTTTCGTTTCCCGTAAGGATGAGAATTTCAGACGTTAAATGTAATATATGATGGCATATCTATATATCTTCTTATCCTTTCACCGATTAGATAAACATATTGATTTCATACACACATTTAAACGTGCCCGAAAGTTTGCGTTTGTTTTATTTTAAAAGAAATAAGCATTTACGAGATTAATCAAAATATACGAAGACATACCTTTTTTGTTATTATTCTTCAACCTATTAGATAAACAAATATTAATTTCAAAGAAAAATACGGTATTTTTGCAGTGTACGCACTGTGTTACATTTCAGATAGGATTTAAAAGTTAAATTATAATTATATGATGATTTTCTTTAAGTAAATGGTGAGGTGAAACTGCAGAATGGTTAATAATTTTCCTATGTAAAGAATGGCGTTATAAATAATACCGCCATTATTTCAGCAGGTTTCGTACACTGCACGAGTGTCAGAAATTCTTACGTTACCAAATGCATACGTTTTATTTAATTTTTAAAGTACTAAGAAGTTCAGACGTTGTTTTTCCTTTATTTATAAAAAACATAAGAATTTTAGACGTTAACTCAAATATACGAATACATACCTATACATCTTCTTTATTTTTTAACGATTAGATAAACAAATATTGTCCGTGGTACTGTTTTAATGTTTCTTTTAGAATATTTTCCTTAAACATTTACTGCATTCAAATAATTTTAAGGCAATTATAACACAACATAGACGTTTATTTTTATACAAAATACAATTTTTATATCGAATAAATTATAAATAATCATTAAATTTTCAGTAAAATTCCTTTCTTCACATTTTGCACTTTTTAAAGTTAAAAATTGATTGTAACCAATGAATGAATGAAGTCCATCACGACCAAAAATGAATAAAGGTCATACTTTTAAGGAAACCCTGAACGACAGGCGTTAAATTCTCAGTTCTGTTGCCCATTATTTTTTAACCGACACCTCACTTAGAATAGTTAATTTCCGTGAATATGATTTTCTTAAAAATAAAACAAAACAAAATGTATTTACCATTATGAATTCATGTTTTGTATAATCCATTTTATTATAATGTACGAGAGCAAAATATTCAAATATCATATACAACCTGGCAACGTCGAGTATTTCAGCTAGTTACTAAAGAAAATTAAAAAGTTTTTATAGAAAATCACTGATAACTAAACATAATAACATTTAGTTATATTTTACTGATAACTGGGAAATTTGAGTTCAATTTTAGGAAAGACAATACATTACGCCTTATATGAAACATTGGATCGAGTTAACATTTAAAATGCACTGCTCCTTAAATTCATGTTTGAAAGAGCATGTGTACCAGTAAATGCACAGATTGGTATCTTCATTGTCTTTATTACATTTTTATCTCTTTATCAGCCTCCGCTTTTTTATATCCATATGCAAAATTCTGTTTCTTATTTCTTTGTTTTCATTTTCCTTCGTCGTTTCTTTTTATTTTAATTATTGCAAAGGAATAATGATTCCAGTGCAAATTATGAATTGTGGATTTTGCTGGCAGAATTTTCAACGAAGACTCAGCAGGGAGTTAGGTCTGTTTATTAGAAATGACGCAAATTGACGGTGGTTGAATGATGGGGGTCTATTAAGGGCATGATTTGTGGTAACCCCATTTGTAGAAAAATACGTCCCGTGTGGATTGGGGCGGCGATATTATTGGTTATTTAAGAAGGAAGAAAGACCAGTTTATTACAGTAGATGGGCTTTCGAATAGGGATAATATTCCCTTGAAAACAGGATATTCAGATTTTTCAGAAGAATTATTCGGAGTTACGGATGTCTGATCATCTCTCAGTTGGATATTATAGTACTTGGACAATCAGCAATAGAGTGAATATGTTTACTCACACGAGTTTTTCTCAAGTTAAGCAAATATGTATATGATTTATAGAATAATAAATAGCATCATAAACATAACATTTTTGGTCTAAATATATTTTAACTGCTATTCTATTTTTGAAATAACCTGTTTACAAGTTTTTGTTGTGAGGTTTTATAGAAATTAAGAGATTTAGTTTCGTTATAGTGTTTCCATTAATTATCATATTGTTATATGTCTAAAACAAAAAAAAATAATAATGTCTCGTAAAATTGAGCTTTTGTAAGTGCAATATAAATCTCAAGCTGAAATATTGCTTGGCATCAAAGAATTTACCTTAAGCAGAATTTTTAAATCTAAACAACGTTAAAGAAAAAAACTGATATTTATGAACACAGAGTTAATGATAGTTCTTCACGTAGCATAATTATCATGAACAAGGTTAAATTGTCCGGTGAAATAAGAAAAAAAAGCTGCCATAACATTATTAATCTTGCTTAGCGATATCAGTATTCTGGCTGGGATTGTAAGCATTCTATCGTCTTCAGGACGAGAGATAAAAATCAGTGAAAATGATTTTAAATAAAAGTATGCTTTGTAACAGACATTTGCCCAATCAAACATTTTTATGTTCTTTTTCGTAAGAAAACTAGTAATCACAATCATGGTCTTCTTCAATTTTCTTTATAAAATTAGGCGCAGTGAGACCAGGTGTTGCGTGTGATGTACTTCTCCACTAATAACACCATATTACGCGTCCTGGTTATACTGGCATCCTCTTATTGTTTCGCTTCTTAATATAGTCGACAAAAACTGACATATTAAAAACTATCTGAATTCCTGTATAATGCATATAGCATATAAGTTCTAAAAATCAAATATACGTATTTAAAGTTTTGATAGCGCTCTGTCTTAATTTGCCTATTCAAAAGTGAGAAAAGATAGATATTAAAATTTATAAACATCCTACTGGTTTGCCCGGATAATTTTGTACTACTCGTATCACAAAAATCACATCAAAATATGTACTTAAAGTTTACATGAAATTTGGACCCTTTAGCCCTTTGAAGTTGAGAAGTTACTGGGAGATACAAGATTACTTACATTGTATACCCTATATAATTTCATAAATATAATTTCAAATTTCAGAAAAGAATTTTGCATCAATCGCATTATGCTGTTAGGAATGTGCTTAGAGAATGCAGAATACTTCTAGAATTTTCTCCAATACATTTTACATGAGAATGCCCTGTTTGATTTTCTGTGGATCATATCATTTTTCTTCTATAGAGAACACACACTCATCCACACAAAAACATAAGTGTGTATGTATATGTCGATATGTATACCAGGCTTGACAAACATGCGACTAGAATCACGATTGAAGATGGAAGTGTAAAAACCAAATTTCCGACTAATTCATAATTACTGAATAACATTTTAGTACAAAATGTATTAACAATGTCAATTAATTAGTTATTAAGCAATTATACATACTATTTGTAATCAGTGTACAAGTAATCAAAATGTCCAGGTTTTTCAACCCAAAATTTACATGGCCACTACTTGGAGTTGGTTTTTGGTCTTGAATACCATTTGACATCTTTTTTTTTTTAATTCAGATGCCATTCATCCCATCATAAATTTATTCGAGGTGATTTTTTTAAACGCTGAACATCCTCATAGAATTGATATCATACTTGTTAAATAACATGAGATTCTGATATTTCTGAAGAGATTTATTCCATGATAGTATCGGTCAAAAGCTGCATTGCATCCTCAGCAAGAACTTGAAATCTATATTAAGGTGTCCAAATAATAGGTTCGTCCTTTAAAACATTAGCATAGCTTCTCATATTGAAAGATGAGTTTGTTGTGATTTCTCTCTTGAGGATGTTTAGGAATTTTCCATCTTTGTGCTGTTGTTAATCTAATGCCAGTTTTAGTTTTAAAAAGTTTACGTTCATTTTACGTTAAATTATTATATAAAAGTGATCCCCCACTTTTCAAAACAAACATTTCTTCATATCTTGGAAACTACTCGTTTGCCGTAATTTTAAACGTTATTTTCGTTTTCAGCGACCCCGAAAACCTTTAAGAGTGGTAGTTTTAAAGGAATTTTCGAGGGTGAAGTAATTCTTCATATTTACCCTTTCTATAATTGAATTGTTAGGTGAAGGTACAGAATAGTTACAATACACCCTCCCTTCCCCATGTTAAATAATAGGTTTCTAAATAATAGCGTTAAAAATAGCTCGGGTCGTAAAGTGCAGGACTGCAGGAGTACCTATAAAAGGTAACGCCGGATCGGAAAAAGAGCTCAAAATGAAAATAAAATAAATTCTCCGCTCAAAATAAGAAATGGGAGAGAAAAAAAAAAGTTAAACGAGAGAAAAAAAAGAGCTCAAAATGAAAGAAAAATAAAACAAATTATTTTCACAATTGTAACCATCCGTATTATAAGATTTGTGTTACGTCACTCCCAAGGTAAACAAAGAAGTGCGGAGCGTGAGGATGACGAGATGCCTTCAATGAAGTTCCAGACTTTATTCAAAATTGTCGTAGACTCTTAAAAAATCAGTAGGTTTTTGCTATACATCTTATGAGATGACTGACAAATTCTCATGATTTATATTCAAAGGAACAGCTACAGCAAGAATTTGAATGCACGAAACAAAAGCCAGTAACATCAAAGCCTGGGAATTAAAAATGCAATCTGGTAGTGAGGACACGTTACAAGAACGAGCAAACAATAATAATCCATCTTAAACTTGTAAAAATACTACAGATACGTATTGATATCCTCAGTCTGCGTTTGGAGCAGCTTGCATGAATTGAGCATCAGTTTTGAGTCGCATAAGTGATTTGAGTAAGATAATAGATCCAAGGGAGGAGTAAAACCGTCAGAACTCCAGAGTTGATTGGTCACATAAAGAATTACATTAAGAAGGGCTGACGTGTATCTATAGAGTTTGATATCAATGTGTGAGCTGTTCATATAATGATTCGCGAGAAACTGAAGATACGGAGGATTTGCGCGAAGTTTTCCCCAAGGGTGCTCAGAGAAGATCAGAAAAAAAGACGCTGTAATGACAGCAGGATGATGGTCAAGCTGATCAATTCAGACCCCGCAGTTCTTTTCGCTCTGGTGAGCTACGATGAAAGTTTGATTTACTGCTATTACCCAGACATCAAAGGATAAGTTTCCCAGTGAAATCATGCTGACTCTCTTAGAACCAAGAAGGCTAGACAAAGCAAATCCACCCAAATTCTTATGATGATCCCTTTTTTAATTTTAAAATCATGCAACGACACATATAGCGCCAGTGCCATCGCAGGAGTTGCATGAATGTTGAACTAACTTGGAAACTTCAGGTTAAAATTCTTCTCCAGACGAAATCATGACTCCTATTTTTGAGTGGATATGATCGCAAGGCAGAGAATGATAAGAGTAGATGAGCTGTTTCTTTTCCTAAACTGATATGCTCCATATATCAAATCCATAAGATATGTAGACATAGAGGAAAGAGACAGACAGATAAACTGAGAAAGGTCTTCTATATCAATTCAACCCTCTGCGTCTCACCGGGCGTCTGTCTATCTCGTTATCATGAACGCCTGCCACAAAGATTCCCTGTTCTTGCTTGTCGGACAAAGGCTGGCGAATATGCGGGAGTAAAATGAAGAAAAACTGCAGAAAAAAGGATTGTGGTCAGCATAGACGAAGTAGTCACGCCTGGTTGGCGTTGATCATCAATCAAATTCACCCAGATATTAGAGGACAGCTTGTTCTGACGGCCCCCATTTATTGGTCACTGTTCAGATTTATGGCGCCCATGCACCGATGACATCTTACATTGTTTTTGCGACAGCGCACCTTCTTTTTCCCCCATTTTTCTCATTATGGATAGTTTTTGTTCTTTTTGGTCTCGTTTCCGTTTCCCCCTCGTTATTTTCTTAGTCGGTACACGTTCTTACCTAAAATGTTTCTCACTTTATTTCTGAGATTTTACACTTACCCGACATTGCCAAGGTTAATTTTTTGGACAATTATACTTTATTTATAATTGTCTGAGCTATGGAAATGTATTTAGATATCTTTTCTCAAGTTCTTTATTAGTTCGATCTTCAGGGCGTTGTTAGTTTGTTTTTATGGCATATCAACTCATTTTCATTCATTTTACTTCAGTAAGTATTAAGAGATCAAGGAACCTCCTCCTTGGGCTAACACTTGATTCTGTTATTATTTAAATTTATATCCAAGGGCTCTTTTAAGAATAGATCTTGTTCCCTTTATGGCTGCTATTTGTATTTCGTTACAGCTTGGTCTTCCAGGAATTGCTTCTAAGTATTTCTGAGGATTCTTTATATTTAGCCAATTGCTCCTATCACCAGTGTAGTTTATTACATGCAAAATCAGATTATTTTGGTGACAGTTTTCACGCTTCAAGATCTTTATATCTTGAAATATGTATTCATGGTAGTTGGTTTGCTTGTTTGGTAGACGGAATTATTGTTCTTTGTTATTTGCAGATAATAATATAGGTTTGGAAAAAGATTAGAAAAATAAAATAATAATAACAATGTTTAGTGCATTTTAGGTAAAAAAGGTATATATCTACAAGGAACTCGATTTAGAAGTACAATATGTGTATTTATTTGAATTTATATATTTCGTATTATTGGATAAATATGGTAAAATAGTCCCAAAAATAAAGTGATCTTATTAGCCCTAAAAGAGTCCCTGGGAAACGCACAAGAACTATTGCAAAAGAAATCAGTTAGTTACAACTTTTAAGAAAGTTGTATAAAAATTCATGGCATTAATTTATTTAATAAACACAAAAGTTTCAATTTTAGCCATTTTAAACCGAAAGGCACCCTTGGAGGCGGGGAAACCGGAGTTTTCCCGAAAAATCCGTTCTGTTACATTTTACTCATATCATGTTTAACGTTTGTGCAAAGTTTCAAGAAATTCCAAGTTTAGTTATTAAGAAAATTACAGACACACGGACGGGGGGATGGACAAACAGACAAGGGTTAATTTACCGGTCCTTTTGTCGGGAGACCTATAAAGCTTTACATTTTTATAAATGGAGTTATTTTAATATTTTATATTGATTATATTAACACGAGAAATGTTGAAACTAGGATAGTTTTGGAGAATGGGGTTTTCTGTAGTGTTTCCTGTTTCATTTCATGCTTGGTGGCTCCCGTTACTTTTTTTAATTAATTGTATCTATTTCCTTCATCTTTGTTTTCGTGCAGGTACAGCTAGTATATATACAACCATGATCAAAGTAATGGAGAACCTATAAAAACGTAGATAATAGTTTAAACCTACACGTTTAAATGTAAAGGATTGCACAGTGAACAGTTAGGAGCAAATGTAAAATATTTAACAGTAGATTGTAGTATTTATTTGCTTTAAAGCCTCTTGCAAGAGTTTTCGTCGGGTTCCTTACTAAATTCATTCAAATATGTAATATGATTCATTGTCATACTAAAAGTTGTTTCTCATTTTAAGGTAATATTTGATTCCTGTCAGTAGCAGTAGTAATGATAATAATAATAATAATAATAATAATAATAATAATAATAATAATAATAATAATGATAATAATAATAATAATAATAATAATAATAATAATAGTAGTATATAATATCATATTTAAGATATATAATAGTATATTACATTTAAAATGCCTCCAAAGAAGTAGCTTTCAGAGATTGAAAGGACATCAATTATTACTTTATCTGGTGAAAAAGATTCTCAGGATGAAATTGTCAGGAAGATGGGATGTTCAAGGAAGAGTGTTCCAAAAACGATTAAAATGTACCAGGAAACAAAGTTCTTCAAAAACAGAAAAAGAACAAGATCGTAAAAAGTCTACTACCGCCAGACGAGACATATCTTTTACAGATAGGAAAACATGCTCTTCAAAGCTTGTTGCTGAACTTAGGGAGGATGCAAACAAACTTAGGGAGGATGCAAACAAACTTAGGGAGGATGCAAACAAACTCAGGGAGGATGCAAACAAAAACATATCAACTTGAACAGGTTATTAGGAGCGGGATTAAAAAGATAACAAAGCAAGGATTTTTACGTATATATTTTGCTAAAAAAAACTGAAACTGGATTCGACTTTCAAACTTACTTCAGCAATGATTACGTCAGAACTACCAATCTATCAGCAAAAAAAAAAGAAAAATATTATCGTTTGATTTTACTATTTTGAGTGGTTACGTATTTTATCTAATATATCATTTTACTTTTGATTTGTTTCAAATTTATTATTCACATTGAGATTTTTTTCTTTTATTTTACGTGCTTTTCTTTTTCGTTCTTTTTTTCCTTTGTAAGAATTTTGGCTTCACTTCCATCTTTATAAGCGATCCCTTTCGATCTCTTTCGTTCACACTTGTTTTATTTCTTTCTTTTTTGTGTCTTTTCTTTTGTCTTGTCATATCCTTTGTTTTTATTCCCGTTTTGACGTCCCCTATTCAGATTTATGCGACCGCCGCATCGCTGGCGTCGTCCATTATTTTACACATGCGCAGTTCTTTTCTTCTTCCTTTCTTACAATCGTTTTCTCTTTATGTATTTCTATCCTTCTCTCTTCTGTAATTTATTTCGTTTAAACGTTATTTATGTGCCATTTTGTTCATTTTTTTTCTGCTTTAAAAATGTTCACCTCTTCCTTCTTATTTTTTTTATTTTTTACATTTATTTTTTTGGTGTGTTTTCTATGTGTCAATGTTTTTCGTTTTTCTATTTCTGTTTCTATTATTCTCTGGCAGGGTCACCCGCTTTTATAAAATCGCATGCAACAGTATGATAAGGTCAATGGGTATATTGAATGTTTATTAGCTTTTTATACACCAACATGTCTTAACTTTGCTACTTTAAAATATACACATGTGTTCTTTTTTATTTTTATCTTTTTCATCATCTTGGAATTGTTTTGGTGATAAACATTCATAGTGTTTTGAATGTTTTTTTTTATTTCTAAAATGATTGTGTTATTTATGTTTTTTTAAATCATTTTTGCGTCGTATTATTTATGTTTTTACTCTTTTTCTAACCAAACACACATATTTATATTTACTATGTGTGATCGTGTCTAGCGGGAGACTGTGATTTCTTAATTAGAGAGATATCTGTTTACCTTACATTAACGTACACTTCTACAGGTTAGTACAGTCAACATTCATAAAACAAGAATGGAATTCGAAAGTAGAACAGTTTGAGAAAAGAACCTATTAAAATAGGTTTGCCGGAATCTAGGGACCTCAACAGTAAAATGGTGAAGTTTTCTGTTTTGAGCCAAGCGTTTTTCATTGCTCATTCAATTAAAATACTTGTAAAGCAGGGGTATGCATGTAACACTGCGGCAATAGGACATATATTTACGCTGGACGGATTGTGTGGGGCTTATCTTATTTGAGGTTGTTTTTTGGAACCTCGATAAGAGTAAGACAACAGGTAGATGCATATATACTCTATTCATGGGCGAATTGTGGCTTCATAAAATATAGATTAATCTCTGAAGTGAGTAATACTTTAGCACAGTGGAGGAATCCGATTTTTATGCAGCAGCCTTGACAATTTTCTGAATGCATTTGTTATCCTGCATGTTGCCTTTTAAGAGTTTGGAGGATGCGCTCTAAAGTAAGGTGTATTTTCTCATGGATATATGACTTTTATAGTTTTAAAATGAAAAGTTTTCTAAGTAGCATTAAATGTCACCATCCAATCACGGTCCCACGGTATTATTTTAGAAAAAGCGTAAACTCTTACTAGTAGAAAAATATATTGTTATTGTAGATTTCGGTATGCTGAAAAAGAATCGAAAAACCGCATATGCCGAAAATTAATAGTTTCGGAAATATTAATATTTTTCCAGTGGATTATTTTCTTTAAAAAATCAGCTATAAGGGCATAAGTCGGCTTCTTTTATCTTACGCATGAGCGGTAGTCATGTGACATTTCACAAGGCGCATGTATACATGACGGACATTTTAAATCAGAAGAAATATTTACATAAAATTAAAAAAAAAAGTTTTACCTCGTTTTATTGCAAAAATAAATCTGTTAGTAAGTTTTCACGACCAGTTTACAAAAAACATATTTTTATGTTTTTCGTTCTATTTTGTGGGGATGAGGTAATCATATATAGAACTTGTATAGCTTAACAGGGGCATCTGCAGTTTAATTAACCGTTTTTTAAATGCATTAAAAGCTACGTAACACACATAAATGAACCACATTTTTAAATGCCCGCTACAACTTCCTCCGCAATGTGACAAGTCATTTTACGCCCGTGCGCACGTGAACGCAAGAACTGAAATTACGTGAACAAATACAATGATGCGTTGTTATATCTACTTTTTACTTACGGAAACTAATAAAATGCTGATTTTTAAAAAACAAATGTGATTTCTCCTCGGCTTGTGCGCATGCGTAATCAGCCGACTAACGCCATTATAGCTGAATATTGAAAGAAAATAATCTCTTAGAAAAATATTAAGATCTCCAAAATTATTAATTTGCGATGGATATGGTTTTCAGATTCTTTTTCAGCACACCGAAATCTACAAGAAAAATATTTTTTCTACTAATTCGAGTTCTCGCGTTTTCTAAAATTTTACCGATGTTTGTTTTTTCCAACTTGCAAAGAAAAGTGCAAATAAAATTCGTAAAATGCTGATGTAAAAATGGCAACATAATTTACAGTTTTGTTTTATTTGAAAATTTTCAACACGAAAAAATAAAGATTGAAAAACCTTTCACAGCTTCGTTTTTATGTAATTTCGCAAGTCAAGAATTTTTCAAACCGGATGCCGTAAATCGGATATACGATTGTAACGCTAGGGCAAGACGATTTCAGTTTTATATTATATATATATATATATATATATATATATATATATATATATATATATATATATATATTTATATATATATATATATATATATATATATACTGTTACGCCGTATTCCCAGCCTGATGCGAAGTGTAGAGATGAGTGACGTAACAAGATATTAAAAAAAAAACATTTCTCAGGTTCCTTAGCAATGCGTAAGTATGGTAAACCGAAAGCGGTCTCGAAGACAAAGATAAAACGAAATATGCTGGGCAACGAAATTACATAAGAGTATAAAGATAAATAAAATTTAATCTAAGAAAAATATGCGTACAACTAAGTGAAATAGTTTAAGGTCATTCAACTTTTTTCGAGAGAAAAATATATAACCAACATATAACAGTCCATATTCAAATCAAAGAAAAAGTTCATCTGCGTTGTTTGAGATGGATCATAAGTTATATGAGATGCAAGAGAGATGAAAATTTTGGGTGGATACCTCACGGATTTCCTTTTAAAATGTGTTTTTTTTTTGTTTTTAGATTTATTTCCTTTGGTTTATTTACATTCAATCGCCTTCCTTCGTGGTTTACAATTGTTGTGTACGAGCGTTGTTTGCTTCGAATCCTCGCTTCTGACACTTATATGAAGTCACTGGTCTTTCGTTAGTATCTCGCCATTTTTCGATTTTTCACAAGCTATATCGACGTTGGGTTTATTCTTGTTCAGTCGGTCTTTTCAATAGTGCCGCTAGTCAAAACTGACTTTCGCCGTCTCTGAGGCCTTCGTCTTGGAGCTATGTCTCGTTGATGTTCACGTTGTCGACACCGCTGTCTTCGTCTATAATCGTTTCCGCGACGTCATCGTCTTCTTTCGCTGTCTTCGCCCCCCTACCTTCGCTTCTACACAAAGCTCCGACTGACTGTTGACGACTCTTGTCAGTCCCCTCTCTCTATATATAGTCTATCTCTCCATATATAGTGTATATCTCTTTATGTATACTGTCTATCCGTCTCTATATATACGGTTTATTTCTGTCTACCACTCTCCTCGGTTAATTGATTATCTCTCTTTTCTGTCCCCTGTCTCTCCTCTCTTTCCTTCTCTCGTCTATAAGCTTTCTTTTTTCTTTTCTTTCCCACCCTTCGTTAAGAGGATCTCATTCTCCTATCTCCCATCTCTTCCTGTTCACAGGTCTCCTCGTCTTTTTCCTTTTTTTTGTTTACATAATGGAACGGGCAGACGGCAATCGGCTTTTGAGCACAGAAATAAAAATAAATAAATAAATAAAAGATAAGGCGAAAGTATTTTCTCTCGGTATAATAACCAATAAAATAAGTTATCATACATTTTTACAAATATATATATATATATATATATATATATATATATATATATATATATATATATATATATATATATATATACCACTATCATTGGGTGTCGAGAGTGGTTAAAACGAAAATAACTGTTAAAATCGCAGGAATTGAGTGATTTCAATTGTTTGAAGAAATTATAGTTTTAAAAAGTAAGGGATCTTTTTCTATATTAATTTATGGTAAAATAAACTCCGATTTTAGGCAATGGTGGCATTTAAGTGGTTTCTAATTGTACATTAATTAATATAGGAAAAGAGATCTCTGCCTACTTTAGGCAATAATGTTCGACCTTAAGAGCAAATGTCACATAACCCACTACGCTATTCAGCTTATTGACTTTCTAACTAACCTAAATTTATTGAATTCTGATCAATAGTCGTTGATATTTGGAACTTACAAAACTAACAATAAAAAAGCAATATATATATATATATATATATATATATATATATATATATATATATATATATATATATATATTGATTAAATACCTTTGCAAGCAATATCCGATCCCGCATGTTGCTAAATCTTACCATCTGATAAGAAGGAAAGTATTTCTTCGAAAGCCCGTGGATTAAGGACTATCAACTTATTTAGTTTTTAATTTTCAAATTAAATATGTGTTTAACTCTTTTTCAAAGTGTTTTTAAGCATGTTGTATTAACTACTTGCTCTTATATATATATATATATATATATATATATATATATATATATATATATATATATATATATATATACTCGTAGTTACACCCGGCTCAGCCTAGGTCCTATATGCGGTTTATAACTTTTGTGCATATATATATATAGATATATATATATATATATATATATATATAATTTAACTCATGTCAAGAACACCTACATCTAAAATTTACAGATGTTTAGACACAAAATTGGCGGAGGAGTAGGTAAAGTCTGTAAAGGTTAACTCCTGTTACTTTAACCTTTTGGCAGCAAAATGTTCGCCCCAAAACTGATTCAAAAGCTTGTTGCCTGTCTGAATACCATTTATATATGATTTCAAATGTTTAGACAAAAAATTGGTCAAATAGTTTTGGTCAAATATTTTGAACTTTGATCCCTTGGACAATAAATTATAGGTTAATAACCGATTAAAAGCTTGATATATGTCTGAATACAGTTTATATAAAATTATAAATGTTTAGACCAAATATTGGCTTCGTAATAGGTTAATTTTTTCTTAACTTGAACTCCTAATTTATACCCCCTTTAACACTTATTGTTTTGGGGCCAATATGAAATTAAAAATTTTGATCCATGTCCAAGTAACCTATATATAAAATTTCAAGTGTTTTGACCCAAAATTGACGGAGAAGTTTGGTAAAGTTTTCAAGGGTAAAATCGTTGAACTTTGATACCTTGACTTCTAAACTTCTGGCTAGAGACCTATTAAAACGATTTTCCCAACCTCAATATTCCTTATGTCAAATCTCAAGTCTGTAGACTGAAAATTAATAGAGTATTGTGTTTGAAAATGTACACAGACAGACACACATACAATTTCACTTTCATATATATATATATGTATGTATATATATATATATATATATATAATTCGTAGGCAAATTGATTACTGAAATGTTCATATTTTTGGTTAATATTAAACGACCTGAAATTTTGTACTCTTTTGGAAGATTATAATACAGTTATATGTATACAATTTTATGACAATTGGTAAAAAAGAACTTATCTTTTCAAACCAATGACATTTAACAAAATTTGCCTCCATATATATATATATATATATATATACATATATATATATATATATATATATATATATATATACTTGCATGAGTACCCAATTTTGCCTGGGTGTACAGAAGTTCTGTTTGAAATACACAGCTATACTAATTATTTCGATCATGGGCAACGTGGATACTCCCACAATACAAATGAAAGAACGGATGAAAACATGTAAATATAATCTACCAAAAAAAGAAGTATGTGATACCATCTCCACCAGATATTTTGGCAGACGGGCTACAAAGAGAATAAACTATTCTCCAGATATTGAGCACTGGAAATACCCACCCAAAGAAAAGATAATTAAAAATAAATCATTACAACTTTTGTTTCAATAAAAATAGCAGTGAATGTCTGTGCAATCGCGAAAAAAAAATAAAAATGAATCTACCAAAAATGAATGCCAAAAACAATTAAATGACATTTTTAATCATTTTAAATGTGTAATGTAATCATACCCTCCCCAAACCTAAAAAAAAGTTGAATTTGTCATTTCGGGGTTCGCTCTGTTTATAAAATTGTTAGGTAAAAGTACATAATGGTTTCATTAACATTAATTAAATTTATCGGTATTTTATGTTTCAAATGTAATTCCCGCCACCCACCACCACCACAGAAAACGAAAAAAATTTGTGTTTGTCATGTTTTATCAACGCCCCCCTCGATCGCCAAACTTTAAAAATGCTAGAGATGATATGTCTAGTTGAACGCTTTGTGGCCAAAAAGTGGGTTCTCATTTTACGTTAAATTTATATAGAAACGTTATTCCCCACGCTAAAATGTTAATTTTTTTTCAAAATTTCTTCTTCCATATTATCTATAAATACTGCTTTAACGTATAAGGCTACAAATAACCAAGTTTTATTTTTTTGGTCAATAGTCAAGTTTCTTTCCAATTCCCACAAAAACTTTAAAATGACGACTTTTAATGGTTTTAAGTGGTGCTAAAAAGGAATATTACGCTTACATTTGGGGAATATAAGTAGTTTTCAAGATATGAAGGAATTACTTTTTCAAAAAGTGTGGGGATTACTTTTCTATATAAATTCAACGTAAAATGATCACCTACATTCTTGTCACCTACTAATTTCTTCATATGATAAAACAGATTTAACCGTGATATTTTTTCAACACCCCCGAAAATTGGCGCTGTTTTTGTTTACTTAGCATTCTTTTTTCAACTCATAATTTAGGGCGCTAATTATGCTGTTAGTAAGTTTACAAAAGCATACTTTTTTTTTTCGTTCTTTTTTTCATAATACAACTTGTATAGTTGTTAACAGGTGCCTCTGCAGTTTAACATTTCACAAACATTCTGTTTACATTAGGAGGCGGTTAAGTAAACACCAGAAGAACCTGGTAAAATCTATACAAATTCTATAATTGAATACCCACCTCAAAAAAAAAAAATGAAAAACAAAAATATATTTTTGTAAACCGCTCGTGTAAGCTTAGTGACATCATTATTTACCTCATAAATTATTAAAAATAAACGGATCTCTTAGTAAACAGCGCCGGTTTTCTGTGGTGCTAAAAACGAATATCACAGTTAAATTTGTTTTATGATATGAAGAAATTATTAATTGGTTAGAAAGTGGCTACCAATTTAACGTTAAGTTTATATAGGAAAGTGATCCTCCTCTTTTAGAAAAAAGTAATTTTTCATACCATAAAACTACTTATCTGCCCCAAATTGAAATGCACTATCAAAAACCATTAAAAGTCGTCATTTTCAAGTTTTTTGAGGAGTTGGAAAGACACTTGATATTGAAAATTTTTCTTGGGGTTAAGCGACGCTCGGTCACGTCGTAAAATTGACCATTTTTAATTTAAGATATTAAATATATTATAAAGAAAATCTGTTTCGCAGACAAGTAAACACACCTGCTGTGGTATAGTTATTATAATAAATCCTGGGCAACACAGATTAAATTTTATACACAAAAAACAAAAAGAGCAGGGGATGATGGATTTTGTTCACGTGTGTGTCTGTGACAAACTCTGCCCTCGTGAGGACGCAAGTAAATGAGGACATTAGTTTTAATTATATTTCTCTAACAAATAAAAAAGGTACTTAAAAAGTAAGAATAAGTGAAAAATATGTCCTCCGAATAAAAATAAAACAAATAATTCAGCTTAGAATAATATTTCGAAAAGAAAACAACAAAAGGAAATATTTAATAACGTGCTCTGTTTAAAAAAAATCAATTAAGCTATCACAGTTATTCCCCCTTTTGGTTTTCTTGTTTTTGGTTTGAAAATAAAACAGTTTTAGATTTAAGATAAAATAATTAAATCAAACATAACTTGAAATTTAAGCAAACTAAATAATTAAAACTTTTTTATTAGTAAGGGAATTCATTAAAAATATATCGCAAATTTAAAACAAACAACATTTACATAAGGTGCGATACATTTAATAGTCAAGCGAGATAGCCTATTTGTAGAGGTTTACGCTTCTTACCATGTATTCCCGATTGCGAATCTCGCTAGATTCATCCACTGTGATAAGCCTTAGACGACGAAACCCGTGTCAGTGGATAATTGTATTGGGGGTACCAAATTGGCTAAAGGAAAAATTATTCACAATTTGCATTCACGTAAAAATGCACTTTCATATAATTGAATTCATTCAAAAAGTATCCATGTTATTTATACACCATTTTATCTTTTTTATCTAATGTTCTTTTTCCTTCCAAATTTCTCTCTCCCCTCTCTGTCACTCACTTGCTTTTTCTCATTATGTATATTATATATATATATAAATATATATATATATATAATATATATATATCCCTATGTCTATATATCTATCTTTTTGTCGAATGTCTCTGTATCTCTCTTAATTTCCAATACGCTTTTTGCATTTATTGCATGAACACTATTCCTATTTCTTCATTGCTGTCCCTACTGTTGAAAGAATGTCAATATGGTCGCTAACCGTATCTTTTATACCGTATTTATTATAATCGATCCTGAAGTTGCATCCGATTTAACCAAGCGGTAACGCAATCATGTCGACCAAAAAAAGAAGCACGATCAACGAATTCAAACAACGTCACTTATTCCGTCTTGCCAATTGTGTGACGAAGGAGAAACTCAAGTTTAAATCGACTCACTTTCGATTTGTCTTTTGTATATAATTTTTGATGGGGTAGCAGGATATTAGTTCACGCCTTAAAGGAATTTCATATGCATCTTGTTCAGCCGATGAGCAGCACATTCAAAGCAGCTTCGTTTGATGCTTCCATGAAGTTATTTTACGAATAAAGTATTTTTAAAAAATGCCCATGTCTTTTGCGCATTTTTCACACGTAACCGTAAACGCGTCGTATATGAATTTGAAAATTTTATTAAATTCATTTGTTTTCCAGGAAATCGAATAAAAATGTTCTTTCGGAAGCAATATTTTTATGCATCTTATGTCTCTTTTTCTTATATCATTACGCATGCACATTTGCATACATACCAAGAAATGAACACACATCTACGTATCATCTTAATGAAATGAACTTGATCAAGGTTTGTTCGCCTAAGGTCATTTTCTATGTAATGAAACATACAAAATACGTGTAAAATATTCGATAGATTCGAGATTTACTTGTTTGAAGAGAAATTTGACTATACTTTTTTAATCAATTGAAATTTTCTAATCACTTATTTCTTAAGGTTCTGCTTATAATTCTCAACATTTCTTTATCCTGGTGAACTTCTGCTTTTTTATGTAATGCATATCTTAGGACAATCTCTTTTCATCAATTTTTTAATAGTACACTGTAAACAAAGTGGAATATCACCACTCTTAAGATTTTTATTCATCCAAAACTGGAAAGGACAACATAAACATATATATATATATATATATATATATATATATATGTTTATATATATATATATTGTTTAAACAAACTCAAGACATCAAAGAATGGATTGATAGCAAATAGTATATTTCATCGAATATATATATATGTATATATACATATATATATATATATATATATAACAATGAAATTTAAAATTGTATATGTATATAAATATATATATATATATATAAATATATATATTCTTTACGCACAGACACACAGACACACACACACACACACACACATATATATATATATTCATTGAGTAAGGGTGGGGAAGGACTTGAGAGCCTTTGTTTCGAGAGGTTTGCGCGGAACAGACAAAACTAGTGACAACGTTTACTGTTGCTTGCATTAATCTTTCGTAGATTGCTTGCCATTATTATGAAATATTTGTGTATATGTAAATATATAAGGCAATGAGTATCCTTATTCAGAGGTGCACTCTGAAAATCCTTAAATATGAGTTAGATACAAAGAAAAGTATTTAGGAAATAATGTTCTGCAGCAAATTGAATGTAATTTATATGAATACACTTTACAAGTATCGCTGTGTGCACACGATTCTCTCCTTATGCGTAAATTCCTAACTTATCGAGATTTTTTTAACCTCTAGGCCATGTGTTATAGTGTGCAGGTTCTGAAACGTATGCATTTTATATTAGAGGGGGGCCATAAAAATAAGAAAGAAAGGAGAAATACATTATCATTTAAAACGAATGATATATTTATTGCTCATATTCGTTTTAGACATGTATGCTACAAGTACACGTACACATACACACATATGTGTGTGTGCATGTGTTTTCCAGTGTCTGCTTTAGCAATAAGGATGATTAAATAAATTGGTGTCAAATCAAAACATATAGACAATTACATGAGGCAATAACTCTCATTCTAACTCTTTTAAATTCTATATTACTCACGGTATTGAAAGAATAAATCGAAGATGATAGAAGAAAAGTTCAGTAAAAATATATAACTCCTATGAATAGAAGATATTATGTAAATGAATAAAACATAATTTCGTGGGTACTTTTCGTATACACACATACACACATATATTTACTCTAATTTGAATTTTTTACATATTTTCTATCAATTTAATATAAATAATTTATAGGTGGTTGTATTTGAAGTATTTTTACATTCGGAAATAAGTTCATTGCTAGAATTGATTTAGTTGATACGTCGGGTTAAGTAATTATACGTATAGCTTCAGATACCAAAAGCTAACAGAGAAACCGTTGTTTGCAAATATCAGTTTTTTTAATTAAAGTGATTACGGAAATTCTCCGGGTATAATCAGTGATTTCATTATTTAAGGAAAAATTGTGGTTAGATATACTAACCTTTACCAATGTTGAAGTGGCGCCAATATAAGTGTATTACTTACCCGGTGTTCGCGTATATAAATCTATGTAAATTTCTGTTAGGATGTCGGTAGGGATACAGTTTAATTCCGGGGTGTCATAATTAGCAACAATAGATGCAATCTATACTGGGATAATGTGATCTATATTTAGAGGTGAGTGTTTTGGAAAAAGGGAGGCGGGTTATTATTATTATTATTATTATTATTATTATTATTATTATTATTATTATTATTATTATTAATTTTATTATTATTATTATTATTATTTTTATTATTATTATTATTATTATTATTATTAATTTTATTATTATTATTATTATTATTAATTTTATTATTATTATTATTGCTATCAGTACTAATTCAATCAATATTGATATAACTATTTTTGCTGTTGCTTGTGACGTTGTTGTTTCTATGTGAAACGGTTGGTGAAACGGTCGATTCACTAAGTGGAGTGATAATTTGGGCAGTAGATGGATAGGGATTTTTCGTCATGCTAGGATTATTTTCAATTATTGTATGATCGTTTCGATGAATCTAAGTAGCAGTGCACGCATATATAACATCCCTGTGGATGCAATCGTGTTTGAGTTGGCAAGCTTGCTTATTGTTACAATAGCAGTTAGGCAATAAGGGGAAAGAGCTGGCATGATATAATTTAATTTTTTTATTGTTCGATGCTATTATCGTCTGTGGAGTGGGAATTTCTTATAGAATTTTTATTAAATATGATAGTTCCTTAAGAGAATTTTCTATAATCTTAAATAATTCGTTTGGTATATTTATTTTCACATTTCAGCTGTAAAAGGATTAAACCAAAAATTGTTTTTTTCTTGAAGGGTTGCGGGTGTTTGGATTGTTATTAATATTGTATTGGGCGGAGCTGTATTTGTAAAGTGGTTAGCTATGTCTATTATTCAGCTGAGTAGATCGCTTTCTGAATGCGATCTGTTTTAGTCATATTATGTTAGACGGTTTGTAATGGGGTAATTTTTGGTTACATTTTATTTTTTCATTATACCCTGGGGTTTTAAGGCGTTATTGAAAAAGGTGGCATTTGGGTTGAAAATGAAGAAATCTTTCTAGAGACAGAAGGTATTTTATAATAGAATTAGGGTGATTGAAAAATTTGTAAACATCGACAATATTTTAATTAGGCTTGTGTTAGGGTCTGTGAAAAGTTTACGTTGATATAAAAAATCAGAAGTTTTTTTGTCATGTTACATTGATATAGATTGCCCAAAATTGTTTAAAAATATGTGTAATTTCCTTATTGTTAAATTATAATCTGTTAGTCTAGCTCTAGTTGCGAATAGGGCATCATCTTCTTAGGCCCCTTTGAATATGTTTAAAATGATGGTTAAGTTCTTTCAAAAGGTACAGGCCGACGAGGTCCGTTACCGCAGCAGAGTCTTATATCCTATTAGCATATCAAAATTATTGGGAGTGACTTTTCTTGTCCACAATTGTCTAGCTAAGAAGATTAATTTAATTTCCAAATTTGTTTATTCAGGGTCTTTCTTAACCAAAATAACGGCCTTGTTAAAGAGGATAGGCGAAATGGACTGGTAATAATTGTTGCTGTCAAGAGGATATGTTTATGTTTTAGAGTAAAACAGTTAATTAACGAGTCTGAATTTTGCCATAGAGGGGAGCTGACTTTTTTTTTAATAAAGGAGATAATATTATCTAAAATGTTCTTAATTAAGAAAACTTATATAGTATTATCCCTTCTATTAAAGACAACATGAACAAAATCTGAACTAGATGGGCAAATATCTCTCATAGATTTATTATCGTAGAAATTAGATTTATGGTGTAAGGGTAAATCTATGAGTGCCTTGAGACAGTATTTCGGTGGCATAATGGATATTTTAAGAAGTCAGTAATGACTAAGCTTCTAAATTTATACGATCCTGTGCGTTTGTCGAACTATTTTATAAGATGTTTGGAACCTTTTATAAATAAGTTTGTTATATGTTAGATAGTCGAGTTTATAATAATTTTTTGTCTTATTTTTGGGGATGAATACGTATTTATTTTCAGTTACTTTTAAAGCTAAGTTGTAAATTTTTAAAGTAATATGGATTGGATGGTATTTCTGTTTTTTTTTCCAGATAATTTTTTTTTAACTAAATTAAGAATAGAGTTGTAAAGTTCATCTAGGCAATAGCTATGTTTTAGGTGGGGTATCGAGTTAAGTCCATAGAAATTGGTTACAATCCTTCCCATATTCTTTTGTTCCTACTGAAAATTAATTAATAATGAATATTTAAAAATTCTGCATGGCATTGAGAAGCATAAGAATTCGACGGGTTATAATTGTAGGTGGAGTGTAAATCATAATTGTAAGCCTTCGATTTTATATATAAGAAGGTTTTAAGGGATTGGATGGATTAAAAAATGAATTTCTGTTTAGAAGGGGTATAGTTATTATTTGCAGGGAGTGGTACGTACTCCTTATCAAGCATATCTGGAGAGGATGATAAAGCTTACCTCAGAAAGAGCTTAAATTGAACAAAAAGGTAATATTCAGTTTACAGATAGAAAAATATAAACTTCAAATGAATATAAATATGATATATATATATATATATATACATATATATATATATATATATATATATATATCGGCAGTCGTGTGAAAAGCATATCTTATTTTTCTATTATAAATATTATTGGAATTTTCCCCTTTTCTTTTCTTTGTACATATTTATTAATTATTCCATGGATTTCGGCCTATTGGATTATTTTGGACCATCTTCCATTTACGTGATTTCCTTGGAATTTACTTGTGCAAATGGAAACTCAATTGACTTTCTTGGGGTTATATTTTTGATTTTATCGTCATTGGATTATTTACCATTCACGTGTAATCACCATTTTTTTCACCATATTCCCTCTGCTCCACTTTTGTTATCAAGTAAGATATTTGACTTACTTGTAGTTTCATCAAATACTTTTATATGCAAAATCAGATCCCGCATTTTGCTAATTCCTACCCTCTGATTAGAAGGAAAGTGTTTCTTCGGAACTCCGCGGATTAAGAACTATCCACTCATCAAGTGTTTCCTTTTCAGATTAAATATGTTTTTCCTTTTTTTCAAAGTGTTTTTAACATGTTTGATTAACTGTTTGCCCTTATATATATATATATATATATATATATATATATATATATATATATATATATATATATATATATATATATATATATAATCCAAACAGATGCCCAATTAATCCAAAAAAGTGATAGAGCTTAAATACGAATTTAAAATCTTTTTAGTGAAAATGTATTCAAATTAAAAAAAAACAAGAACATTAGCAATCTGTAAGGAATATATATATATATATATATATATATATATATATATATATATATATATATATATATATATAGAGAGAGAGAGAGATAGATAGATAGATAGATAGATAGATCGATAGATAGTTATAAAAGGAATATATATATACATATAAAAAAGGAATATATATATATATATATATATATATATATATATAAATAAATAGTATTTTTTTTAGATAAATACCTCTCATGAAGAGGAGCAATGCAGATTAAAATATTATGAAAACCAATGACCGCCATCGGATTCGAATAAGATTTAAATACTCAATGCAAAAGAAAAATATACATAGGTGGAATGGATTTTTACAAATGTCGCGTAATCTCGCAGTCAAACCAACCCACAACAGTCTGAAGTTATTTGTAACGGTAAGGACTTACTCTTATTGTATTATTTAAAGACAAAAACGGAACATCTTTTATACAAGAAACAAGCGTTGATAATAGACAGGAATCTCTGACTGACAAGAGGCATTCGCTTCGCCTTTGCTTGCATTTTTTCCGTCCACGTGCTCCGTCTTTCCGCTACCAGCAGCGGATCTCTACCGGCCACAGAATACGTCATTATCCGTTCTATTTTCTAACTAGCGGTGACAGTTCTGAGCAACTCGGGAGGTATCTATTACCAGTGTCTTATAGCTCGTCCATCTTCTCTATCGATTTTACGTCGGGAATTGTTTTACAGAAACAAGGCGAAACAAAAATAGAAACAAAACATTAAAAATAAAAACAAAATCAACAAAACCATCAATAAATAAATAAATGAATAAGGAAACAAACCCGGGGAATTTAACAAACAAACACGCCACACCATCCACCTCTCTATATATCATCATAGAAGGCGACAGTAGCAACGTTGGAATCATTCGAATGGTCAGAAATCATTCGAATAAACAGTAATCATTCGTTAAGATTAATTCGAGAACAGAAATAAGCAGATTTTTCTGTCGGTCTGTCAAAGTATATTTCGGATACATGCCACACTATGAAAATGGTACTATTGATATCGCTAATGAATTCGACAGTTATTCTTTAATTCAAACATATTTAATAGGAGATTACAAAATGGTTGATTTTTCCATCAATTTCAGAAATATAACAATCATCCCAAAAAATATCAATATTTTTGTTTACTAGAGAAGAAAGCTTGTGTATATATACATATATATATATATATATATATATATATATATATGTATATGTGTATATTTATATATATGTGTATTTATATATATATGTATATTTATATATATATATGTATATATATATGTATATTTATATATATATGCATATTTATATATATATATGTATACATATATATATTTATATATATATTTATATATATATATGTATATTTGTATATTTATATATATATGTGTATTTATATATATATATGTATATTTATATAAATATATAAATATACATATATATATAAATATACACATATACATATATATATATATATATATGTATAAATATATATATATATGTATACATGTGTAAGTTTACATATATATATAAATATACATATATATATAAATATATATATACATATATATATATAAATATACATATATATATATAAATATACATATATATAAATATACACATGCACATATATATGTATGTATACTTATATATATGTATTTATATATATATGTATATTTATATATATATATACGTATACATATATATATGTATATACTAGCAATCGGTGCCCGGCGTTGCCCAGGTGTTTTGAGATTAATGCTGAGAAAAAAAAACGGTCAATTTTTTTAAACTTTGACCCCTATTATGACCTCTTAACATTTATTGTTTAGGGATCAAGTAAAGTTAATAAGTTAGATCCATGTCCAAGAAATCTATATCTAAAATATCACGTGTTTAGACCCAAAATTGTAGGAGGAGTTTGGTAGAGTTCTCAAAGGTCAAATCGTTGAATATTGACCACTTAATCGCCAAATTTCTGTTGAAAACCTATCACATCGATTTTCCCAAATCTCAGTACCCTGTATATCAAATTTCGAATCTCTAGGCTTAAAATTGACAGAGTTTTAGCGTAGGGAAATGCACACAGACGCACAGACACACACAGACACTATCACTTATATATATATATATATATATATATATATATATATAAACATAAACATCATATATATAAGGATAATAGTACGCCATATATTTAACAAAAGACCATTATTTACTCAAGTGAAAGGAAAACCCGGGGGAACTTTACCCAAAAATAAATCTATATTTTTTTTGTGTGTATTGATAGTCTTATAAGCGAGTAATATATAAATCAGCCACCTTGATTCTTAACCAAACAGAAAGTTCTAGTTGGGGGATTTCCCACTTTTTTATGATAGCGAGGCCAAAGTTCGCGAATTTGGCCTTTTTTAAAAGCAGTTTGGCCTTCAAAAGTTCTGTTTGGACTTTTTCTTCACCGATGAAATCTGGAGACGCAACGGGAATTTTCGGAAAAAAATGTTGTTACTATGCAAATCTATGTATTGAAATACAATTTGTGGCAAAATTTCAGGAAAAACTAATGGATGGTTCTCTCGCAATAGTCCGGACAATTCGCTAAATTATCTCGTCAAAACCTTAAATCTCGAATCTTTGTGCATTTTTTTTTGGGGGGGGGGGCTAATTTGGCATAATAGTGTCCATTTAATAGTATTATCTTGAATAAATAAAAAAATAAGGAAAATTACCAAAAAAAACAAACAAGAACAACAAAAGTGTGCCGTATTTTTAAAAGTTTTATTGCGTTGTTTTTATTTGCTTTTTTTTATTTCATCGGTGAGGAAAAAGGCCAAACAGAAATTTTGAAGGCCAAACTGCTTTAAAAAAAGGCCAAATTTGCGAAATTTGGCCTCGATATAAAAAAAAGGGAAATACCCCTACTTGAACTTTCTGTTTAATTAATAATGACTCGCTTGTAGCGTTGATTTTTTTCTTTTTTCGCTATAAAAAAATAACTACTTGATGAAATTACGTGATTTTTTCTGTAGGAAAACTTTATCCCATGACGAGTACGTACAATATATATTTTTTTGAAATATTTCCATTTTTTAATGTCAATGGAAAACTGCACAAGTAACCAAACCCGAAATGTAAAGACCATGAGTGAACGCGCGTTTTTTTTTTTAGTTTAGTTTCATAATGGCGGCCGTGATGTCGGAGGTTCGATTGTTAGATTGTAGTTTCGTATTTTTTTAATTTGTAAATCGCAAGTTAGGAAAAAATTAAACCCTTCCAAGATGGACAATAAATAAAGCCATAATATTTTATGGTAAAGGTAAGAGCGTAGAAACCATTGTTTTTTAGGAGATGTGATTATTGGATTAACCAATCAGAAATCGTCTGTGGCACACACATCTCTGTTTTTATATATATATATATATATATATATATATATATATATATATATATATACTGACGTTATTTCGCATACATTAACGTTATTGCATCCTTCAATTGATCTATCAAAGTTAGCGGTATAATATATATATATATATATATATATATATATACATATATATATATGTGTGTGTATGTGTGTGTGTTTGTGTGTGTGCGTGTGTGTGGATGCGTGTTAATATCCTTGCAAGGCAACAGGGCAAACAATGAGAAAAAAAAACAAAACAAACCCAGATTTAGCCTAAAGCAGCAAAACTCAAGCTACCATGCCAGGAAACTATATATATATATATATATATATATATATATATATATATATATATATATATATATATATATATATATATATATATATATATATATATATATATATATTTATATATATATATACAAATGTAAGCAAATTTACATATATTTTATTGGTTTGAAAATATAGATGTTTTACCAATTGTAATAATATTTTAACCATAGAATAGTAATATAATCTTCAAAAAGCCTGCAAATATTAATCTAATTTCGTTTCATTGAACTAAAGTGATGAGGATTTCAATATTCAATTTGGCTACCGGTTTAGATCTATCCATATATAGATATACCATTTTTTAAAAATTTGATGAATTTCAAATCACAGCGACTTTAGATCAAAACGTTACAAATTAAAGTTTCTTGGAAAGCTGATGATCTGAATAGTGTAGTGAGCTGTGCAAAATTTGCTCTTCTGGTCGTACATTAATGTGATTACCCATAATCATAAGCTTAATTTTGCACATTTATACAGCTATGAAATGTTTCAATAATATTCATTTATTTTCATAGTTTTGCATACGAATTAAAAAATATCTGGTATTTCACCAAAAGTTCTGCTCATGATTGAGGGGAGACTAAAACTGACTTGAAAAAAAAAACAAAACAAAGGGAGACTTGTCAAATATTTCTATGTTATATCTCACCTGTTTGATTTTTATACATGAAGTAAATTTCAAAGTGTATAAGGATTTTTTGATACTGGAGATAATCATAATCGTACCATATTTCCAAAATATATCTGGTCAATATTAATTTGTAATGAATGATATCAACCTTTATATTCCTTTTTGTGGAACAACGCTATGTGTGAACTGGTAAATATTAGTAAGACTCTGACAACAGCATATTATTTTTCCTGTTTTGATTCTCGAGTGTGTATCCATTGATATCTTATATGCTTGATTATAGACATATATGTTATATATATATATATATATATATATATATATATATATATATATATATATGTTTTATATATATATATATATACATGTATGTGTGGGTGTATAAAGCTATATTTTATGATTGATAAATATCCAAATATAAAGGGTTGGAACATTCAAATATAGTTCAACAAGTGTAAAAGTTTTCTAGAATCTATAGATAGATCAGAAATGGTCATCTGCGCTCATCTGCAGCATTAGGTTAAAATACTTTCATGAACTATCGAACGTATATTAGAACCTAAAAACTCTGATTAAAGAAGATACATTTCTCTTGTTTCATATGACATGAATGAAATCAAACACAAATTATCTCAGCGAATAATTTATTTGTAATGGTTTTAAAAAATGTTATACTTATTTCATGGATATTGTTTTACATTAAACAAATTATATTTGTCAAACTTTATTTTGATGTGTAACAGCTATTTGTTACAAGTAGATCTGCTTTATTAGTGGATTTAATAGTGAATATTTTAGTTTGAACTTTTCAGTCAAGGATAATATTTTAAAAATATTTGTTTGACGATATGCTTTTAAAAGTAAATAATCTATATATATATATATATATATATATATATATATATATATATATATATATATAAAGCTGAATGTATGTGTGCCTGTGTGTGTGTTTGGTCACGACTAGACTTCTATATGGTCGACTATTTAAAAAAAACTGATCACATATAATGATAGAAGATGTATCGAGACACAGGAATAGATATGTTTGAGCTGGCAGAATAGTGGTTCATTAAAATTGTGGGGTGTGGTTTCGCGCTTGGTCCACAAAGTATTGAAATAGAAAATTAAAAAATTAAAAAAACAACATTTACAAGTGTTTTTGATATAGATGTACATAAGAATACTTTGAAAAGTATGTTTGAACTTTAATAGGGATGGTATGATAAAAATGTGAGGTCTGCGTTCGCGCCTGGCTTCCATAGAATGGAAATAGGCGCAAACTTTAATAAAGATTTTCATATCTATCTGTGTAAGTATACTTTGATAATTAGGTTTCTGTTTGAAGAAATATGGTTTAATAAAATTATGGGGTATTCGTTCGCACCTGACCTTCATAGAATGGAAATATTTCACAAAGTTTAACAAGTTTTTTTTAATATAGATCAACAGAATATTGTGATAAGTGTTTCAGTGTGAACAGATATGGTATAATAAATTATGAGATGTATCTATTTTATTTTTACATTCATCATATTTTGCTTCGGTTTCGATACTCCCAAATTCAACGCAAATTTACAACCCTTCATTTTCATAACCTATCATACTTTCATAAATCAGAGTCGATTTTCTGTAGGCTGTTTTTGAATCCAGTCAATGATGGGTACGTTTGTTAGTATATATATATATATATATATATATATATATATATACACACATATATATATATATATATATATAGTAAATGGTCTGTATGTGAATGCCTATATATATGTATATATATATATATATATATATATATATATACATATATATAGGCATTCACATACAGACCATTTACTATATATATATATATATATATATATATATATATATATAGTAAATGGTCTGTATGTGAATGCCTATATATATGTATATATATATATATATATATATATATATATATATATATATACTAGCAAAAGTACATTCGTTGACTGGGTTCAAAACCAGCTTACGGAAAACTGACTTTGATTTATGAAATTATGTTAGGTTATGAAAAGGATGGGTTGTAAAGAGATAGCTTCGAATTTGGAGGTATCAAAATCAAAGCAAAATATGATGAAAGTAAAAAAAAAAAAATAGATAAACCACATCATTTATTTGCCATACCTGTTTACACTGAAACACTTATCACAAAATTCTGCGGATCTATATTAAAAACCCTTGTTAAACTTTGTGACATATTTCCATTTTATGTAGGTCAGGTGCGAACGAAAATCCCATGATTTTATTATACAATATTTCTTCAAACTGTAACCCAATTATCAAAGTATACTTACGCAGATACATATGAAAAGTCTTTATTAAAGTTTGTGTTTATTTCCATTCTATGGAGGTTAGGCGCGAACGGAGACCCCACAATTTTATCATACCATCCTTATTTAAGATGACACATACTTATCAAAGTATTATTATGTACATATATAAAAACACTTGCAAACGTTTTTATTTTATTTTTTTCCATACTTAGTGGACCGGGCGCGAAACCAGACCCCAAAATTTAATGAATCATCATTATGCCAGATCAAACATACCCATTCATGTGTCTCGATACATCTTCTATCATTATATGGGATCAGTTTTCTATAATAGTCAACAATATAGGAGCCTATTCTTGACCAGACATACACACAGACATTCAACTTTATATTTTTTTCTGTAAAATTCTGAGGAAGCTACAGACGGCCAAAAAAACGGCCGAGTAGCTGAAACAATAACGTAACTTAACAGAACGATATGGTAATCGAAAAATAAAACGCATATTTGCTCTACAACAGTATTGCTCACTTTCTTCAGTTTTTATTAATTACCATTTCCACTATATATATATATATAAATTACCATTTCCACTATATATATATATATATATATATATATATATATATATATATATATATATATATATATATATATAGGCATCCACATACAGCACTCTTTCTCTGTTTCACAGTTCATCGGTGTGGCTGCACAAGCGACTACCTCAGGCCAGGATCGAAACCCGATCGCCCAAGCGACAATTGTAGCTTCTAACCGTTGCGCTATACGCTGCTGTTATACGGGCCGTGAATTTACTATTATTTTACATTGTCCAAAGTACCTAAGCTTAATTTGTTTACAAAAACAGCATCGCTTCATACGCTAATGGTGATTTGTATATCACTTCTTAAATTGCTCAACCTGATAAATTATTATTAAAAAATTTAATATCCGTTAAATGATTTATAATGATATATATTTTCACGGAGACATTCATAAACTGACAAGTTCATATTAATTTTGAAGTTAAATATATTCATTGTAAAAATCCTTGTGAAGATAAATATAAGGTTTCTGTGTCTATTTCAAAGTAAAGTAGTAGAACGCTTAAATATTGAATTAAATTAAAAAAAAAAACAACACTTTTTTGTACAAAAATAGTTTACTAATGCCCCCAAACCGATACATTCTGGCTTCGCACAAACAAAATCAAGGAAGCCTTATATACATAGTTTCTACGGAAGCCCAAAATGCAAGAATTTAAAATGTCTTTATGAAAATCACGTCAGGTAGTTTGATGGGAGGTAGAAAGTGCTGGTTATCTTCTTTTCCAAGCCCTGCATCCGTACATTTCTATCGTGAACAATTGTATAATTAGTACTAATTTTAATTTAATTATTTTCCTGTGTTCATCCTTTAAATTGTTTTTCTCAGGATTATACTACAATAAGTTAGACTGAAGATTACACATTTATTCAGGAAAGAAAAATATTTGAATCTTGCATAATTTTACGCTGAAAAAAGTTATCTTTAATAGCAGGAAATATATTTTTTCTTTTGCAGTTATAATTTTTCTGTGAGAATATTAAAAAAAAACAACTATTAATTCTAATGATCATATTTGTCGTGAGAGAAATCAATTTTTCTTTAAGTTATATCCATTACGTTAATACGAACTTTAGGAGATTTTTCGTAATGTTCCAGAAAAAAATGATTTTCTTTTTTTAATGGCTAGAATTTACGATTAATTTTTTCCAAAATAAAAAAAAAATCATTTATTTTCTTTACTACTGTAAACCATAGCTTTAGTAAGGTATTTTTTTTGTTTGAACAAAAATACACTCCTCCTAAGTGTCAAATAAAAATAATCATTCCTTTATATTCAGTGATCATTTTTTCATAAATATTGACTCTCATTAAAATTGGTTAATTTCCTGATTTTTGGTAAATATTAAAATAAAGAGAGGTGTGAAGATATTTATACATTTTGAACATCGGCTATTCGTTTGGCATCATTATTCTTACCATCATTATCCTCATCATTTTTACATATATATTTCCGTATTTCGTATCTGCACTTTCCTCTGAACCTTTTTTTTTAATGTTTTTCTTGTTTCAGTTTATGCTTTTTTTCTTTCAATTCTTTTGTTTTCAAAAGTCGCATTTATTTTTTAAGGAAATCTTTTTTTTTTCTTTAAATCTTGAAATCATGATCATATATTGGGCACATAATAAAAAAAATATCGCTATTATATTAAATACGAACTCTGCGTAAATTAAAATATAATATTTAAGCGATTTATACGACTGGACAACGCTGCCCCCCTCCTCGTTTGAAAAAATAGAATATATTGCAGTATCTAGTCTAGCATAATTGATAAAATCACTTGCGTGTATGCGTGGTAAAATATTAATAAAATGAATTACCTCATAAAAAATATCGTACGTTTTTGTATATGAAAAAGAAGAAAACAATGGTTAAAATCATTGATAAAAGGAGTAAGCATGTAAGTTTTGTTCTGAATTTCGTGTAACGGTTTTTTAAATCATATTTTTAGTTAAAAATTGAAATAATTTGTATCATACAAAAAAAATCAGATTGCGCTGGTGTGATTAATCCAAAAATGCAATCCTTTTGATAATATGCACACACAATGCAGTAAAACATGCAGTTATACAAGGGTGATAAAGAAATCATGTAATCATTTCTGAGTTTAAAATAACACATACATATGGAAGATTCTACATTCCTGTTTGCTATCACCTCCCCACCCCCATTTTAAGTAGAGCATAGATTGGTGACATGTATCTAATTCAATGGAATTAATTCCAAACATTACCAGGTGAATAACATGAAGAACCTTTTTGAAAATATTCCAAAGAACTCAATATTTCGCACCTGTTGCATACGTATGAAAATGAAAGAATCTATAGGCGAACAGCTACAATGGCGCCATTACTTTCCTTAGCTCACTGTTTAAGACACATTTGAAAAAGAGAAAAGGTCAACAGAAATAATAATAATAATAATAATAATAATAATAGTAATAATAATAATAATAATAATAATAATAATGCATCAGCTTCGACTGACACCACACAGAATTGTAAGGAAAGATCAAGGTGTTGGAAAGAGCACTTAGAGTGCAAGAGAACTGCAATCTAAGGATCATTTATATCACTAAAATTTCATAGATTACCAACAGTCGTTGCTAACGATGAATTGATGGTGAATTAATGTTGCGATAACGCAAAATATTATACCATTATCCAAAATATTGATGATGCTAAAAATCTGAGAAGACATTATTTTACTCGAACACTAGGGACCTACCGCATGTTATATTAATTGACTAGTATCTTATAATAATTTGAGAACAACCACTGAATAAGCAATTGATATAATAATAATAATAATAATAAGAAGAAGAAGAAGAAGAAGAAAGAGAAGAACAACAAGAACAAGAAGAAAAAGAAGAAGACAACCAAGAATAATCCACAGTAAACGTAAAGTAAACAGTTTAGTAACCTTGTTAACAAACAGTGAATAAGTAATGGATATAAGAATAATACCCACCCCAAGCAAGAAGACCGAATATCGTAATAATTAACAAGGAAAAAGTCCTGCCAAATCGTAGAATTTGCTGACCATTGGTTAATATAAAAAGAAAAGGAGAAACAGATACATAGTTCTAACCGGAGAAGTTAAAAGGGATATGGATGATGAAGAAAATCAAGATAATACCTATAATTGGAGGAGAACAGGAAACAATTCCGAAAAACTTAAAAAAGAATAGGATAAATTTGAATAAGAGAATTGATGAAAAGATGCAACGATGACAATAATGAAAACAGATTAAATTAAGGAAAACTTTTGAGCCACATGCGCGAGCCAGACAAACTGCTGCAGAAGCAAAACATGAAGACGAGTTACATGGAACCAAGAACATTGAAGTTGCATCTCTACAAGTGATCTGTGCCCCCCTCATTTCCTGCAAAAAAAGTATTGCAAAATAGTCGAGAAGTGTCAAGGAGGATAGAAAATTCGAGGAGACGACCGTTGGAACAGTGCGAAGAGAACTGGGACCTTGGGAGGCTTAATAACACTCACATGCTAGTGGAGACCAGTGACCGCCTCCAGCGAGAAATCAATGGAAAGAAGATGGTTCAATGACGCAAATTTATTTGCAAATGTTACCGAAAGAGGTGGAGAGTACTGAAAATCTGGGAAGACTTGTTGTCACTCAACTTACAGGGAACACCGTAGGTTGTTTTCAAGGAGATATCTTACATGACCTGTGAGAAAGCTCTTTGTGAGCCTAATAATAATAAGAAGAAGAAGAAAAAGAAGACGAAGTAGAAGAAAAAGAAGAAGAAGAAGAAAAAGAAGAAGAATTCACAGTGAAAGATTTATTAAACCTATATAAGTTTAAGAGTTATTTATATTTTAGAATACAGTTCGAATATCCTACCACAGTAAGCACATGCGATAGAGACAAGATATCTCCGCCCTGTAAAATATATCATCACTATAATTTTAAATACAATTTACAATCTTTTCTGCAACTACAGTATTTTTAGTACAAAATAACTTCAATTTATATCTGACCTCTGAACAAAATTTCGTTTATGAAATTCTAAAACAGTTTTATTGCCGTTTAATTTTCTTACATATCATCAGTAAGATATGCAACCCTGAAGTAACTTCACATTCACCGAACCATAACCTATTATGTTTTGGGGATCATCGGAAAGATGAATTTTATCAAAACAACCCTGATATATTCTTGAATTGAAAAGATTCTGACAGTGCAATATGTCAGCGTTATTGAAAAAAATTGCACTTGTATCCGGGACTGAGAATTGAAACTTGGTAAACAAGTCTGGTATAGACTGATGATTAGTTTGGTGGGATTTATTTTTACTGTTTTTACAGCATATATCAAGACCAAAGACTACTTCAGGATAACTGTTAAGAAATAGAACGATTGTAAGCCGGCATTTTCAAAGCAATAAACTAAGTTAGATTACATATGAGGTATTTATAACGCGTACTTGTGGCTACCGGATTTCTTATACTCTCTACATAAGTCGCCACGCCGTTATGTGTTCTACAGACCGGAGTCCTTTTCCGAACCACCTTTTTATATAGACATTTCTCCTTGCCTGATGTATATAGAACAAGAAAAATGTGCTTTTACCGTTTTGGTAGATAGACTATGCTGTGATTTATTACAGAAAGTAATCACGTATTGGAGCTCAGTCGAACAGATTTATGAATTTTATTAATGCGTTTAATGATGGCATCTTTCTGGGTCACACTGTAGTTTATAATATTAATTATTATGGATGGGAGCTATCATTTTTCTTTTCACCTGACTTCTTCTGCATTTCACGTCTTGCCTTAAATTATAAAAATCATAAATCTTTATGAGTTGATCATTCTCGTAGTTTCTTCCTCTCTGCCTGTGTGTTTTTATGTCTTTTTATGATTATTGTCTTTTTGTCTTCTTATCTATTGAGATTTGTCATTTCAAATCTTTTGTCACCAAATTCTATATTATTTTCTTCTACACTGTATTCAACTTTCTTTTATTTTACTCCCCCGTTTATACCCCACGTTATAGTCACGGCCCTAAAGTGTCAACTATCGATCTGTCCGAAGATTGATTGAGGGAAGAATGAAAAAATGTGCGCTAATTTGCCACTAATTCCCAACTGAATCCGTCTTTTTCTCCGCTTCTCTGCTTCCATACAATCATAAACAACAATGAGGAAAAATTTCAATAACCCTATTTGCTCGTGCGGAAAAGAAAATGCCTGCAAAATAGCTGTGGCATTACATGCTGAAAAAAAATAATTAAATAAGAATAAACAAAAAAAAACATTAATAATACTAACAACAGTTAATATAATCTTATCATTAACATTAGAAAAAACTTTAAGAAAAAATGTAACATATTTAGACGTTTAAGGAGGCACTACCTCGGTGGATGTTGGATACATATAAGTAAAAAAATATAATTAGATAATCCTTGGTAAAAAGTTAAAAAGACTAAAATAAAGAACTGAACTGAATACCAGAATAAAAAAGCAGGCACATTCTTTAACTAGATCAAAAGCCCAAGAAAGATACCACGATCCAGGCAACGGCAGGTATTGAGTATCATTATATGGGTAATACTGCATGGAGTAATCATTGTTCCCCGCATTTTCCTAGTACTCTATTTGTTCAAATGGAACAACCTGTTCTTCTTAGTCGTTGCTCAATGAAAAGCGACGTCTGCTAGTATTTATTTGTTTTCTAGTGTACCTGTATTCTTACAGTCAGCTTACACACTAAGTGTACTGATTTGAAAGTTTCGTCTTACAATCGTTATATATATATTTTTCTATTTATTAACAGTTATCCTCAAGTAGACTTTGGTCTTGATATATGGTGTAAATAGTGTAAAAATAAATCACACCAAACTAAGCATCAGTCTATATCAGACTTGTTTACCAAGATTCAATTCTCAGTAGTCCCGGATACGAGTGCAATTTTTGTCAATAACGCTGGCATATTGCACTGTCAGAATTTTTTCAGTTCAAGAATATTGTGAGGATATTGAGAGGATTGTTTTGATAAATTTATCTTACAGATGCGGCTCTGTCGGGGGGGGCATTAGAATACGCCGACTGCCCCACTGCAGAGGGTAAAATATCCTAAATGGGGGTCCTGGAAATGACCTTAAACTATATCTAGTGGTGAGGCCCCAGCTTGTGGGCTTTGGGGAGCTTGGAGCCACCCTTTAATTACCATTGCCCCCAGATCCACTCGGATCCGGAGTGGTAGTACCTTTTTGGGTCCCAACTATGGGTTAAATAGAAACCGACATGAAAACAGCAAATATATTCTATTAAAAAACTTTTTTTCTTCAAAATCTTTGGATTCGGCATTAAATAACCCGAAAAGGGTTGATATGCCGTAAAACAAAAACAACCAACCAACCAATCTTGCAGATGATCCGAAAAGATAATAAGATATGGTTCGGTGAATGTGAAGTTCATTCAGGTTTGCATACCTTATTGATGATATACCAGAAAATTAAACAACGATAAAAATATTTTAGAATTTCATAAAAACGAAATTTTGTTCAGAGGTCAGACATAGATAGAAGTCTATTTGTACTATAAATGATGTAAATGCAGAAAAGATAGTAAATTGTATTTAAAATTTCAGAGTTTACACATTTTACAGGGTGGCGATATAATGTCTCTATCGCATGTGCTTACTGTGGTAGGATATTCGAACTCTACAGAAGTAATTTTCCCTAGAATTTGATTTAGTCACAAAAAAGTTAAAGCAATGCATTCTGCGTTTACTCAACTAAATAACGCTACAAAAGCCTCGGAAATCGTGTCCGATAACTTTGATGTCTTCATGTCAGGAGACATCAACTCTATATATTTAACCATATACTAACTCCTATAATACAGCTTTTTTGTGCACACAGTATAACAAAAATGCACTTTCTTTTAAAGTAACTTTACGTGGAATAGTCTTCATGAATTCAAGGAAAACACAGGATTTGCTCCTATTGTGTTAAATACTGTGAACTACTCAAAAATAATTTAAATGAACTTCACTTGATATTACATATCTCAAATAAATACCGAGCATATTCTTGATTCCCAAAGCCTAAAATTGTATATAGGCCGATGTAAAAGCAATTCAACTAATAAATTCGTTTAAACTTTTGCACTCCTTTTAGGAATGCAGTTATATTTGCGATAAATAAGCTTCAGTCTATGCTTGACATGTCCGACAAGTTGGAGTAATAAATATTGCAAAAGTTGTTTTTCCTAATATATACTAAATCTATAAGGTTCCAGCGTAGAAATTTGTCAGTAATAGCGACGCACTCCTTTGGCACTGGTCTGATTTAAGTTGTAATGCTTTTCGTCAGTTGTGAAATAGTTTGTACAGTTTATTACATGCATGAGATTAAAAGCTCAATGGACAGATTAAAGTCTGTAAATTATGGTCTAGTGTGCGTGACGCTTATTCAATACAACATGGTCTACTCATTAGATGAACAGTAAAGTGCTTCAGAATATAGTTAATAATTATAAAACAAAAGCACTGGTATATTTATGATTAGAATTTGGCTGAAGAATGCGACGTTGGATAAACGTAATTTATACCAAGTCTATTTGAAATGCAGATGGGTTTGTGGATTTTGTTAACAACTTCATTGTTAGTATCCTTGGTAACTGTATACTAGGGTTAATTTAAAAACAAAAATGGTAATGTGACGATACAAGATGTGTATACCGTCATCTTCAATACCAGGCAACGCCGAATGTTCCTGCGTGCGTATATATATAAAATTGGTCATTTAAAAAAAATCATAGTCTTTGTTTATATATCTATAAAGATAAAAAGATCAATGTCGTTGTCTATTCAGTTTCAAATTTGTTTTGTTACACTATACTTTTATTGTGATGTAATTATTATTGTCTACTTTGTTGTTTTCTATTTTGTAATACGATAAACTCTACCGGAAAACAAATACGAATTTCTGAAACTCATATCATTTGAGAAGATTGTTTAAAACAAAGCTTTAGAATTTCACAACAAAATATAATATGCTACGTTAAGTGTTGGAAATTGAATCCGTCTATTTTTAATTTTCTGCTTACGATGTTTCCAGTGACAGGTAGTGTTGGATTATGTCTGATCAGATTGTTTGCCAGTGGACGTCAGCCACGCTTTTGTTCTCATATATGTTCGTAGATAATGGATATTTACGCGACTTAGCTAAGTCCAATACGCATCCATTGTACTTGCATTAGATGATGCGTATAGTTTTGATGTGTAGGCTTTTTTAGATTCGTTCTTTTGTTCGTCATATGACCGTCAACAGAATATATCGAATGTATTATTCATATATTTACATATATTTTTTGTCTAAGTCGTGGCTGAATATGAGGGTTTGAATGATTATTAAAGCTGTTTTGATAATGCATCAAAACAGCGATTGTTGTCGAAGAAGGGCATTATAGCATGGGCGAAAAAACAAAAAACAAAAACAAATATAAAGCCATTCGCATAATTCAGACTTCTATTCTAATCATAGTGTTTATTTTCATGAATTTCGGTTGATATAACATCCAACCTTCATCATGTTGAATGTTCTGAATTTTTATATCAGATAGAAATCTGTAAAATATTACGCAGTTAAATTTTATTTAATCCACGGAAATAGATTGGTATTGTTCTGTCAACTATCACCTGATATCTGTGTTTATTATTATGTTAGTATTCGATATTAAGGATTAAAACTTAACATTCCAGGAGTTTTTCACTAAAAAAAAATATTAAGCCTTGAAACAAGGACGATTGGCAATTAAGCAAACGAATCTACTATAATAGGTTTTTTAAAGGGCAGTAGTGGGATGGACTACTCACCAATATGTTTATACACATTAAATTTACATTCATGCATGTTGATCGCTCGATAAAAAAAGGAGAATGGAGGGATTATATCCGGGGAAAGCAGCTATATGAGTAAAATATCATTCTGGAATCTAAGGACATATATTAATCGTATATATATATATATATATATATATATATATATATATATATATATATATATATATATATATATATATATATATATTAGAACTCCGGGACATATGCGTGTATATAATAAAATAACATAAATAACATCGTAAGGCAGGGCAGATACCATTACCAGGGACCGGAAAAAACATCGTATTCCACATCGTTACCTGAAAAAAAACGCATCCAAAGGCTACCGTATTCTGGATTTCTTCTATCTATATTTCTCTCTCTCTCTCTTTCTTTCTTTTTCTCTCTCTTTCGCTCTCTCTCTCTCTCTCTCTATATATATATATATATATATATTGTTTTTAAAATATAATTGTTTTAAAATATCCATATCCATATGTATGTATAAGTATATATATATATACATATATATGTATATATATATAAACATATATATATATGTATATATTTATATATATATATATATATATATATATATATATATATATACTAGCAAAAAGTACCCGTCGTTTACTGGGTTCAAAAATAGCCTTCAGAAAATGGTCTCTGATTTATGAAAGTATGATAGGTTGTGAAAAGGAAGGGTAGTAAAGAGATTGCTTCGAATTTGGAGGTATCAAAACCAAAGCAAAATATGGTGATAGTAAAAATAAAATAGATAAACCCCATAATTTATTAGGCGCAGACGAACACCCCATACCATATTTCTTCAAACTGAAACATAATTATCAAAGTATACTTACGCAGATAGATATGAAAACTCTTTATTTAAGTTTGTGCCTATTTCCATTATATGGAAACCAGGCGAGAACGCAGATCCCACAATGTCATTATACCATTCCTATTAAAGTTAAAACATACTTATTAAAGTGTTATGTACATCTATATCAAAAACACTTGTGAACTTTTTTTAATATTTTTATTCCCATACTTTGTGGACCAGATGCGTACGCAGACCCGATCATCATTATGCCAGATTAAACATACACATCCCTGTGTCTCCATACATCTTCTATCATTATATGTTATCAGTTTTCTATAAAAATCAACCATATAGAAGTCTATTCGTGACCAGACACACACACATCGACGCTCAGCTTTATATATATATATATATATATATATATATATATATATATATATATATATATATATATATATATATATACAGAATTCAAAATTCAAATGCAACTGAATGTTACAACTGTTTTCACATATAATGAGATTATTAACTTGATCTTCAGATCACTTGAAATATGATCAGCATCTACTTTGCCTCTTGCTACGAAAGGCAGATTATTATATATTGTTAATATATATTTATATTACTCCTAGTTGAGTGAACTCAATTCAAATTCTTAAGAACATAGTTTTGCGCTAAGAGAAAACTTTTACTCTTACAACAGAGCTAATCGTCAAAGTCGGCAGCAAATGCCCTCATCTGGATATGTACGTTCCATAAGACGCATACATACGCCCTTAAACACTTGCAAGTACGAATTTGTCCATTCGTACTTTTGCGTGTATATGAATGTATTTATTCATGTGTTCATGTTGCTTGTGTGGTTTTGGATGTCTGGCAAAGCGAGCTCCGTATCATGTGTCATTCTGATGAGGATCGGCGCCAGCCAAGTTGCGTCAAGTCGAACAGAGAAGATTGGGTATGTTATTCACCCGATTCACATAGACCCGTACATTTCCAACCGCCCGCACCCAGCCCTCATAATTTACAAGTTCTGTTCTCGCCATCTGCTGAGACGAGGCGCACCATGTCCGACACTCACACTCCAGCGATCGGGGCCCCACCAGTTCCCTTTTATTGTTTGTTTATCTTGCGGTGAGTATACAATCATACCAAACGAAATGAAATGTTCACAGATGATGGGGATGAGCCAGAGATGGTGACGGTGAAGAAAGAACACGAATTCTATGAACAGTAATAATGGAAAGGAAAACGTTAGTGTAAAATACACGTCTTGCTTTCAATATATCTATTAATCTATATCTCTAATTTATTTTTAACACACACACACACACACGCACATATATATATGTATATATATATATATATATATATATATATATATATATATATATATGTGTGTGTGTGTGTATATACTTTTAAGTAAACAAATTACATTAGGTCATGACGACAACAGAACTTATGTTTCGGTCAAAAACGATTTCATTTGGGTTACTTATACTTCACGTTAAATTGGAAGCTAGGCCTCAAGTGACAACCGAATCTATCAATTTAGTTTATATATACTTTTCATTTAAGGCATAACTGCTGAGAGGAGAGGGTTTAGAGTAATTGTACTGTATACAGATGGTGGGGAAGGTAAACATTACCAAGTTCAGACAATGTAAAGGCATATACATAAATAGAGTTATAGAAGCGTCGGTTTGGAAGTCAATAATTTAAAACAACTGGATTCAAAGTTAAAGCTATAAGAAGAGGAGGAAGGAAACAGACAAGAAAATAAGACGATTAATTTGCAGATCACAGGAGTATCTCTATCGTTGCAGATAGAATTCTCAGCTCAACGGGAAATTATAAACCAATTTTTTAAATTGTATATGTGAACTATGCATTTACGGAAATATATTTAGTATCCAATTTAATTATAATTTAATATTACAAATATTTTTTGTTCAAAAAATTAATTTAAAAAACCATTGTATCCTACTTTTAAATAGTACCTTCCCTCTTCTCACCCGCTTATATTCCAGCTTACTATACCATGGTTCAAATTTATAGTCTTAAGTTATTAAAAGATTTTTAACACTTATTTTTCATTTGTAATATTTTTCAACTACAGCTTGCGTTTATGTTACTTATGTTTTTGATCTATATATTAATACGATAGCGTGTGTGTTATTTTCTGTTACGCTTACATCCGGGTTCGTTAATTGTTATGCACTTCTATTTTCTGTAATTAATAATCTTACCAAGAATTCTTCATAAATTTCGATTATAGTTGATGGCACTCGAGTCATTTAATATTTTTATAAATAATTTTACTAAAAATTATTTATAATTTTTGTTTCGGTTTCGATTATAGTTGATGGTACAAGCCATCTATTATTTATAATTGAGTTAACCACGACTTTCTCATAAGTTTTGGTTTCGGTTTCAATTATAGCTAATGAAACTCCAATAATCTACTTTAAAAAATATTTTATCAAGAATTCTTTGTAAGTCTTTGTTTCGGCTTCGATTAAAGCTGATGGCACCTTAGTAATCTATTTTGTAAAATAATTTTATCAAGAATTATTTATATGTTTTAGTTTCGGTTTCGATTATAGCTTAATGAACTAAAGTTATATATATATATATATATATATATATATATATATATATATATATATATAATTATATATATATATTCATAAGTTTGGGATTTGGTTTCGATTCAAGCTGATGAACTCAAGTCATATAGCTATATAGATATTTTTTTGAATCGCGACTTCGTTAATTAGTAAAAAGAACCAATATTGTCAAACCAATAAAATATGCTTACATTTGTAGATATAGTGTGCTGGCAAGTAGCTCTAGTTTTGATGATTCGGTTGTCTGCCCTGTGACTTTACTAGGCTCAATGTATATATATATATATATATATATATATATATATATATATATATATATATATATATATGGATTCATTGGGTAATTTATTACGTCATTTTGGGTAATTATATATAGGAAACATTAGTTTAGAATCCACAAATTATTTAGATAAATGAAAAAGAAAACACACAAAAAAAGTAATCTTAATTAATGACGGACATGAAAATAATAGACAAAGTATGAACTACGATTGCATGCATGTGAAACAACCTTGATAGTTACTGTCATAGACATAAACGTAGTAAGATGCAGGTTACTTCGTGAGTTAATTATAAATTACAACTAATTGTAAGTATTCGAAATACCAATATTTAAAAATATCAATCGCAAATGAAATTAATCAATCCCAGCTGCTTTACCATGTTTTTATGTGATTCAAATATATCGGGAAAAAGCCTTACTCCGCTTTATAAGAATAATAATAAATATAGGCAAGGTACGCTGTCAGTCTCGATACAATAGATATAATCTATCGATGTCAGCAAAACCATATCGTTTTTGCTCGCTATGTTGGGATCGTATTCTAAGTAGTTTCAACTAAAAGAATTATTAATGCCGGGTGCAAAATTACACGCACTCCTGTATAGGATGATGCCCAAACATGCACGTTTTTTTTTATTGTTTCGACTTCCTTTGTGAACAATATTACATATACACAATGATAGAATTGGTACTTTTTGTATCCAGGTCACCATGCTCTCATGCTTAACTTTATATATGCACTAGCGGGGGCACCCGGCGTTGCCCGGGGTTTTTGTAGGTGTGTGTGGTGTTAACTAAGAAAAAACCCGGGGGGTAGGATAGAATTGGAAGCCCTGAGGCGAAGTTTGAAAATAAAATCGACCAGCCAGAATGAGTCATTGAAAGATGTTTGAATTTAAGTAAGAACGAAATTGGCAGGTGCGCGCCCGGAAGTTATTGAGCGTTACGACGACGACGACGACGAGGACGACGACGACGACGACGTCAATGACCAGTTTTGTTTGTTATAAGCGAAGTAAAAAAAGAAAACAACGCTAAAACTTAAGCGGGAAAACACAAAAAAACTAACGTAAGGAAAACGAACGATGAAAACAGATAAAACGAACACGTGAAAAATGGTTTAAATAAGCCTGTTTCGATATTAAAATTTAAAAAAAAACGGTGGGTACCCGGGTGTTCTTGGGTGCGTGGTCGGGGGTGGATAAGCGAAGTAAAAAAATAACAGAAAAACGAACATTACGTGAAAAATGGCTTAAATAACACCGGTTCACTATATCAAATTTAAAAAAAATCGAAAAAAAGGACATCTCACACCACGATTCGAACCCAAAACGTTTACATAATGAACAAACGAGCTAATCAACTGAGCTAATTGAACGTACATTACATTTGTTCAGTTTTTCAACTATTTAAAGTAAATCAGGTCATGACTTAACCTGACGCATGCGTAGAACCGGTCGAGAGGGCCGTTTTTGTTGACCTCCCTCTGTCGAAAATTGTCGATTTCGGGGTGAAAAAATAAACGTTTTTGGACAATTTTTCGATATTTTTCGGGCGATGTATGGAGCTTCGATATAAGACCGAGTTTGTGAATTTTTGTTGTGTCTGTAAAAAGTTTTTATCATACGCACAAAGATACACACATACATACACACATTTTCGCTTATATATATATATATATATATATATATATATATATATATATATATATATATATATATATATATATATAACCGTATACTTAAAACTAAAAAAAGAGTTTTGATATGCACACAAGGCGGATTCCCCTGTATATTAAAAACATCAGTTATTGCTATAACAATTGTTATAATAATATTAATAATAACAGCAACGACAACAACAACAACAACAATAATAATAATAATAATAATAATAATAATAATAATAATAATAATGATTCTGATTTTGTTTATCAACGTCTCTCTGTAAAGGGATGGGATTCATTTCCAGAGGATTTCCCTTAATGCCGGCTTCAAACCAGGAGTTTCAAAGATCAAGGATTTTCCTAAGGAAGTTCATGGTACCTATAATTGCAGAGGTCTGAAGGCCACCTAATATATCGGGGGTTTGTAGTTTTTTCAATTGTCCTTCTAGACGACTTATACTACTCCAAGTGTACCAACGATGGATCAAAATTGCTACACTTCCCATTCTCCTTCTCTCTCACATTCCTGTCCCAGGCTACTGAGAAGTATGCAATCTGCCAGTTTTTTTTAGAGCTTATCAATCATGACCAAATCCGGACGATTATGTTCCAATTGCTTGATCGTTATGACACTTTTGCCCCACCACGCCTCTACCTTGCTATCCTCATTGTTCTCACTTCATCGGGCACCTCCTCAAACCATGTTCCAGCACACTTCACCCTAACCCTCTTACACACCTCCCAATATATCCGGAGTCCCATGCGATCATGCCTTTTGCGGTACTATCTCTGGGGCAATCCACTAAACCCTGCTGCAGGTGCGCAATTGACTCTGAGGTCTTACCAAAAATCCGGCATTCTGCCGCAATTTCTTCTCCTAGAACCACTTTGTTGAACAATCGTGTTCCTACTGCTTGCTCTTGTGCTGCACAAACAAAAACTTCAGTACTCTTAGCCAGACACCCAGCTCGAAGCCATTGGCATGATCCTTCATCAGCCACTTCTGCTATATCCTGGAAGAACCTTCCATGCATTTACTTTCTTGTCAGTTCTTCTGCCCTTTCTCTGTCCATACATAATCAGACTTGGTCTCACATACCTCCACTTCATTAGTCACAACCTTAAGCATCCACTCCTTACTTCTAACCACATGCTCCTTCAACGAAATCTACTCGGTGCTAACACACTCTTTTACACTTTTCAATCCTCTCCCACCATCTTTCCTCTTTTGATACAACCTCGTTACGCTACTTCGAATGTGAAATATACCAAACATTACTAACCCTTTTCTTATTTTGATATCCATGGCACGCAAGTCCTTGTCAGACTATTCTTAAATTCCAGCACTGTATCTCACAACACTGACTGCCTATGCATCTACTACTACTACTACTACTACTACTACTACTACTACTACTACTACTAATAATAATAATAATAATAATAATAATAATAATAATAATAATAAATAATAATAGCAGTAATAGTAATAATAATAATAAATAATAATAATTAATAATAATAAATAATAATAATTAATAATAATAAACAATAATAGTAGTAATAGTAATAATAGTAATATTAATAATAAATAATAATAACAATAATGAATAATGATAAAATAATAGTAATAATAAATAATAGGAGTAATAATAATAATAATAATAATAATAATAAGAAGAAGAAGAAGAAGAAGAAGAAGAAGAAGAAGGAGAAAAAGAAGAAGAAGAAGAAGGAGAAAAAGAAGAAGAAGAAGAAGAAGAAGAAGAAGAAGAAAAAGAAGAAGAAGAGAAGAAGAATATTTTCGGAAAGTGCACACTGTGATTAATTCGTAAATCCTCGAAATAGCCAAGTATACCCCCCCAGTAAATATGGCAAACAAAAAATTTTACTTACGATGACGACACTAAAATGTCGTAGCGACCAGCATGGCATAAATATACGGCTGTGTGGTCTTCAACTCTAATAGCTTAAATATGAGAGGGGTAGAAAATTGAACGCCAAAACTGAACTGTGAAAAGAAGCTTCTAACTCAAGCGGGCATTCAAAAATACCAGATTGAATGTTTTTAACTATTTGAGAAATGTTAGCCTAGCAGGTAAGAAGAGGAAGAAAAAAAGGCTTCTTTTGGTATCTCGTTTCTTTTTTTTTTCTTTAATTTTTCTTTTTTTTTTCTTTTGCTGATAACCTCTGAAATCTTTAGTACCCAGAATATCCTCAACTATGGAAAAATGTACATAAAATACATCACTAAGAAATATGGGAAGGGAAACTTCAAAATCCTCTTTAATTTAGACTAGAACTGCGGACTTATACTAAGTAAAACATTTATTAGTTCTTCTGTGGGCGGAGAGAAATTTCCATGACTGTCTGTCCATGTCCTATATATATATATGTGTGTGATAGTGCACGATACCTCTCATATACATGTAAAGTTAACACTATACCTGCGTCAGAACCACAGGTTACACAATTCTGGGTTCGGTGCTGCCACAAACACCACAACATGAAAAATGTCTAATAATATTGCGAAAGGTGGAACCCAGAAGAAAGATCTGGTGTCATGATCGGTAGGTACTCCATCGGTAGTCAGCATGGGGGACCTGGTCGTCATCCTGCGAATGTTGGCTCACTTTTTCATTTCAGAAACACAGAAAACACTGACGCTGTGCAGGTAAGTATACCCTTTAATCTCAGGGATCCAAAAATACAAACCCAGCACAGCACAACCAAGATTACAATAAAAAAAGAAAAATCCGAAGTAATGGACAATGATAGAGGACAGACTCGTGTGTAAAGCTGTTTCCCATATGTATTTAATAATAAGCTCAACATCAGAAAAAAATAATTAACGAACAATCTTGTTTTAGGTTTAAGTAAAGAATGGAATTAGAAATGACAAGCACATGAAATAAACTGACCAATTACTAGCGAGGAAAAGGGCGGTTTTGCCCGGGCGTAAAAAAACGCCTAAATATATATTTTAAATCGTCCATATTTCGCATATATTATTATTTGATTTCAACAGTAAAAAATGTATTTGGGTGATATCAGCTAGAATCCAAACTGAAACTGTAGCATTCAAAGCTGGTGACATTAGCAATGCACCAACGAGAGCCCGCATCTGAACTGTTAAAAATCAAAAATAAACTCAGAAAAATTTATAACGATGATTTCAATTTTGACCTATTTTTGGAACCCTTTAATACTATTTAACTGGCTTTAACCCATGAAAGAAAGGGTCGGTAAAAATTTGAGACCCATCATGCTAATCTGCGACTTTAGTTTCAGAAGATATAGGGTTTAAAATATGGAGACTGACATGATGGCAGCAAATTCGCTTTCGACCATTGCCATTACTTGATATAGCACCAAAAAAAAAGATATACAGAAATACAAAAACATTCAGTGATGTACCGCACGAAGGTGGCTTTTCAGCCCTGCTAAACTCATGCATTCTTTGACACACATTGTGCAGACGTGTGCACCACTAGCACACGTTCTTGATGGTCCATTCCATGTATAATCAAATGCCGCTTCAAACCACCTGCTGTTTTGTACGTCCGTTCACAGTTGACACAGTTTATCTCCTGCAAAACAAGACTGCTTTGTGGCCCACTGCGCCGAAGAGTAGTCTGGTGGCTGATCAGCCCAGCTCTGCTCAGACATAATCTTCCGCACACCTCACACTCTAGACCAATTTGGCGCCCCTGCCCATCCACGGATCCTTTCACCCTCCCTTTCCTGATATCACGGTTAAGCCGCTCGTACTGGGTTCGATCTACCTCAAACTTGCCCACAACTCCCCACAATGCCATTCTCAACTCTCGGTCACCCAAAGCAAGTATCTCCCAGGTTGTTTCATCTATCTCACATTTTTTAAGGTAGAGCTCAAACAATCTTTGAATCTCATTTTAGGCTTTTTAGCCAGACGTCTTCCCTCGGCAAGCTCGCCATAAAGGAGTTAATTGGGAAGTCGACTGTCTAACATTCTCACAATATGTCCACTCCATCTCAGTCTATGTTTTATAATGTGAGCTTCAATGCTTAGACATTTGGTCTGTTCTAGCACCTTCACATCACTGGCATACATTTGCCAACCCACACCTAAGATTTACCGTAGGCACATTTGGTGAAACCGCTCGAGACGTCTCAAATGCTTCCTGTATGATGTCCAGGTTTCACAGGCATATAGAATAGCAGAGAAAACGCATGCTGAATTGGCAGATCCACAAACCCCTGCCCAAATTTCCAAAGACATCACTTGCCCTGCTGATCCGTAACGATACCTCATCATCCAAGGCACTGTGCATACTCAGTGTGCAACCCAAGTATACAAACATAGTGACAACCGCTATCCTTGACCCTCGGATATAAACTGATGGGTCATAGAATGACATGCCTGGAGCAGGCTGATACATTAAGACATACATTAAGTTTTTTTTCAGATTGATAGTAAGACCCAATGCGCTACAGGCAACGGCAAAGGCGTCCACAACATGCTGCATATCAGCCACCGTATGAGCCACCAGATCACAGTCATCCGCATAGAGCAAGTCACGGATGAGTATCTTTGTACTTGCATTGAAGCGCCTAATGTTGAACAACCCCCCAGTAGTTCGGTAACGAATATAGACACCATCGGAGCATCCCCCGGATGTCATCCGAAAGACCATAGAGAAATATAACGCAAAGAGTGTGGGTGCTGGAATGTCTCCCTGCTTAACACCATTTTCTACTGGGATAGGATCAGTCAGCTTTCCGCCAACGTTGATCACAGCATTCATATCATCGTGGAAGAGTTTTAAGATGGTTACAAACTTGTCAGGACAGCCAAGCTTTTTCAGAATCTCCCACAAAGCATCCCTATTGACTGTATTGAATGCCTTGGTTAAATCGATGAATCCCTGATACGTACCCTTTTGTTGTTCTATACATTTCTCCTGTAGTTGCCTGGCTGTAACCTTCTGAAACCACACTGCAACTCAGGCAAAACATCGTCAGCAATGTGCGCAAGCATTCTGTCCAGCATGATCTTACAGAGCACCTTACCGACTACTGACAGCAAAAAGATGTCTCGATAGTTTTCACATTCATCTCTGGTACGCTTTCCGTTGTATATCACCACACTCAATGCATCCCACCAATCCTGTGGAACACACTCATCCCACCAAGCAGGTCGCAATAAATCCGCTAAGCTTTGCATCATCTTGGGTCTAGGACATTTAAAGATCTCCGCATGCAAACGATTCAGGCCAGGATACTTCTATTGTTCAGACTGGCATACACATGTACGAGGGGTGATCAATAAGTAATGCCTCTGACCCACTTCCCATAGTAATAGAGTAACGAAACTTGGCACCGTTATTAGTCTTTTCTACATAGGAACCACCCAGAGTTATGCATTTATCCCATCGTTTGATGCAGCTCTGGAGACCATTTTTGTTGAACACTCCATGTTGGTCCTCCAACCACGACGTGATTCAGAAATACAGGCTGCATCATCTGGGAAATGCTTTCGTTTCAAAAACAACTTCATGGCTGGGAAGAGGTGAAAAAGGGTGCAACGCCAGGAGAGTAAGGATGATGGGGAAGAAGTTCATAACCACGCGCCCGTGCTTCTGATCTGGCAACATGTGAGTTGTCCTGCAGGAAGAGGGTACCTTTGCTGATCTTGCTACGCTTAATGTCCTCAAAAGTGAAGCATAATAGGCTCCTGTAATTGTGGTACCAATTTGGTCTCTGGATAATAGTGATAGACCAAGGTTTAATCCTGTGTAATCAGTCTTGAAAAACTTTGACTCATCTTCTTGGCACATCTCCAAATTCATCCTCGAGCATTCGACGCGTTCTCACTTCTGGAATTGTGTGAGCAACCTGGGAATCCATCTGGCAAACACCTTATGCATATGCAAATGGGCATGAATGAGAGTTTACACAGACCCTGTACTAATCTTGACATCTTGGGCTTTTTGGCGAATAGTAATGCGCCGATTTTCCAAAAAGGCAGCATCAACTTAACGGACAGATGACTCATCAATGGCAGAAGGGGGGGCGATCAGGTTTGGGAGCTGTTTCCACAGACTTCCGGCCATGTTTGAATTCGCGATTCCAGTGTTTTACAAGTTCATATGATGGGGTATTCTCACCATAAGTTTATTTCATTTCATCAAAAGCCTCCTGTGGTGTGCGTCCTTTTAAATACAAAAAAAAAAACAGATAACTGCTCGACATTCAATAGGCTCCATTTCACACCTGACTCAATTCAAACACAGGTAAAACCGAAACCACAATTAGTTCAGAGCTGTAATTTACCACATAACCCGTAGAGATATAAGTAATTTCACATGCAAAATTTCAGCTACATCAGTCAACTAGAAGTGTGTCAGGGGCATTACTTATTGCACACCCCTCGTACATACATATACAGACAGAGCGACACATAGTATTTTATATATTAGATTATATAGTTCATTGTAATGCTTTTTGTGTTGCTGATAATTGTAGAAACAAGTATGATTGTAGAAACAAATGCTAATATTGAAAATACAAGCCATTAATTATCTACTTAATATATGTATAGCTCAAATCGTCAGGGTTCGATCAAACATTATGTTTTAATGAAAATTATTTTTGAAAAAATGTAATCTACACAGTAAACATATAGAAACTTTAAAATACAAAGAAGAATGTGGAATTCAAACCGAAATCAAATCATCTCCTCATTTTTACGACGATCTCCCGAGACTTCCTTAATCTACGAGATGCTTCCAATAAGTTTCCAAGCTTCTTTTGTACAGGCGTTTTAAATTGTCGCAGACACTTAGAATTTCACTATGTAATTGCAATACAACTAATGAGATGGTTGACTTATTTTAATGAATTCAAATTCAAAGGAACAGCTAGAGCTGGGCTTGGAATATAAACCTATTATAGATTTATTGTCACAGCTGGTGAATTTTACAAATGCAATCTGAACAGAAGGTCAATGTAAAGAACACTATGCAATAAAATTCTGTTTTAATCTTAGGGAAATTCCATAGAAGCGTGTTGAATGTTTTCAACGGTTTTTGAAAAATCTTGCCTGAATCGAGCATCAGTTTTTGAATGATATATGAGAGTAAAGAAAGGCCGGGAGTCCGTGAGGGTGGACACTGATGAGGAGTAAGGAAGCCAGAACACGAGAGTTTATTGACGAAACAAAGAATTTCATGAATAAGAACCGTCATGAATCTATAGAGATATGTTCACAGCTTGATATCAGTGTAGGATAATTATTCGTAAGGAAGTATGTGGAAGATTTGAGCAAAGTTTCTCCCGAGACTACTCAGAGATGTTAGAAAGGAAAAGCTAATCAATTCAGATACCGCAGTCCTTGATGCTCTGATACCATCGATAAAAGCTGGATCTACTTCTATGTCATAGAGATCAAGAAATAGGGTACCCAGTGGAAATAAAATGACTCTCCCAGATCCAAGAAGGCCAAAAGGAGCAAATCTATCCATAATCTTATGATAGCCCCCCTATTTTTTGATAGCACGGGCATGATCTACATGTATTGGGTTCCCACTGGACAGACAGTAAACAGGGAATAATATGTTAAAGTTTTAAACGACTAGAGAAAAAGAATCGCTCGGAAAAGGCGAAACCTCTTCAAATAGGGTCAATGTTATTTCCTTCAGGACAATGCACCAGTCCACAACTCCAACCTCGTCACTGCCTATTTGACCAAGATGTGCATCAAGAAATTTCCTTACTCTCCCTATAATCCAGACCTTGAACTTCGTGATTTCTGGTTATTCCTTAAGCTCATGGAAAACCTTAGAGTCTGTCGTTATGTACACTTCAGAAAGTAAAAAAAAGCTGTGACGAGGATCGGGGACACGCTCACACAAAAGGACTTCCATGGAGACTTTCAGAAATTGTGGGCGCGGTACAACAAGTGCATTTACTTCGAAGGAGACTAGATTTCCATGTAGATACTATAAATAAAAGTGCCCGGAAAACTCTGGAAACTCATTTTACAGCATCTTGTATGATCATTTAACCAAATAATCCTCTACCATATCTCGAAACGAGGAAATTAGCAGTCTAGCTTCGGTTACCTTATATATATATATATATATATATATATATATATATATATATATATATATATATATATATATATATACATATATATACACATACATATATATGTGCGTGTGTTTGTGTGTGTGTGAGCGTTGCCCGGTCGTAGAACATATTTAAATATGTTTCAATTCATGCAGTTTTTTTTTATTTAATGTTATGAAGCAAATAGTCTATCAGTTATTATATTGTACTCGGTAGGTTTTGGTGTTGCGAAAGAGTCACTTATACTTATGAAATGTTAGTAGAGACAACCCGAGGCTTAATGAAAAAAACATTTGAAGTAGTTTGCTTGTGTTCTTATTGATTCTAGGCTGTCGACGTGCTTAGCAACTACAGACACGCACACAGACATATATATATATATATATATATATATGTATGTGTATATATATATGTGTGTGTGTGTGTGTGTGTAGTGAATATGTGATTGTATTTAAAAGGAGAGAAATATAAAAACAAGAAAATACTTAAATCAACGAAAGCTTTAGATGATAAAGCATAGCGATGTGCAATACAAACAAGGTATATCACAGATCCACTAGTAACTTGGTAAATGTACAATAATTTAGTAATATCATAAAATGTGACTTTCAAGGATGGGCACGAGATAGCGCTTAAATATAATTAACTTCCGGCTTTTTATTTTTCTATACATTCATTTCTAGCGGTAAGCACGTGTTCCTTTCTGCTTCCGGCGACATTAGTTGACCTGCCTTTTCCGATTTTTTTTATTATTAAACTTTGCTTTAGTTTGATTCATTGCTTAGAAAAATATCGCTTGTTTATTGACTGTCCTCTTTGTAGGTTAGCGTCTCCATCTCCTCATTGATTTATATTTTAATCCTATTTATCTTTACTCCATTCATCCTTTGTTGTTCGTTCTCTTCCTTTTCGGGTTCCAATCACGAGTATTCGACTCATTTGTTGTAGGTGGCCCGGCCAGATTATATGTAAATTTCACCTCGTTTCCCGGACAAACATGTGGCCCCTAACAATTTCCGAATTAGAAGTAAAGTTTTTTTTATAAATACGGTGGTGCTCATAAGAAAAAGAAGGGGGATTACTTGATTTCGACATTTCGAGAGAAATCCATTCAATTTCCTTTTATTTCACAGCTTATAAGGACCAGGGACAACTGGAGGATAAAGATTAAAAGACTTGTTTGTTGGACAATGATCGCCATAATGAGGCGATTGGCGAGTTTTCTTATGATTGATTTGTTTTTACGATATATGGAGTTTACAGCCGAATAAAACCGGTACATACATTAATCTATTGTTAATTGCATTTAATAAGAAATGTGTCTGGCGGAGGATGAAGTGTTTCTGAAGTTTTTTCTTAAATTAAGTAAGACTGAGGGAACAAAGAAGAAGTATATAACTTATAAATTGGGGAGAATAAAATTATACTCTCAACCTACTCTCAACCTTTTATTTAAATAATTATACTCTCAACCTACTATTATTATAAATAATTATACTCTCAACCTACTCTCAACCTTTTATTTTTACGTACTCAGGATCTTAGAGGTAGATGAGAATTTTAATTAATTATTTGAGTATCTATGTATCTCATCTAAAGATAACGTGTTAGCACAAAGGAGAGGCGCTATTGATTTCTGAGAATCAATTGAAGTAAAATGAAACATATATATATATATATATATACATATATATGTATATATATATATATATATATATATATATATACGTTTTATTTTTTATTACCGTATCTTTCTGTTAAGTTACATAACTGTTTTAACTACCCGGCCGTTTTTTGGGCGTCTGTAGATTCCTCAGACTTTTACAGAAATATGTATATTTCTGTAAAAGTCTGAGAAACGGATTTTTAATTTAATTCTAATTTGAATTTTAAATTATCTAATAATTACTGAATATTAAATTAGCCCTAGGGTATTTACCTATCTAGCTTATTATATATCTAAATTACAACGAGCACGTTTTCTTTCCCTGTATTTTAATTAAATTAGTAATTTTACTATTACATTAAAATACACTCTGCTCTTTAGACTATTGTTCTAATTCTCCTTTAAATTTATATATATATATATATATATATATATATATTCTCTCTGTTTCAGTTTGCATTTCTCCTCACACCACAATTCTTTTTTCAACTCCTTCTTTTTCATACATGTCTGAATAATGAGAAAATCTGACTGTGTTTAACAAAACCTTTAAAATAACATTTTTAGATTAATTTTTTTTAGACTTCTTTCAGAATAGAAAATCTGTACAATTTAATAAGGAATATATTTCATATAGGTTTGATTTAAAATATTCAGTAGATAACGAGAAAAATAGAGATGAAAATTTCAAAAGGACTGTATAACTGATTACGCTCAATAGTAGTCCTCGCCAGCGAAAGTCTTTTTATTGTCATTCTATTATTATTATTATTATTTAAAACATTTCGCGCGAGGACTAATACACACACACACACACACACACACACACACACACATATATATATATATATATATATATATATATATAAATATATATAATATGCCAGCTGTACTGTGGCTCAGTCTCTTAAAATGGAACACAAAAACGAAAAGAAAGACAAAGACGTATGTGTCTTATATTTATGTTCTTAATATTTGTTAATACACAATATTTTGAGGTGTTCTTTTTTTAGTACAGGTGTAAATATTGTCTGAGTTTCTTACTGTAGAACACGCAGCATATAATTGTCCATATGAGGAGCAATCACGTAGTAGAGGTAAGTCACACAATTGTAAAAAATAGATTTTAACCTTGATAATGGCTATTACGCCAAGCGATCTGTGAAGTGAAATTTCTTATATCGGTTTAAGTCATTCAATACACGTTCACTACTCGAACTTCTTGGAAAACATGAGGGGTTGATTTTATTATTGACACGTATGTGAAAATCGTGTGTATTAAAAACATTAGCAGATTTTCTTTTTACATGTCAGTAGAATGTTTTATCAAGAATAAATCGATATAAAAATAGAAAAAAAAACTATTTAAAGAATCAAACAACAAAGTAAGTGGTAGACAGATTATAATTATGAAGAAAGAAAGAAGCAGGGAATATAAAAATGTTTTAGGATAAGTTGTAAAAAAGGAAATAGTTTGGCAAACTGTAATTTTTTTTCAAATCAATATCTTTATTTTCGCACATTATTTTGGAAATTATATATTTTTTTAAATATAATTTATGAGAATATTCGTTTGGCGCTTCTTGGTTATTGTAGCAAAATTCGGAAATCGAAATATTTATTTTCAAGGGAAACCAATACTATTTGCAACATTGGAATATTTCAGTAACGAAAATATTAAAAACTTACAAAAAATTAATTATTTACAAAAATTATTTTCGAAGAAATAGAAATGTTAGCTATTTCCCTTGTGTTTAAATATAATTTATGAGAATATTCGCTTGCCGCTTCTTGGTTATTGTAGCAATGTAACATGTAACTTGACAAAATAAGCACACCCAATATTGTTTGTTCCTTGATTCATAGAAGACAATTGTGACATAAAAATTAGGTAGATAACCTTGCTTATTGTTGAAATTGACAACAATCTAAGTAGTATTCATGGATTTTTAATTAAGTATGAATTTTTCCTATATCGGATTTCGATACATTAATGAGGAAGCATCCTTTTTTTCGGCCGACCTGCCCAATAAGTGCGCCGTATATATATTTTGGTATTCATGCAAGATTTGACCCGGATCCTCGAAATATTTCGTCAATTATGGTCCGGAATCGATCAGCAGTTACCGGATTAAGCCTATCAAAGTGACAGACGCAGATGAATTTCAAAACAAATAAACCGGAAGGAAATAGAAATACAATAAATAAAAAGTAACAAAAAACTTGCTCTACATTTTACTGTATATATATATATATATATATATATATACATATTTATATATATATATATATGTATGCATATATATATATTCATACATATTTATATATATAAATATATATATATGTATATATATATGTATGCATATATATATATTCATACATATTTATATATATATATATAAATATATATATGTATATATATATATATATATATATATATATATATATATTATATTCCTCAACAAAAGTTGCATTTTGTTTATTTACATTTATTTTTTTTTTCAATTGTTTTATCAACCAATCTTTTTTTTTCTCAAAGAAAACATGAATTCTTTTCATAAATTTTTTGTCAAGAAAATGTACTTTTTTATTTCGGAAAATAAGCAGAAAAAGTTTTTTCGTAAGCATAATCTTTTCTTATAAAAAATAAGGAAAGAGTGTGCTTTTTCTGAAAACCGTACATTGTTAGGTTAAAGTACAGAAAGTTTTTTTCCAAAAAATTTACAAATTATTTTTGTCAACAGATGTTAAAAAATAAAAACAAAAAAATCCCAAGAAATAATCAAAAACTACATTAAAAAAAAGGAAACAAGAAAAAATGTGCATTCAGTGTTTCAAACATTTGAACAACACTCAGTCTAATCCGATGGTTCCCGTTGGAGTCCTACCCGTAATTAATGGAAAATCCAATATTTACATATTTAGAGAGGTTGCTCAGTTTCTTCACAACGTAAATATATATAGAAGTCTGTTGTGTTTTCACGATGAAATTTGTTATAACTTGGTATGTTATTGTTATTTATAAGTAAAAATAACATTTATATTTGGATATATAAATTCCAAAAATCATTTAACTCTAAATAAATTTGGTGACTGAAATAGAAATATCATTAGTCACTGAAAAAATACACGTAAAGTTTCATTTGGATTCTTTAATTTTCTATAGTAAACATGATCCACCATATTTACTTCGCTACTAGTATCCATTTTCGAAAAATAATCAACCGAAAAGTTTCAACATGTGGAAAATATAAATTAAATTTTAATCACATAGTTACATTACCCATTTAAAATTTGTGACACATTTCTAATATAATCATATTAAAAGTTAGAAAATTTACATAAATGGATGTTTATTTAAAAAAGAAAAATACTGCACTTGTCCGATATTCTAAGCGTCATGTTTTTGAAACAATTTCTTTTTTACATTAAGCGAGCTACTGTCTTGTGAAAGGACAATGATATTTCGATGTCATGTAACTGGTGAAGCACCGTTGGTGATATATCCCCTATATAAAAAGGGCAATATTGTTCCATAGAAAACAACCTTATTAATTAAATAAAATGAAGTATAACGTCATCATTAAAAAGGGATATAAAAAACCACCTGCGCACGATGAAAATACTAGATCCAAATATCGGAGCAATAGCTCCAATGGTTATTTAGATTAACGGTTAGAAACAAACATCATATCTTTACATTCATATATGAATATACATATATAGAAGTATGTGTGTATGCGTGTGTGCGTGAGTGTGTTTGTGTTTCTGTGTGCCTGGTTGTGGCTGTACAGAAGAGAAGAAGTACGAGAAGAATATCATTTCTAAAAATCTGATTCTAAAGTATTTTAACAATTTTTATTGATGTCACCTGATAACAAGAGCGCAGTGTCAAATAATATTTCGTTAGAAGACTCATTTATATATATATATATATATATATATATATATATATAATCCGCTGGGCGGCGCTATGGAAGGGGGTCAGTTGCAGAGAAAGTGTACATAAGGCGGGAGAACAAGACTTGTACAGACGGCGATAATTGGGGGTCAATGTAAGAGCTACCGTCATTCTATTGTCTTGTATGAACACTTGGTCTATACTCGAGAAGAGGTGTTATTAAGATGGTGGAGCACGTGAGAAAAGATACTGAACTCGACAACCTCGTGAACTTTTATTAATAACTCGTCATAAACACGTGGTAAACTACATATATTTGTGTGAAAGTATATATATATATATATATATATATATATATATATGTATATTCATATATATATATATATATATATATATATATAGAGAGAGAGATAGATAGATAGATACGCACACTCCTGAGCAAAAAAAAATGGGCTAAACAGATTTTTACATTTTATTGCACTAAAAGCTATATGATCAAATACTAATTGGATAAGGAAACTTAAAGGAGACTAATAACACAGAACAAGACATTTACTTTTATAAGTGCTTAGGATAGAATCGCATTCCCTTGTGATTTTTTCATAAAATCAATCATTTTAGACATGCCAAAGTAAAACACAGTGAAGAGGAGACGCTATTCCATTCGCTTTGCACAGCTTCCTACAATTTGTCATTGTTCTAAAATTTTATCCGGCCAATGCACGAGCAAATATTATCGATTGGTTTTAAATCGCGGCTTTGGCCTGACCAAAATATAAAATCAATTGAATCATCAGAAAAACATTTTTTGTGACTTCAGCAATGTGTGCAGACCCATAATCACGTTGAAAAATAATGTTCTGTGATATTCCCAGCTGCTGGATACTTAGTAACAGTTCTGTTTCTAATATTCAAATATATTCCTTGCATCGATTGACTTCTCACATCTAATAAGTTCCCCAACTCCTGCTGCAGTAAAAGTTCCTCATACCATTATGCCTCCATTCCCGTGTTTAACCGTCGTGTTTATGCAACTTGGCGAAAATCATGCTCCAGTTCTTCGATTGCACCGTTCGGGTGCATCAGGAGCATACAATAACAAGACAAAATCTGAAACATTTCTGAACCAGTCTGTATCTTTCTTGCCCTAACCCGAGAAAAATCTATTTTTATCTATGATGTTCTTCTGAGAGAAAAATGACTTTTAGGGGAAACTCCCATTTCTTTCATGCGTCTAGATATTGTATATCAAGAAACGGAATTTTCAACCCCTGTTTTAATTCAATGGTACACATAAGTATTCTTTCGATCCTCCAAAACAGTTAATTTAAGATTGGGGTCTTCATTCAAAGTGGATGCTCTAGGGCGACCAGATCCAGATTTCCTTTTTACCAAGCGTGCGACTTCGAAACTCTGACCAATTCCCTTCACTACAGAAAGAGATGTTTTCACATTTTCCATTTCTTAAAATATCAAAAATCTGCTTGTAAGTCATTTTGGACTGCCTTAATCCTGCAATTCGTTTTTTTTTATATCCTCGCCAAATTGGGTCTTGCCATTTTTAGGATTCTTTTTTTTTTCACTTATTATATGCTATAATAATCTATAATGATCTACAAAATATAAATTTTCAGTTAAAATTAACAAAAAGTCATGGAAAATATTGAAAAATCGATTTCTTCCTTCTTTCACTTTTGGCACATTTTTTGCTCATGAGTGTACATACATACATACATACGTATATATATATATATATATATATATATATATATATATATATATAAGTATGTATGTATGCATGTATATATGTGTGTGGGGGGTGTTTCCTGATCGTGCAATAAGCATAACATACTTTAATTGATGCAATATAATATCAACTCTGGAATATGTTATATTACGGGGAATGATTTTTTTTCAGTGGACTAATTCGGAAAAAAATAAACAAATAAATAAAACATAAAAATAATCATTATATGTCGTTCATCAAATTACGTCCGTGTGTGTTTGTAATATCACATCAGTTATATTTGCTATGGAAAATCTTAAAAATAGTCATTCCTCTCTTATAGATAAACAAAAGAAGAATTTTCACAAGGAAATATTTTACGTTACACCGGCCAAAGTATTACCGGTGTAACATGAAATATTCCTCTGTATACCTGCTTTGTCATCTATGAAAAAAAGAAAGCCTATTTTTAAGATCGGACTTTGTTGATTTTCATTATGTATCTTATATATTTCTGTACTAAATATATCCAAGAACGCTGTCAAGTGAAAGACGGAAAAAACCTTGTCTGTCTGTGTGAATAACAGTCTCTATAAAGAACTTCAGTCACTTCTTGGTGTACAGACTTGATGCAAATATACATTTATGTACAATTAAAACCGGTATGTTTTAAGGTTTTTGCATACGTACGTCGTTAGTTCAGACGGTATAGAATAATGCTTTTGTTTTACTCTAACTGATGACACTTGATTTGTGTTTTTTTCCTTAATATTTTGTAAATAGCAACTACATAAATGGTAGCATATAATAATAAATAGAGCATAGGCTCCATTAAAATAAATCCTTGATTCGTTTGAATTTCAAATATTTAGGCGTACTTAACGACACGTCCATGCTACGTGCAACAGCTATGCATTGAGTGCAGTAAAATAATCTAAACACATTGACCTTATATTAATAATAAATTCTAAATCTGTATGCATTAAATAATCATATTAAAGCGTAGTTTACGTCCGACCCACATACTAACAAAACAAAAATAAAATAATTATATATATATATATATATATATATATATATATATATATATATAATACTAAAAGTCTATGGATCTTGTATGTTTGCAATCAGATTTCCGGTTTTCAACATCCGGTTGCGCATGCGTAAATAGCAACGTCTTCAATCCGTTATTCCAATTCCGGAATTTTTATATCGCTTTTAATACAAACAATTTCATTTAATTTGATCAAATAGTTATTTATATATACAAATAATACATAGATTCATAGATAATTATAATATATATTATAAAATCTATTTATCTATGAATCTATTAATAATATGAAATATTACCCTATACAATTTATGGAAAGAAACACCTCTCACTTACCCTCTAATAGATTTCAACACTCCTACTCCCTCTGTTTTCGTTACGTACGCGAGAAATAGTTACGTGTATGTGTGAGAGAGAGAAAAAGGGAGCGATGTAAAACTGGATAGAGTTATCCCCCTTAACTAATGCAGACCTTTTTACTAGAGGGCGTTATTACAAAAAAATGTCTTTTTCTTCTTCCCATGTTTTTTAAAGTCGTCTGCTTACATTTCCAAACGGAAAGCTGAATCGGTAAATGCACACATTTCTATTACATTAAATAGTGTTTTCCTTTACACAATGGGCACTGAATGTTTGCTTAAATTAAATGAAAAAAAGTTACATTTTATTTTACTTTTCTATTTAAAAAGCCATTATTAACATGTGGAGAGTGTTTTTTTTATTATTCTCTACTTTCAACTAACAATTTCATTTAAAAGATGATATATCAAAATTTGAATTTAACTATAATAAGGATTATGATACCTGTTCAGTGCATATTTACCTATAAGTATGACCAACCACTTATAATTCAGTAACTGTAATTTAAAAAAAATAACAATTATAATAAACAGAACGACTCATAGAAATCTATCTATATTCTTTTTTCATTTTAATATACTTTCATAGAAATGCTTCTGTTATGTAAAAAAAAACTATTTTCTTTATGCCACAAGTGTCACGCTCATACATGAATTCCATAGCTAATATAACGTACTGACCCAACGGGTCACGGGTGGTCTAGTATATATATAAAGTTATAAAATATATATGGCGATTAAGCTACACAGTATATACCGCGTTCCATCCACGCTAGGATTCCTCAGGCTTATGCTAGCGTGGATGAAACGCGGAATATTCTGTATAGCTTAATCGACATATATATTTTATAGCTTACTACCTAACTCTACATATGTATTGAGACTGTTGAAGTAAATACTTAAAGTTTACGCATAAATAAACGAAGTAGTTATATATATATATTTACATATACATATACATATATATATATATATATATATATATATATATATATATATATATATATATATATATATATACTCGTATAAAAAATCACACCGCTTGGAGCTTGAGAGATACAGAATACAACTGACTAGTTTTCTCGAAAATCAAAGTTTCAATATCATCATCGACATTTACCTCACTAGCATGGACTTTTAAAATGCAAAACTGAACATGTCTATTCAGTCTACTAGACCATGCTAGAACCAACCGGCCACGTTAGATATGTCAGTAGCAAATCACGCCACCCTCTCGTGCTTTGAAGTATCGTGTACCCGAAAATATTAAAAACCCGATATTTTCGAACAAGCAGTTCTATATTATCACAAGGCCCCTTCAGAATACGGCTATAAGGATAGAATCTACTTAATAGCTACCGTACCAATAATGCAACGGAGCTAATAGTAAAAGAAACATTACCTAGTCCATTCCCCTTATTAACTTAGTTTTAAATATAATATAGGAAGGAAATTTCTCGTTTTAATAAACAAAAATCTTCAAACTACTAACAAACTGCCTAACCTCTTTAGCAGAAATGCAGTAAAAACAAATTATTATTACTTCCCTCTCGTTGGATTATTTTTAGCCCGAAAATCAACAGCTTCAATATATCATCCAACACTGGCTGCTCATTCGGAAAAAAGGGGAGGCTGCACAATTAGATCTATACTATATAAAGACGAAGGTCAAATCTTTTGAACTTGGACCACTTGGAAGCTCAAATTAACGACCCAAACCGATTAAATACCTCGCATTTACTCTGAATACCCTTTATGTAAAATTTCAAGTTCGTGTTTATGTACAGATAAACTTCATTTAAAATTTCTAGTGTTTAGACCAAAAATTGGCAGAGGAGTTTGGTAAAGTATTCAAAGCTCAACTCATTTAACTATAACCCCTTGACAGCTAAATTTATGGCTAAAAACAGTTTAAAAAGATTTTCACAAATGTCTATAACACTTTTTTCAAATCTCGGGTCTGTCGACTAAAAATTGACGCAGTAGGTTTTAGGGAAATGTTCACACACAGATAATATTACTCAAATATGTATAATGAATAGATGTATTAACTATTAATATCAAACCCAAAACTATTTGCTAAAATATTTAAAAGTATTCTTAATTCCAAACTAATTCACTAATAATTGCAATCCCAAAATTATTTGCTATTAATTTTCTATTGCCCTCAACTCCACACTTATTTACTATTAATTTACTATTAATCTCAAACCCCCAAAATATTTGGTATTAATTTACTATCGTTCTCAACTCCAAGCATATTTACGCATAATTCACTATTAATCTCAAACCGAAAATTATTTTATATAAATTTACTATTACTCTTAAATCCTAACTTATTTACTATTAATCTATAACTGATCTTAACCGAAAAATAATTTGCTATTAATTTACTATTGTTCTCAAGTCACTACGTATTTACTGATCATTCCCTATTAATCTCAAACCCAAAATTATTTTCTATTAATTTTCTATTACTCTCAACTCAAAACCTATTTACTATTAAAGCAAAATTGTTTGATACTAATTTACTATTGTTTAAAGATATAAAAATTATTTGCTATTAATTCTCTATTAATCTCAAACCCAAAATTATTTGCTACTTATTTACTATTGTTCTAAACTTCAAACATTTTTATAAATAATTGACTATTAACCTCAAACTCAAAATTATTCACTATTCATTCACTATTACTCTAAACTCCAAACTTACTTACACTTAATTCGCTATTAATTTCAAACCCAAAATTATTTTCTATTAATTCACTATTATCATCGACATCAACCTTATTTACTATTGACATTTCTGTCTGTCTTTGCAATAGACATAGTTATTTGGCAGGGAAATGTACACAGACACACACACACACATTTTCACTTTTATAGATAGATAAATAGATAAATTGATAGAAAGATAAATAGATAAATAAATAGATAAATAGATAGATAGGTAAGTTTATTTACTAATTATCTCTACCGAAAATTATTTGCTATTAATTTACTATTGTTCTCAAATACAAACGTATTTACTAATAATTCACTATTATTCACTCAACCCCAATATTATATGGTATTTATTCACTATTTCCTCAACCCCAAACTTATTTATTATCAATTAACTAGTAATCTTAAACACAAAATTATTTGCTATTAATTTTTTAAACTCAAAACTTATTTACTATTAATTAACTCTTAATCTCAACCCCAAAACTACTTGCTATTAATATACTATTCTTCTCAAACTTTACTAATAATTCACTATGAATCACAAACCCAAAATTATTTGCTACTTATTTAGTATGACTCTAACCTCTAAACTTAATCACATTTAATTCGCTATTAATCTCTGACCCAAAATTATTTTCTATTAATATACTATTACTCTCTACATCAAGCTTATTTCCTACTAGCATTTCTTGTAAAACTTTTAATGTTTAGACAAAAATTGTCTGGGTAATTTTGTATAGACAGCAGAAGCAATTTTTTACAACTTTGACCCCAATTTTGACCCGTTAACAATTATTTTTTGGTTTCAAATCAGAATAAAATGTTTGATCCATGTCAAGCTTTCTTACATTTAAAATTTCAAGTGTTTTGACCCAAAATTGACGGAGGAATATGGTACAATCTGCAAAGGTCACTTCTATCGACTTTGACATCTGGCAGCCAAATCTTTGTCCACAAACATATTAAATGCTTGCCGCATGTCTGAATATCCGGTATATTAAATTTAAAATGTTTCTACCCAAAATTGGTTTAGTAGTTTTCTGGAAACCACAAAGTTAAAATCTTTTTAATTTTGACTCCTTGGCAGCTCAAATTTCCAACTCAAACAGATTAAAAATTTGCTTATCTCTGAATACGTTTTATGTAAAATTTCAAATGTTTAGACCAGAAATTTGCTGAGTAATTTGGTAGAGACTTTAGAGGTCACTTTAAAAAAAATTGACCACAATTTCGAACACTTATCATTTATTTTTTTGACTCAAATTGAATTATTTAGCTAGCTCCATGTCCACGTTACCTATATCTAAAAATCCAAGTGTTTAGACCCAAATATTGTAGAGGGGTTTGGTAGAGTTCTCAAAAGTCAAATCGTTGAACTGTGGCCTCTTGACAACAACATTTCTAGCTGATGACCAGTCAAAAAGATTTTCCCAAATCTCAATACACTTATACCAAATCTCGTGTCTGTACATCGAAACTTGACACAGTTATTTGGTAGGAATGTGTACACAGACAGACACACAATCACACAGACATACATGCTTTTTCACTTTATATATATAGAGAGAGAGATAGAGAGAGAGAGAGAGAGAGAGGGAGACAAAATATTAAAAAAGAAGATATAGAAGAGGCTATTGCTTTGTCTTGTAATCATGGTGATGTCTAGTGGTGGATGAATCGAGTTTGTACCTTACGCCAAGCAAACATGTATCTTATTTAAATGTATTTGCACAGGTGCTTGTCTATTTTATTTACAATATTTAATTGAATATTTATGTTATCTGACTTTTAAAAAAATCTACTTTTTATGAGAATAAACACCCGCTCGACTGGGTATTTTTGCTGTTTACAAAATATAACTGCCCCCTCCCCTGTTGATTACTGCAGGTAAAGAAAAAAGAAAATGGTTAGTTCTAAACGGATTTAAAATCCGGGTGTTAATGAATATCACCATCGGTTGGCCATCAGCATTTCTTCTGAGAAACATTGGTAATTGTTCCGCGCGATCTGTGGTCACGGTGCGGTCAGTTGCGTTGTCATAGCGAAATCATTGGCTATTATCTTCACTTGGTCGTTGTGGTCAGTTAGTGTGGTAAATAACTGTAACCTTCGTCCATTTACACCCGACCCATAATGAGTCAATTCCTACCGTACATTGATTATGCACCCCGTCCGAATCCCTCACCTGGTGACTAGCCATTTAGTAAAAGATTGCTAATAGATGAGCGAAGATGGAATAAAGAGAGCCTAGCGAACACATTGTATGAGTCGTTGTTTTCTTCTTCTTTTTCTGCGTCTTTATCTTCTTCATCTCTATCTTCTTATTTATCGTAATTTTTCGTCTTGTTCCTTCATCTTTATCTTCTTCTTATTCTTCATCTTCTTCATTTTATTTTCTTCATTTTCTTCTTTTCTTTTTCTTCTACATTTTATTCTTCATTTTCTTCTTTTTCTTCTTCATTTTATTTTTAATTTTCTCCTTCATCTCCATCTTTATCATCTTTTCTTCTTCTTCTTCTTCATATTCTTCTTCTTCTTCTTTTTATTATTATTATTATTATTATTATTATTATTATTATTTCTTCTTATCTTTGAGTTCTGCTCTTCCCACACGGAACGCTCTTCTTTCTTCGTCTTATTCCTATATTTTTTCTACTCTAGATCTTTCTACATTCGATTTTTTCATTCTCGTTCGTTCAAGTATTTGCTTGCTTTCCTCAAGCTCATAATCCTTATGCTTATTTTTTTCTTTCTCTGTTTGCACATCAATTTCAACAACAACAGTTTCATTTGTCTTTCTTTCGTATTTGTAGCTTTTTGTTCTTGTTGTATCGTCGTCGTTTTTCTTATCTAGACATTCCCACACAACATCCTCATTCGTTCCCTTTTCCGTCAGTTAATGAAATTCGCTTACATTTTCTTATATACCACAATAAAATCTCTCCGCTTCTTCATCTTTTGCTTTTATTTCAACTTCTTCGCATTAATTTTTTATTACTACATCAGCGTTTTAAAAAATCTTTTTTTTTTATTTTGCTATATTTCTTCTTTTGTATACCATATCTTTTTCTCATAATATTACTTTATGTTGCTTATTTTTATTGGTGTTTTTCTTCTTTCCTACTTCTTATTTGCTTTCTTCCTTTTTATGTTTATTATTCGTACTTCATTGTTTCGTACTTATCTCTATCTCCTTCTTCATGTCGCATCTTTTTCTTATTTATTTGTCTCTATTTCTGATTTTTTTTTATTTTCATTAACCTACGCGTATATTATTTCTATTTTATTTTCCCATGTATTTCCCTTTCACTTTTTCATTCTTTCATATTTTTCACTGATTTTATTTCTTCATCACATAGTCTTTTCCTCTATCTTTACACCTTACATTCACTTCTCTTTTTCTATTCTTTCACCCCACCCCTTTTCAAGTACTTTCTCCTCTTTATCCGATTACTCTCTGACCTTTGGCCATTCACCCCAATTTGGCTCACTGACCTCTACGCCTTACCTACCCTTAATCCACCGTCATTTACCTCCACGATTACTTCCTTTCCTATAACGTCGACGTCCCCAGTGTCTGCACTTGGTCATTCTGCCCGCTTTTCATTCGTTCAATCGGCCATTCAGTCGCTAACTCATTCATTCGTTTTCTTATCAGCCACTCGATAAAAGTTCCGACAAACCCCGACACAGCCGCCCTTTCATCGAGTTCAGCCACCTACACTCACAGGGGAAAAATACCCTATATTCCTGATCCGTGCACAACGTCATCTCCATAATTTTATAGACGAAATAGTGAGGCAATTACGACAACACGGGAGGTAAATGGACAAATTTGGATTCAAAATTTGAATAGAATAAGGGAAAGTGGACGATGGGAAACAAGGTGATATGATTGATCAGATTGAAAGGTGGGTTTAACTGTAGATACTATAGACGGTTGCAAGTAGAAACGTTAATTATATTCTATTCTAAATCTCCTTAACACCCTCATACTCTTCCTCGCTTCTTAATAAATGTATTGTTTAATCGGTGCGATTCGCGAATAGATATCGATAGATTTCAGTTGTAGCATCGCGTGATGTAAAAATTTCCCACTACGAACGAAAAAAAAAAGCTGAATATCCTTCATACTTTTACTGAAATATGCATACAAATGTGCTGTGACTTGTGAGAAGATTATATTTCAATCGAGTAGAATAATCTATCTCCGACTTTTAAGCAATTTTTTGATACCCGTTATACTTTGTAAGTTTTCATATGACATGTTATAAATACTTTTAATTTATCTTGATATATATACACTTGTGCCCGATATTATTCATACCCCTCGGATCTTTGAGATTTCTATAAGAATATTGCTCAAACCAGAAGGTAGACAATATTAAAGGGATTTCAAACAATAAATCAAGCATAAGCATTTAATTTAAACTCAACAAATAAATAAATTATGCAAGTTTGAAACATTATACAAAGAAAAACAATAATGGCACTAGTTCAAAATTATTCATACCTCTCTTACTAATAGTCAATAGCATGCCCTTTATTCTTAATAACTGCCTATAACCGTTTTGGATATTTATCAACAAGGTTTTTACAAGCATCAACACTGATTTTTTACCATTCTTCAATGCAGTAGTTCTTCAAATCCCTAAAATTTCTAGGTTTTCGCTTTTTAACCTCAGTTTTCAATATGTGCCAGAGGTTTTCGATAGGGTTCAGGTCGGGACTCTGGCTAGGCCATTCCAAAACATTAATTTGATTATCCTCAAACTATTTCTTGACTATTTTGGCAGTATGCTTTGGATCATTATCCTGTTGAAGGACCCAGTTTGGTCCTAAATGGAGCTTCTCCGCATCCTGTCTAATGTTTTTTTGGAGTATCTCCAAATATTGCTCCTTCTTCATGGTTCCATCTATCTTGACCAAACTACCTGGACCACTAGCCGAAAAGGAGCCCCAAAACATTAGGCTACCACCACCATGTTTCACCGTGGGTATGGTGTTCTTTGGGTTGTAAGCTTCTCCTTTCTTCCTCCAAACGTAAGAAGCATCCATATGGCCAAACTATTCAATTTTTGTTTCGTCAGTCCACAAAATACTTGAGTAAACGGACTCTGGAGAATTCACATGGGTCCTAGCAAACTTTAGAAGTGCTGCAAGGTGTTTTCCGGTGTGCAATGGAGTCCTTCTTGGTCTTCTTCCTTTCAGACCATTTTCATGCAGAGTCCTTTGCAATGTTTGCCTTGATATGTTTATGCCAGAAGACTCCAGATTTTCTAAAATGTCCTTAGTAGTGGTGGTTGGATTTGCATTAACACTTCTTACAATATTCCTGGTGGCTCTAGCAGACAGCTTCCTTTTCCTTCCTCTACCAATCAAGTTGTTTGTTGTGTGGTGGCTCTGGAATTTTTTAATGATGCTCTGTACTGTTTCTGTAGGGACCTCAAATTTCTTGGAAATTGACTTGTAACCTAAACCATCCTTATGTGAATTCACAATTTTAGTCCTAAGATCATTACTAAGCTCTTTTTTCTTCCCCATTCTAATAATTTTTATTCTTTTATTGGTTTTCAGTTGATATAATTTTAATTTCTGAAAAATGCAAAAAACGAAATGAAATTAATCAAAGGTTGTATAAAAGCATTCAAAATAAGAATCAAACATGAAACAAACAGTCAGAAACTCGATTAATACTGAAAAAATAAGGGGGTATGATTATTTTTGAACATTGCAGATTTTATAAATAGCTGTATATTTCTTTTATTACAAGTATCCCGAGATTTTAAAATGACGAAAATGATCAGAAGAGGTTTATTAAGAATATGTATCAATATGGACGTAAACAATAAATTCTTACAAAGTTACACCTAATAAACTCAATTTTCAAAGGGGGGTATGAATAATATCGGGCACAAGTGTATATATATATATCATTATTATTATTATTATCCTTATTATTATTATTATCACTAGAAGTTTTCACACAAGCCTTCTCATCAAATAATTCTGTGTGGAAACAAGCTAAGGTGTACTCTGGAGTTTGAGTGACAACAAGTCTAACCAGATTTGCAAGTATTCATCACCTATTTGAATCACCTTTGCAAATAAATTTGCGTTATAACAATAGCCGTTTACACTTGTTTTCTCATTGGTCACTGGAATCTGAGTAGCAATAAGTCTCTCAAAGGTCCCGGTTCTGTTCACAATCTTCCAGTGGATGTCTGGTTCATGTTTTCTCCTCTTATTTGATGTGCCGCCAGTTTGAACCCTATTGCCAGTTCAGTGCATTTGCTCCGCTTCTCTCTCTCTCCTTGATCTTCACATTATGAGCTGCTGAAAAGGCGAATTCTCCATTTCATTATTAACTATTATGACTTCCGGTCTTCGTGCTTGGATAGGATAGTCTGTTTGTATATTCATGTCCCATAAATTCCTGTGATTTGTGTTTTCAAACACCGCTACCGATTTGCGCTTTGTACTATTTTTCTAGGCGTTTAAGATGCAGTTATAAGCATAATGCCCAGTATACTGCTTTCTACAATTGATCATGTCAATGTTTATATTCTCTTAAGGCTAGTTTGGTGCATTCAATTATTATGTGGCTTATTATTTCGTCCTTTGTCTACAGCGTCTGTATTTGCTGTTTTATTGTGTCTTGTCGATCTTTGTTTTGATATACTCGGTTCCAATCGCGATATCTTGTGCGGTTGTTATTAGAGATTAAAATTTAGGTCTCGTTTTCGTCATGCCCAAGTGTTTTTCTAGTTTCAGATTTTGTCATCCTAATGAATAAGCGGTGTTGGTGTTGCACTTGTCTTTTTTATTTCTCATCGCATCGATGTTATCTTTGTTCTCTGTCTTTTTTTGAACGGTCTCTTACTGCGATGATTAACTTTTTTGTAGACTGCGTTATGTATTTTTTCTAGTGTCACAGTCTTACATACAAACCATATTATTCAGTATTTCCTTTTTACAAGGAGTCTATGACCATCGCCCCTTGGGTGTTGTGAATTATGCATGCCCATGAATTTCCTGGTCTTCTGATCGAAGTGCTTTGAGTCTTCTTCGGTTCAAACAATGAACGGTCATGAGAAACTCTTACTGTTGACGCTGCCCATGTGCTTATACCCTTTATTAGGCTCCTACTATACAACTTAGTTTCCATGAGTTTTCTTGTTCTGGATTATTATTATTTTTTTTTTATTAATAGTAGTAGTAGTAGTAGTAGTAGTAGTAGTAGTAGAAGGAGTAGTAGTATTATAGTAGTGGTGGTTAGTAGTAGTAGAATATATATATATTGCTTGGGTAGTTATTTCCGTTAACATCACAGAGTATTAAATAAAAATGTTAAATATACAACCTCGGAATTTCAAAAGCTCGCTGTAAAAACTTGCAATTTTTTTATATAAACAGTATTAAAACATCTTATGCTGTATCATTGAATCTCTAGCATTATTTTTTGAATTCATACTCTTCGAGAATGTGGGTCGTTTTTATTTCTTCTTGTCCCGATCGTGCTCTCAGGCTTTACCGTCCCTTATTGATAAGGGAGTGATATAACAAATCAACTGTAGTGCAGGTAGAGAAGGCTCAGGAATATTTGCATGAATATTGTGCACTGTCTCTTGGGTCTTGCCTACAATGCTAACCTTCCGGTCTTGTGTCATGATGGAGATGACGTAAGTACCTGTTGTATAATATAATTTAATTAGTATAAATCGTTTAAATCATAGTTAGAAGAGGTTGTAACAGAAAGCCGTATTTAATCATTTAACTATATATATATATATATGTGACTGTGTGAGTGTGTGAGTGTGTATGTGTGTTTGAATGTGTGTGTATGTGTGTATGTGTGTGTGATAGAAAGTGTAATAGAAGAGTAGGGAAAGATTTGCATACACGAATGTGTTCATGTTTGTATACCACCGTGTGGCTGTGGAACTTGTTTTCATTTCTATGATGTCATGGCTCTGAAAACTGATAAGTGCAAGCAATCCGACATGGTTGACTCACTCGACTGGCTAATTGCCGACTAACACGTAACATTCAAGTGTATTAATGACACGAGCGCGTGAAGACACGAGGACATGAAATGAGACGCCCCGATACAAGAGTGCCCAAGGCACAAAAAACATATTCTATGCAGTGTGAAGTCTGGCGTAATACTTTATCACGATAACGCCATACGTCACAAGGAACAAAAGACCTTAACCAACTCGAGAATAGTCCCTGACAAATATGCATTCCCCACTATTTTCTATGAATTTGAAACAATAATTACTCTTTTAATGGATTAATGGACTAACTTCAAAATAAGTGTACCCCTAAGAGTTTACTTTTAATTGTCATTTAAAAATTTCGGAAATATATTAATATGAGATTGTAACATCTAAAGGATATACAAAACCCATACTGGAAAAATACCACACAAAATAATATATATATATATATATATATATATATATATATATATATATATATATATATATATATATATACTAGCAGAAGTACTCGTCTTTGACTGGGTTCAAAAACAGCCTACAGAAAATGAACTATGATTGATGAAAGTATGATAAGTTAGTAAAAGAAGGGGTTGTAAAGAGATAGGCATTTGGTACTCCAAAACTTTACCCTAAGACTAATATGATTAAAGCAAAGATAATTTTCGCGAAAATATATTTTTTTATATCAAATTTGTTTCCATTCATAGCTAAGAGTGATCAACAAAATGATGTTTCTTTACAAAGAGAAAATGTTATATATATAATAATATAACTATACAAGAAATAAATGTTACCACAGTAAATAAAAGTTACTTTTATGGTAGAAAACATCATTGCTTTGTATTTGTAAGTAGTTTGTAAGAAACATTTTTTTAATTCACGAACCGGTTTTAAAAGAATGAAAATGGCAGTGACTTTGAAATGGAGAGCTCCGTTTTCAATTTGAAGGAGGGGCAACTGAGCATTCTGAGTTAACAATTTAAGAGAGTTCCGTAAACGTAAAGAATATTTATAAAAATATTTTAATGTTTTCCGTTATTTTGTGCTTGAGGAATATTCGATTATGGCATGTGTAGTTTATATAATACTTCATTTAAGGAGTTATCGCCTCAAATTTCGTTTAAATTTCGGTTCGCTGAAATTATTTCACGTAAACATCATTAAAAACTATTCCAAAACAAAAAAAAAATGAACTGAACTTTTATTGACTATGGTATCATTTATTTCTTGTATATTTATTTTTTTTGGATAGTCGTTTTTTTGGCTTTTCTGCTAAACACTCTTACTAAATAATATCGACGAAATATCGAAAAACAAAGAAACAAAAACAGTTTTGAAAAATAATGAAGAGTAATCCAAAACAGCAAAATGGGATATCAAAAAAGTAAACGCGTAATTACTTTATTTTTTTTAAAGCAAATAATCAATATAAATATGAATAAGAAGAAAATGGCGCCCTTCTAAAGTAGAACACCTTCGTTTCAGTTTTACAGTATTGAACGGTGTAGTATTGCGCCGTGTGATTTAGGGTATTGTAATGTAAACAACACTCAGAAAGGGGTGTAATCAATTGAATTTCTTCTAGTACACTGACAAAAATTGTTTAAACAGATATATAAATAAAAATAAAAAGGTTATGTAAATGTTTATAAAAAGACTCGTAATCACGTGTGTAGGATTTTGTCCTTCTTTTGACGCGATAACAAGTGACGTTCTTATTTTTTATTATTTATCTATTCATCTATTTTCGAAAGAGTGCCACGTGCAAGTGGAGAAGGAAAAAAACAGAGTTATTCAAAATTGTGCCGAGAATTGTCTACATTTGTGCCTTTTTTCTGATTTCACTTTAATAAGAACGTGAATTTATGAGGTGAATTTATTCGACACAATATGATTCAACTCAAAAAATGAATAAAAGCTAACGTGAATTAAGATTAAAGTAATGATGTTATTCTGGATCCTCACCCCTTTTAACACACCTTGTTAAACTTTGTGGAATATTTACATTCTATGGAGGTCAGGCGCGAACGAACACCCAATAATTTTATTATACCATATTTCTTCAAACTGAAACATAATTATCAAAGTATACTTACGCAAATAGATAGGAAAAGCCTTTGTTAAAGTTTGTGTCATATTTCCATGGAGCACACGCGCGAACGCAGACCCCACAATTTTATTATACCACCCCTATTTAAGTGGAAACATACTTATCGAAGTATTCTTATGTACATCTATATCAAAAACACTTGTAAACGTTTTTTATTTCTCTTTTTATTTCCATAATTTGGGGGGGGCAGGCGCGAACGCAGACCCCCACAATTTTTATGAACAACTGGTCTGCCAGATCAAACATCCCTATTCCTGATCCTCGATACATCTTCTATCATTATATGTTATCAGTTTTGTTTTAAATAATCAACCATATAGGAGCCTATTCGTGACCACACACACACACACACACACACACACACGTTCAGCTTTATATATATATATATATATATATATATATATATATAAATATATATATATATAAATATATATATATATATATATATATATATATATATATATATCGGAAGTTTATTACTGTGAGTCCAGAATGAGTTTACAAATTGTTTCAGCTAGAGAAAAATCCTCAAAGAGGAAAATTCCAACCAGCATCGTCAAAATTGGATTTTTCCTCTTTGAGGTTTTTCTCTAGCTGAAACAATTTGTAAACTCATTCTGGACTCACATTAATAAACTTCCGATGTACTGCTCTGACTACACATTGGGCACTCTAGTCCGGTGTTTTCACCACTCGTATATATATATATATATATATATATATATATATATATATATATATATATATATATTAGTAAGCGAAAAAAAAACATGGTCACATTTTTGAAAACATTATTTCCTACTCCTTATATCAAAATTGTCGAAAACCAAAAAAAAAAAATATCATACAATGTTTTAAATGAAATATATTTTGAGATTTTCAGTGTAGGGCACTTTTTAAACCATGGGTTTTTTTACTTTATCATTAATAAACTATAAATAACCCATAGAGCCATCCGTTGAGTTCGGGTGAGTTAACTTAAATCAGGAAAACCGAGTGTACAAAACCAGTTAATATAAATAAGTAAAAACTTGAAATTAGTCTTTATGCGCGTGCTCTCTCACTCTTTTATTACTATCCGTCTTTCATTTTATCTTTGTTTTGTTTTTCAGCTAAAGAAGATACAGTATTTATACTTACAGTAATATTCTTTTTTTTATTAATAGACTAGTCAAATATTTTGTTTTTATATACATTTCACTGATACCTAACAGAGGAAAAGAGATTGTAACGGAAGCCAACTCGATAAAGACTGCATAAAATTCAAAAGTTGCGGGCGTCAAACTGCATAGACAAACTGAGAATTAGAAATGTAATAAAAGATGACAAACTTGGTGAGTAAATTATGAATGACTTTAAATGGAAAATAAATTTTAAAAACATAACTCACTTCAAAAACCAAGTAATATTTCGTATCAGAACCTGCAAAAACTTCGCTCATTTAGCCAACATGAAATTTTGAAACGCTAAACAGTTCTCTAATCGTATAATACATAAAACACATCTCCTAATAGTATGTATCTGTGTTGTAGTATCTTCAATACAGGATGCATATTTGTACGCAGGAATAACTGTTATATTTTGTTTCATTGAGAGAGTCTTATTATAAGTGATGCTTAGAAAGAGTCTTATTACAAGTGCATTCTTAGAAGAGTCTTATTAGAGTGTTTGTCGTTGAGAGAGAGTCTTATTACAAGTGATGCTGTTGAGTCTTTTATTTAAAGCTCAGTCTTAGAGTCTTATTGATAGTTTGTTGTATCTTTGAGAGAGATGTTGTAAGAGTTCTAGGGAGGGATGTTGTGAGAGAGATTGTTCGTTCATGTTCGTGTTATGACGATTCTTGTATATTAAAAATATGTTCATTCTTGGGTTAATAGATGTGTTGTTATGTGAAGCTCTTAGAGTGAGGAGATAGTGTTCAGACGGTCTTAGTGTAGATATGAGATGTAGATTCACATTGTGGATATGAGATGTGTATGTCACGACATTTTATAACACAGACGTATAATAACAATTCACTTTACCTTTTTGTAAGAATCACAAACACAAAGACGAGCTTATCATTATCAATAATGATGGGTTTATTTCTTCACGATCGGCCGTGGTTTTTGCATCAAGAATTCAAAGCTTCACATTTTAGTTTCAAAGACGTTCCTAGACGTTCGAATTCCCAGACCCTCTCTGAGTTTCTCACTGACTAACTCTCCAACTAACTAACTCTCACTTCCTATATTGAGACATCCATCCATGTCTGGCCACGTGAGCAAAATTCACGTGTTTCAACATGCGCAACTTTGCACGTTTCCGACATTATGATTTCCCAATAACCTATTTTTTCTTTGATGTTTTTACAAAGGAATTTAACCTACATATCTAATTTATTTAACCCATATTTTATTATCCACATTCTTTCTAACAATTGAATAGTTTATTCATTATTTATTTCATCAGAATTAACAATTTACTGGACATTCGATTTAAAACCTATTGTTCTTTAAAACTTATATCCAAAGTTCGATGCATGCTTTCTCTCATTTTATTTTCATTTTAAGTAATCTCTCTATTTTTATACATACATGAAAAGGGGACAGCCCTTATCATGTAACATAACCACTTATCAAGGCCTGGAAGTCACTCTAGAATAATGGTTGATGGGTGTACATTAGTCAATATGATTATTGCGTATTAAACATAAGTAGAGAAAGTGAAACTTCGGTTTACTTTCTGCAGCATGTAATTCTCGTTGCCCTTATTGTGGCTTTTAATCCTCACATTCAAGCAGCGATGTTTCTGGCAAAGATGGAAGATTTACTGTTTTCTTTGTCAGAATCTATCCCTTTTTACAAACATCGTTTGCAAATTTTTAAAGCTTGAACCACTATTTTAAGCTCTTTACCTCATATTGCTTCATACTAGGCACCGCCAAAACTGGGGGGGGTAAGAACTTTTTGACAGACTGTCTTTTTAAAAATCTACCAAAAATCAGGTAATTATCCAATCAATACGAAATTTTAAGCGATTATTAAGAGAAGAATGAGCTTTATAACAGTGTACTTATTTTTCATAAACGATATATATATATATATATATATATATATTGCTTACAACCCCCCTTTGTTTTGAGGGGGTACAAATATGCTTAAAATAATCATCTGAAACTGAACACAACATATTGTGTTGTAAGGGACAGAATTATAGATTTAAAAAATTATTTGCATACCTTATTTTGACGTCTGAATATCAGAACTTCGATTGTGTTTAATTATCTCGCTTTTGAGTTTTAAAGTGTGAAATTCGGTGAATATATTAAGTAAAATAATTAATTTAAGTTAAGCAAAACAAAAAAAAAATTAATATTTATACGAAAAAAGCCATTTTAAAATCTTTGATAAATAAATTACCATTTTTTTTTTAGCGAGCCGAATAATGCCTGACCATTATTAAACAGGGCATGCTTTGAAGAATCGATAAAAAAATCGATAAATATTGTGCCCTTTGTGTTAAAAATAGCATCATTTTTCCGATTCCGTTTGAAAACGTTTGCCGCCTTTCGACTACGGTGGGCCAAACGCGCTGAAATATATTTTTTTATTCTGCTTTAAATTGCACCCCCCCATTTTTGGGAGCCTGGCCACAACACACATACACATTAAAAACCAAACTCATACAAATGGTCACCCATCTGGTACTGGCTAGCCTCAGCGTTTATAATACATTGAAATTTTCGTCACTGAAAAATAAGTTTTTTTTGGACTGTTTGGTCTTCCATAGTTTTCTTTTATCAAATACAAACGTAAACCTTGTCGATCTAGACTCTAGATCGACGCAAAGTAACTGGTTGCCTATATGAATAAGTGGAATTATTTGAAATCCAGGTACTTATATTTAAATATTTTTGTATATTCTCATAGAAAATCATCCTAAATCTTAGTTAGACAACAAATAAATAAATTAATTATTTCAAAAACCTTCTTTTTTTTTTAAATATTTATGTACGTTTTTAAATATTTATGTACGTTTTTTTGGGAAAAAGTTAATATTTAAAATTTTATTAAAAATAGTAGAAAATGTTTTCCATTATTGTTTCCTATATGATAAAATTCAGTGTTTTATCTTTCTGGAAAAAAAAGATACTCAGAAATAATGGATTTTAATAAATGTAATTTAGTTTAAAAAAAACAAGAACAACTTGATTTTTCGGCCATTTTTGGCGCTGACTACTTCATACCTTTCTGTGCCAATTTCTGGCCATATTTGTGATGTAAAAAATTAAAATAGATTTCTTATTGATTTTAATATTTTAATATTCCATCCTGCTTGGTACTTTATATTTTATTTATAAAAAATAACTGTATGCGGAGTTTCACACTAAACAAAGTAATTTTACTACTATCCATATTGTCAAGAACAATTTTAATAATAAAGAGGTTGACCCACATTACAGTAAATATACGGGAAAACAAGTTAAAAAACGAACGCATTGAAATCTGTCCCTTTTAACACGGCTGGAACGATGGTGTATTGCTTTATCAAAACGTACGTACAGACACAAGCATTTATTTCAAACTTCACTGAAAATGTCATACTAAAATATAAAGTAGATTGTTATGTTTTACTTTTGTTATTCTACAATCTATGTAAATCACGAATATTAAAACGTTGTTTAACCTTGCTGCGTATTAGCTATATAGATATAGATAAACAGAAAAAGAAAGAGAGAGAGAGAAGTGCAAGGGAGAGATCGCAGAATCCTTTGCTCGGTATACACCTGCTTTACTTACGACCTGTCGTAAAGCTTCCTTACGCTGTTTATAGCCGTAATAAGACACCGTGTCTATTGTTCTGGCCACCATTACAAGCGAGGGTGCTTCCATCCTGCTGTCTACTTTCTTTGTCTCGCCATTTCCCTCAGGTCCGTAAGCTATCGGCCCATATCGACTCTCTGTCCACTCTCTCAGCCATAAAAGTCAAAACATTTAAGAAAAAACAAACTATTCGCGTACCAATAAATCCGGGAATGCCTATTAAAATAAACCATGCAGCGTATGTCTTATTCGTGGTCTACATAGGTGTATGCGTGTGTGCAGCTGTGACTTCGTAAGAGAGATCTGGGGGAGGTATCGCGCTTCGGAATGTGTATGTGTATTTTGTTAAATAAACGTTTTCAGTTTAGTTTTTGTCTTCGTCTGAATACTCAAGTAAACATAGGAATTTAGATTGAAATATGTGTTTATATAACATGTTTCTATATTTTTATGGAAAGTGTTCTAATATTACCATTAAATGAAGTTTAGGTGCTGCTGAGTCAAAAAAATTTTAGATGAACTTATGATTAAAAGATTTTCATTATAAATGTTTTCAATCATCGTTAATATTTATTTCAGACGTTTCTATTAACCTATTTGCAATAATATAAATTATAATAAATTACCAACATGAAAATTTACAAATTTTTTAACCAAATTTATCTTATACATTTAATCTTTCATTGTAAACTGCATAGTATCTATTAACAATTAAAATTCAATTACACTATTCCTACAGATACTTCTTACTATGTTATTTAAATTATCGTTTGTTCATAATAATTAATAATTGGATTAATAATTGATAACTGAATTGATAATTGATAATTGAACAATCATTTCTCAAACGTAACTGAAATGTGAACATAATTCTAATATCCGGCTGTGAAGATAAAAATCTAATTCTTCGTTCCTTAGTTATCAATAAAACGATATTTCTATTTAATGTAATTGAAATTTACAGACAGCATATTTTTAGAGTCGAGCAATGATTTTATGTTATTAAAATGAATTAAAATTACAATTTATAAATAAAATAAAATAGAAATATTTTTCATAAGCCAAGTCTGCGGGACTCTTTTCTGGTATGACTGAACGTCCGTTTCAATTCATTTCATACACCAGGATTTGACGATTCGAACTAAAAGATTTTATTTTCTGTTTACTCGACGAGTAAAAAACCCATCCCCTGTATTAAAAATTTAAATTCATTTGCGTATTTTCCCAATTTTTTAAAAATTTTACAGTTTGTTTGTTTGTTATATCAGGCAAAAAAATATGCTTGCCTGAAGGTGCGTTTTGAGTTGAACATAAACATTGAAGAACATTAACAAAACTATCTTTGTTATAAAAAACGTTTTTAACAAAATTGGCAGTACACGCTTTTGTTTGTTATTAAAACTATAAGTTGTTAGGTGAAAGTACAGGTGTTTTTTCGAAGAACATTTACGACTTGATAACGTGCTGAAATAATACCTTTTTAAATGTTTGTTCGGTCATTCTTACCATGGAGAGGGGAAGGTGTTTTGTAACTATTATTCGCTTTCAACTAACAATTTATTATTAAAAATAAGATATCGTGAAATTATATAACATAATAAAAAGAAGTTCTAAAAGTTGAATTCAACTTGAAAAAATCCCAACATGAACTGGCAACATGAACTGGCAATAAGTCCGATTCGTATACGTTAGTCAAGTAATGTTTTGTTTTTGCATTTTTTACCGTAACTTGTTAGGTTACCTTTTTTTTTTCAAAGCAAACCTTTTTTAACAAAATTGAAAGTACACTTTCATTCCAGAAGTTGTTTTTATATGAGAAAATATGAATGTTTTATCTTTATTAAAGTAATTGTTAAGTGAAATAAAGAAATGTTTCTGCCAAGAAAACCGTTATTTTTTCACCCATTCTTACCATGGGGAGAGAATGGTGTTTGGTAACTATTCTGTGTTTTCAACTAACAATTATTGAAAAAGCAAAAGGTAAATTTTCACATTAAATCCACCTCCACAAATTTTAACATGAGTAGGTTGCGGGTGTTTATTCCGAAAGCCGTTCTTAACATGGGAGAATGGTGGTATTTATTCCAAGAGCCGTTTTTTAACATGGGCAGATTAGGGGTGTTTATTCCGAAACCCGTTCTTAATATGGGGAGGTTGGGGTGTTTATTTATGGCCGCCACTGAATTATAGTACATAGCACAGGTCTTTATATTTCGAAAACTCCTTGCCTCTGCAAATTGTAGATATCTACTTATTCAGCATAGTCGAAAACCATTAAAAGTAGGCATTTAAAAGAAAATTGTGGAGGTGAACCTACTGTAAAAATACGAAAAAAAAAAAGATATCGTGAAATCCAAATTTAATTTGGAAAAACTATTTTAAAATAGCGCGGTACCAAAAATAAAAATATACAGAAATATACCCCGTTCGGAGTTGTACTTGCACAAAGATTTGTAAAAGTTGTCAACAAAAACAAATATATGACAATTAAGTATTTTCAAAGGTAAGATAAGTTACTTTTCTTCCTAACTGGATAATTTTTAGTGTTTTTATGGGATTCGTATACATAGATTCGGAAAAGTTGTCAAAGAACAAATGTACAACAAATATTATCAAAGGAAAGATAAGTTACTTTTCTACCAAACTGGATAATTTTTTGGTGTTAACAATTAAACAAATAATGTAAAATGTTAAATCGGCTTGAAAAACACAGTACTTTACAGCTATATTTTAAAATTACAAATGGCAGCAAACTCTGTGTTAAACACGTTATGTTTGAGAGAATGAGTTTAAACTAAAAAACGATACGCAATACTCTTAAAAAAACACCGAATATATTTCAGCCTATGCCACGGTAACATATATTGAGTGAGTTCCTGGCAGCATTTGTATAGTTTTTTAGTTTTAACTCATTTTTATAAACTTAACGTGGTTGACACCGTCTGGCGCCGTTTGTATTTTCCAAATATACCGATAAACACTGCATGTTTTCGAACCGATTAAACATTTTACACTAAATAAAAACACTAAAATCTTAGTCAGTTTGGTAGAAAAGTAACTTATCTTTCCTTTGATAACATTTATTTGGTATATATTTATTTTTCAACAACTTGTTCTTCTCCGTGTTTAAACAACCCCGTTTTATTTAAAGTTACGTTTACTCGGCTTTAAAAACAGTGTTTATCGGTGTATTTTAAAAATCAAATGGTGATTAAGTTAACTTTGGGAAAATGAGTAAAAACTAAAAAACTATACAAAACACTATCAGAAACCCACCGAATATGGCAGCCTATATCACGATAACGTAGATTCGGTGGATTTCTGACACTGTTTCTCATATATTTCTTTAGTTTTTAACTGATTTTCCCAAACTTAACGTATTCAACAGAGCCCTCGATACAAATACATCGATAAACACTGTGGGTTTTCGACCCGATTAAACATTTGACATTAAATGAAAACACTAAAAACGTATCAAGTTAGTAGGCAACGCAATTTTTCTTACCTTTGCTTTCATTTATTTGTTTCTGGACAAATCTTTTCGAATGTGTGTATAGTAACCCAACTCACCACAATATTAATTATAAACTCACATTTTTTAATGCAAAACAAAACAAACAAACAAAAAACTTGATTTAGCGTTTCAACATTTTAACAGCGTTCGGCTTAATCCACCGATAGTTGGCCCAGCCCAAGCCATGATTGATGGAAACTCCGGAGGATCCGGATACATTTCTGCAAGAGTACAATTTTTTTTTTCATTTACGCCTTTTTTTCACTTTTTGGAGTAGATTGCTGTACTAAGAATATACGAAACACGCATTTAGTCTTTTTATTAGATTTTTCCATTGCACCACATTGAGCAACAGGTAAAACATATTAATAAACTAATTACACCACATTGAGCCACAACTCAATGTGGTGTAATTAGTTTATTAATATTTTTTTACCTTTTACATATATTTACGTAATTCAAAATATTATTTTATTTTATACTCACATTTATACATAGTTGTTTTTTTTATTTTATTTATATTATCTTCAGGCGTTTGTTACCAATGTAAACTACAATTTTATGAACTTTATTTCATATATTGATCAAGTAATGATTTGTTACTCAAATATAATTATCAAGACAAATGTGTAGAAACCACATTATTAATATTATTAACTTTCAGTTAAATATATGAGTTTTGATATTACATGGAGGTATTGAGGAAAATATGAATCAAAACGAGTTGTTGACTAGTCGTGAATAAAACTTTATTATCCAAGGAAACATACACATATGAAGTTGTCTCGTAATTTTATTAATAGAAATTATATAACACTGGGTGTGAATGTAAAAAAAAAAAAAACACGGATTTTCTTGTTTGGAAATCTTTTTTTTATGTTGTAATGCTGGATATGGCGCAGCAAAACCAGCTGCCAACATTGCCCCGCTTTTTATTGAAACTAACCGAGGTATCTATTTAGTATCCTCGCCGTTCCTTTAAGTGCAATTGTCTGGATCTCTTTTGCACTTGGTTCACCAGGAAAATGAATAAGGTAGGACTTCAGGTTCTTCTTCATAAGCTCTGTGGCACCTATGATAACTGGTATGATTGATATCTCCTTAAGGTTCCAGTTTCTTTTCATACCATACATGAGATCTTGGTATTTGGTCTGTTTCTCTCTTTCAGCTATGTCCAGACTGCCATCATTAGGAACATTCACTTCAATCAAGGTTGCAACTCACTGTTACTTATTCCATATAACTATGTAAGGTTTCACAGCAGTATTTGAATTCTAGAATATTATCTTTTGTGTTCAGTCAGCTTACTTGCTATGAAAATAGATAAACCACACTTTTATTGCCACAGATGTATGCATATATCTATCTATCCATATATTATCTATATGCATATATGCCCATCTATTTTCTTTATCTAACCATCTTTTCTCTGTCTCTGTATCTCTCTTCATCCCTATTTCTCTGTCCACCTATATATTTATCTACCCGTTGATATTTCGTTTTGTCTATTGTTTTGTATGTACAAACCATGTGACTGAACCGGAGGAATGTCCATCCCTGGAGGTCCTGCATGTGTAAATTTCTCAAACATTTTGACGGGTCTAAAAGAAGCGCAGGTAAACAACAGCTCGGAGCCTCGATGTCTGCTTTGCTTTCTTTGTTTTCTCCCTCGATTATTTGCCTCGTTCTTCGAATTCCAAGGCACTTCCACTTACTCAACTACCCATCTTTGTTTTTCCGTGGCCCGGACTGGGCTTTGGCAAAAATACACATACTCTTGTATGCATAGCCTCTCTTTCTTATCGCTGCCACATACTCTCTATCTCCCCCTTTCTATCTGTCTATCTATCTATCTATCTATCTATCTGTCCTTCAATCTATCCATCCATCTATGTCCTTGACTCTCTCTCTTTCTCTCTCTCTCTCTATATATATGTATGTATATATAAATAAATATATATATATAAATATATATATATATATTTCTCTATATAACTCTCTACCTTGCACGCAAACAAACCTGGCGCTATAAAACCACCTTAATTTCACATATTGGAATATTATTATATTTCTACTTATTAACAACTATTAATTTGGAACAATACTTAATTTATTTTTATAATATTGCTAAGACTCCAATTATTGTTTGCATATATATATATATATACATATATATATATATATATATATATATATATATATATATATATGTATATATATACATATGATATTCCTAGATGTCGTCAAATTTTTTCAACACTTTTTTGTACAGACATTTTAAATTGTCGAACACTCTTGAAAATTCAGTACGTTATTTCTATACTTCCCATAATGTAACTGACTCATGTTTTCCTTTTTTTAATTTCAGGTTCAAATGAAAAGATACAGCAGGAATAGCAATACACCCGACAAACGCCTAATTGTCACAACTGAATTTCAAAACTGCAATCTGGACGTGAGAACAATTAAGAAAACTATATGCGATATATTCTGTTTTTAACTTGGGAATATGCGATAGAAATGTATGGAATTTTCCAGACCATCTTACGTGAATCAATCATCGGTTTTCGAGGTGCATAAGAGATTCAAAGAAGGCAGGGAGTGCGCGATGAATGATGAGAAGGGTGGCAGGAGTCAGGACGTCAGAACATCAGAGTTTATTGGACAAATAAAGAATTTCATAGATAAGGACCGTCATGTATCAACAGACACAGCCAGTACGCAGTTTAATATCAGTTTAGCAATTGTATACACAATTATTTGCAAGGAACGTAAAATTAAATTTAAAAGAAATGCATCAGAGAGTTGGTCAAGCTAATCAATTCAGATCCTGCAGTTCTTTATGCTCTGGTAACCTGCATTGAATGTTGAATCTACTGTTATTATCCGAAGACCAAGAAGCAGAGTTCCCATTGGAAGCATGCTGTCACTCCCAGACCAAAGAATCTTAGACAAAACAAATCTACCTAGGAACTTATGCTTCTCTCTCTTTTTTTACACGACGCCCATAATCTACATGCACTGAGCTCCCACAAGATAGACCGTTAACAAAGAATAACATGTTAAGGTTTTAAGAGAGTCAACGAACACATTCGGTCGGAAGCGGTCAGCACTCGTCAAATTTGCTCACTGGTACTTCCTCAAAAACAATGCACTGGGTTACAACTTTGTCTTTTTCTCTAGCTATTTGACCAATATGGGCTTCAAGACAGTTCTTACCCCTCCATAAAAAAATACCTAGCTTCATGTGACTTTTGGTTGTTCCCTAATCTCAAATAAACTTTAGAGTTTGGCATTATGAGCCAATTGATGGAAGGAAAGAGACCGTGACGAGGGATATTGACACATTCACACAGTAAGACTTTCATGAAGTCTTCCAGAAGTTGTTGGAATGCTATAACAAGTGCATTGCAGCCGGAGTAATTACTTCGAAAAACTAGAGTTGTATGCACTATCAATAAAGCATTTATACGAAAAAAAATCTCGAAACTTTTTAAAGGTACCTTAGATTGTAATCGCTAATTTGTATATTCTGAGAAAGAAACGTTACTCCCATGAAAATTTGCTAATAAAAGTAGTATACACCGACACGTTGCCATGTATTAAAAGCATTGTTGAACATCTATTTCCGGATCTGTATTCTAATATTTTAAACTATGATAAATGTGCTGAGCATTGTCAATATACCAAATTAATGTATGAGATTTCTGAGTGATAACACTCATTAATTATTGTCCTTTATAAATTGTTAGTCTTTAAACATACCAGAGGTATTTATTAATGTTTATCTCTTTACATTATATAAATACAAAATTTTAAATGTGTGTTTGTTCCTAATCAATTATCTAATAAACTACTGAAATGATTGTCTCGAAATTTTTCGATATCTTTTTTATCTAATCCATACGTGTCCTTATATATATATATATATATATATATATATATATATATATATATATATATATATATATATATATATATATATTCGAAATATGAGGTTAGAATAAACAACCACGTGCGTATTAGTATTGTTTTAAATAAACAAATATTTATTCATTTAAAGTTTCAAATTTTTGGCTTATAAAGACTTATTCAGGAATTTTCATATATTGTATTGTTTAAAAAGAAAAATCCTGATGAAGGCTTCATAAGCCGAAAATGTTAAACTTTAAATAAATAAATTTTAGTTTATTTTAAAAAAATACAGATACACACGTGGTTGTTCTTTCTAACCTCATATTTCGAATTCCGTTTTCTCCGTGCCTTCTAAAAAGTGGATTACTACTAAACTATATATATATATATATATATATATATATATATATATATATATATATAACGAATAAAAATGTATAATAATATTAAATAACTCTTTTTTCAGAACCGTTGTTCTCGACAAAATCTTATCATTTGACACGTAAACTAAATTCAAATTCCTATGTCTCGATAATTGCGAAAAATAACGAGTTAGAGAGACTTATAACACTTACTCGTACTAACATGGATCTACAACAAAATCCCTCCAGATTAAATCAACAATGTAATATACGCTGACATCCCGGATGCTAGCATTGCTAAAGATTTGCATGAAGTTGTGAAAAACATATGATACCTTGTCCTATATTGAACCCAATTTTTCCATATATGATAGGAGGAAAATGCTTTAAGCGATATCCTCGAGCATTACTTTGCAACACGGTGGCATGAATTACTGTATATACTTTACACAAAAAACGTTCAGTAGGAGATACCGGTAAATTAGCAAGCATACAAATGCGAAATGGTGACATCGAAGTCGATAATCGAGGGGGGCTGTTCCATATTCGCCTTTACTGTCAAAAAACTATAAATCGCAAATGAATGTAGAATACTGTGGGTCAGATAAGTCGATCAAATAAATTTGCAAGTATATGAATAAAGGCAGCGATATGGCAGTTTTTGGCTTGCAAACACAAGAAAATAATATGAATCCAGCCACACATATCGATGAAATCGACCAGTATCAGCTGGAAGATACATAAGCAGCAATGAAGCTGTATGGAGAATTATTTAATTTCCAATACATGAGCAAAATCCAGCTATTAGCATTTATTTGCTTCCCCACCAAAGTAAAATGTGACACGAGGTCATTTTTAAAGTGGGGTTAAACCAGCTCCCCGAACAAAAGGAAAGAGGGCAATCTGGTTGGGTCTAAAAATAGTAATTGTCCCAGTATAGAGGGTTTCCCCTCCATTGACTAGGACAACTAGTTTGCAGAAAAGATACTACACTTTGATCCCGGCCTGAATGTTCACTTAGCAGTGCATACTCATGAATCAGACATGGCTGAGGTTATTCGTAACGTATTTGCCAATATCTACTTGAACTTTACAGCAGAAATTTATAATAAAGAATTAATACTGATTGAAGATGTGTGCTTCAACATCGCAAACACAGCTCTCGCTTAACTGGGATTGACATTACCAACTCGCTCTGCAGCTACTTTGTTTGATATAGAATTGCATCAGGAAGGGAATTATAACACAGGATATTTTTTGTTGTATATGCCATCAAACATGCGTAAACTAACACTTGAGCATACAACCAAATAATGCAAATTATTAATAACTGAGTCGGAGCAATCTTTTTTTTTCGAAATTCACCGGAAGGAACTGGTAAAACCTTTTTAATTAAAACTTGATTTTGTCATCGATCACACATAACAGAGCCTTAGCTCTTCCTTCATCTGAGATAGTTGCGACTCTACAACCAGTTGGGAGAACTGCTCATTCAGCAGTGAAATTACCATTAGACATTCATTTTATCGTAAATTCTATGTGCAATATCTATAAAACATTCAGCATGGAAAAATATTGAAGAACTGCAAACTTGTTGTTTGGGATGAATATCATCCAGAAACGCAAAAAAATCACTTGAGGCTCTTGATCGATCTATGAAAAATTTGTGGGACAATGTCAGACCATTCGAGAATGCAGTAATATTGCTTTCAGATGTCAGAAAAACGTTTCCTGTAGTTCCTCGATTAACACCAACGGTTGAAATAAAAGCTTGCATCAAATATTCTTCGTTTTGGCGGATATTAAACTTGACAAAAAATATGCGTGTTCAGTTGAAGAACGATCGATCCGCAGAGAGATTTTCTCATCAATTGTTAGAAATTTAGCATGAGAAAGGTTCGGCTGATCCGAGTTCAGGGCGGATTTTGTCGCCTCTTTTCTGCAATTTAGTTACGTCAAAAGATGAGTTGGCAAGAAAGTTTTCCTACGTATTCAAATTAATTGTAAGAATTCCAGTTGGCTGAGTAAACGAGGTATTCTTGCAGCTCAAACCGAAGATGTCTATGAACTTAAAATTAAAATTCCATCTTTCAAAAGTAAAGATGTCCTCATCCAATGCATTCATATGATTCAACCGGAAACGGAATTTCAATTAAGGAGGTTGCTTTTCCCAATTCGATTGTCGTTTGCAATCGCCATCAACAAAGCTCGAGAAAACTCTTTATAATTGTGCCATTAACATCTACATTAACATCTACACACTGACTATTTCACACGTGTATGTTGCGTGATCTAAAGTCGACAAAAAAGAACATCTCTATATCTGCTCAGAAAATGGAATAATGAAGATATGGTGTATCCAAAATTACTAGGAAATTATACATGTAAGACACATGCTTTCTTCTTTCTTTTTAGATATTTCCCATTTCACCAAAGTGAGCTACAGTAACGCGTTGTAGGGTGCTGATATATATATATATATATATATATATATATATATATATATATATATATACTCTGTATTATTTTCATCATACTCATGCGTGTATTTATATGTATTTTTTATTTATAAAATTATACTTATTTTTTATTTCATAAATTAGGTGGTTATCTTTTGTAACGATGTCGCCATATTTTTGCAGGGAGCATCAACGCTTGCGAGTGAATCACCAGTCACGTGGCATCGCTAAAAGGAACTTTTGTTATTGTTAATGTAAACAGAATGTGTTTACAATATGGGTAAAATATTTAGGCTGAAATGAGTTTTGACATTTAAACCCTAACCTAAATATTATTTTTATTTAAAAAATAACATGAATATACCAAGTTCTAGCAAGTTTCATGGTGAAACCATCAAAAACATCTATCTATTTAGGTTAGAGCCACCCTATTCTTTAAATGTTGAATTTTTGGCATTAAAAAAAATGCAGAATATTGTAGCTGAGATTCAAATCAATGATAATCTGCTGAAAATATTGAAAGAAGCAAACAGAAAAGAACCTCTCCCAAACACACTGGAAATAATTTGGTTTTGTGTTTCCAATAAGGGAGATTGAGTTACAAGAACACTCGGTAACATGCTTTAATCATTATTTTGTATTTTGATTTAATTTGATTTAATTTGAAATCACTGATAATCAACCAAAAAAATTAAAAAAAAAACAAAATGGAAAATAATTTTCGGGATATTTCGTAAAATGTAGTTAGGGTTCGACCGGCAATCACCGGATAAAGCCGTGCATTGTTGAAATGAATTAACAATTTACAGGTTTTATAAAAAAACATTAAGCTTTTCTTATATAAAAACATCGTTTTACCCTACCCCCTCAAAAATGTTACTGCAAACAAATGTAAGTTTTCTTTAAAAATACTTTCCCCTAATAATTGACGGTAAAAAATCATCATTTCTTGGAGAAAAAACAACTTGTTTTGATAAAAATATTGCACAGCATTAAAAAAATTAAATTAACAATACAAAATGGGAATTATCTTGAGAATATATATATATATATATATATATATATATATATATATATATATATATATATATATATATATATATATATATATATTCAGTAAATTTACAGCAGGTTTTTGCTATTATTTTTGATCCCGAACCATAATTGCAAAAAAAAAAAAAAAAAATTCCGAGAATCCGGGTAAAAAAACAACAACATATAAATAACTTACATTTTTTCAATTACAACAAGAAACAAGGCCATCTGCCTAATTGTCATTTATTAAAATTTTCTGCCTAATTGTCACTTATTAAAATTTTCGATGATTACAGAAAAAACGATTTCGGTTATGTTTGTTTTGTCACGTGACATGTAACGTAAATGCAAGGTAAATAGCGTAAATTTTTCATTTTTTCGAAAATTATTTTCTTAAATGATTAACTTCCACCGCATCGGTTTTCGTAAGTTTTGAATATTTTCATTACTGCGAGATGGAACTTTAGTAGATACTATTAGTTTCACTTGAAAATCAACATTTCCATTTCCGAATTCCGCTACAATAACAAAGAAACATCAAATTGTTTACGGATTTTCTCATTAATTATATTTGAAAGCAATGAATTACAACAGTTTATCAAATTATTTCTTTTTTTAAAACTTATCCTACAACATTTTTACGTTCTTTTCTTCTTTCCTTTTTCCTTCTGTATTGTCATCGGTCTCCCACTTACTTTTTGGGTTTATTCGTTAATCATTTTTATTTCCAATTTATCTATTGATATATTTTTAATAAAACACTACACTTTCACACACACAAAAATATCGGCTAATTTTATACCTGGCGAGATTTTCCAGTTCGCCACATACACGTCTCTAGTAAAATGAAACATTCATGTTTCCCCCATGTAAACCTCAGCAAGAACGAGCAGTGAACCTGCATTGAATGATTTGAACGGATATACCAATTTAATTTAAGATATTGCACTTCACAACACGCTTGGCGTTGTAATTTACATCTGCACAGTTATTGCTTCTGATATGGGCAAGTATATGTTGCGTGTTCTACAGTCGGAATATTAGACAAGCTCTACATGTGTACAGAAAGAGAGACACCACAAATATTGGTCGTATAAAAATAAAATATATACATTTTGTACTTTTTGTTTGGTGGTCAATTTAAACAAATTGAGCTATAGGAACGCGTTTCCGGGTACAGTTCGTATATTTATATATATATATATATATATATATATATATATATATATATATATATATATGAGAGAGAGAGAGAGAGAGAGAGGGAGGATGGGGAGAGAGATAAACATATTTACACAGACATATGGCCGCTTAGTAGCTATTATCCAGCTAAAATCTAATCGAATATGTTACACGGGTGCAAATGCTCTCTATATATATATATCAATTTATAAGTATATAAAACAAAAATTGAATACGCAAACGTTAACGTGTATCCGATTTGAACTTTAACCGATAAAGTATAATTGCCAAGTATACAAGTGAACTTTATGAAGACTTACACCTAAAAACTCCCCATTTTATTCAATTTTGGCAGTTTTGCAGCTATTTGTATCTGCTAAATACAAAATAGATTTCAAATTCCCTATATAGCAAGTTTGTAGACAAAAAATTAGAGTACTTTGGTAGAAACTGTTTTTCAGACAGGCAGACATACAGGAAGAGAGTTCACGTGTATATATATATATATATATATATATATATATATATATATATATATATATATAGAGAGAGAGAGAGAGAGAGAGAGAGAGAGTGCGTGAGTGAGTGAGTGAGTCGAAGAGGGGAGACAACGGTATATATAGAGGAGCATGTCTCTGGTGGCCTCTAACTAGCGCTCGGATATGTCCATCACCAGTAATCGCAATAATCATTTATTTGTGAAGGAACATTACTCTTGAGAGCACTTAAATACTTGAAATCCGTGTTACGACTGGTTTTGTTCAGCGACACAACAGTCATAAAGACACATATATACATACATACATGTATACTACGCGCAGATACTGGCTGAAGTAAGTATATAGACATCAAGAAAAAGTCTCATGATTTACAAATTACATTGGTAGATAGTAGAAAAGTAAGGTACATGTATAGATTGCCATACACATGTTTAACCCAATATGCTATGTGTTATAACCTTCATTTTGTTTATTTTAATAGGAATTTTATATGAAATTATGTTCAATACTTGGTAGTGTCCTTCAAGATGAGTATTGACTGAGGAGAGCTTGATATGGGTATCTAAAACAGTCCCAATTATCGGGTTTTAAACCGACGGTACCAATAACTTGTCTTATCTAAAAACTTTCTATAAACAAAATATATGAAAATAGGCTCTTATTTTCGGGTTTTCCTTATAATAGACCATTCTGCTGGATTTCTTAAAAAAAAACTAATTATATATATATATATATATATATATATATATATATATATGTACAAATGCTCTGCTGCTTGAGTTTAACATATTGGTTACTGAGATAGGAAACTGAGACTAGCTTTTAATTCAATGTTCTTTGTGTAAATGAATAGAGCTTACATAGTTGAAATGCGTAAGGATAAAAGCGCCGAATGTTTTCTAGGATTTGAGGTTTCGATCCTCAATTCTAACTATATTCAAAAGCTGTGATACAACAAAACAGGTTTATTTAAATGCCTATATATGTGCGAGTGTTTGTAGATAAGGGAGAGGTGAAGAGAGTGGAGGATATTTCTGTTTATATGCTTTTTGCTGAATTAATAAGAATAGGAAAACAGATTTAATATCTGTAACATGTCTTCTTCTTAAGATTACGGGAGGTTGTGTTTGGTTAACACTGCTAGGGAGCCATAATTTGATATACTGTTTTGCTTTTAAATCTTCGAAGGAGTTTTTTATGTTAAATAACTGATAATTCCTTAAATTAGCATTAGTACTATAGAAAATTCGAGACAGCAAGTTGGGGCAGTAGTTGACGGTTATTAAATGACTTACTGACTAAATAGTTTTCAATGAATGATAAAAAAAAATGAATTAGTTTTTTTTGTATAGTCTTAAAAGTTACAAAACGGCCAAAACTCTCTCTCTCTCTCTCTCTCTCTCTCTCTCTATATATATATATATATATATATATATATATATATATGTATATGAACATGATTCACTTCCAAACTAATAGACCGATCATTATTAATGTAGCATAATATTAAAGAATAGACTTATAAAATATTATAGGTAGATATATAGATGTAAACAGATTCGGTCGATATAACAATGTATCAATTTACAGGCGTATATATCGAGATAATTATAATTAAGATTGTTCATATATCCTTATAAATAACCTTTCTTATATATATATATATAATTATTTTTTTACTATAATAATTAAATACCTACAGACACTAGTGTTTCATCCTTTCGGGATTCTTCAGTGCAGGGTGTCACGATTACTACCAGTCGAACGATTCGACCCCCGCGACATCTCTGGCTCGATTAGCGGAGGCCGTATCCATTCGGCTACTATTAACCGTGTGAAATAGCGTTGAATATTAAACATTTTAATTTAAATGTTCATTACGTCAGACAGACAGTGATCAAATCGTTATACGATGATCTACGCATAAGAGCTAAATTGACCGACTTTTAATTCAACAGAAAGTGCTCAACGATAAGAAACGAATTTCTTAAAGGGACTGTCATAATTATTTTTTTACTATAATAATTAAATACCTACAGACACTAGTGTTTCATCCTTTCGGGATTCTTCAGTGCAGGGTGTCACGATTACTACCAGTCGAACGATTCGAACCCCGCGACACGAGACATCTCTGGCTCGATTAGCGGAGGCCGTATCCATTCGGCTACTATTAACCGTGTGAAATAGCGTTGAATTTTAAACATTTTAATTTAAATGTTCATTACGTCAGACAGACAGTGATCAAATCGTTATACGATGATCTACGCATAAGAGCAAAATTGACCGACTTTTAATTCAACAGAAAGTGCTCAACGATAAGAAACGAATTTCTTAAAGGGGCTGTCATAATTATTTTTTACTATAATAATTAAATACCTACAGACACTATATATATATATATATATATATATATATATATATATATATATATATATAGCTCTACCTACGCATTGATCACTGTTGCCGTAAATACTTAAAGTTTACGCAAAAATTTATACGTTCGTATATTAATTTATATGATTAAATGAAGTAGTCACACACACATACACACATACACACACACACACACACACACATATATATCTATATATATATATATATATACTTTTTGGCATTTCCACCTTAAACAAGTCGCAGTGCCACTTTGATGCAGGGCGCTATCATCTGAGACATTATTTACATGGATAATATGTAGGGAGTTGAACGGCAAGGTGCCTGTTTACATTGTTATTGAACTTCTGCATGTTAGTACCGCCACATAAGCAGAGACACGAAAGATTTTCCAAGGTCTAGCAGTCCGAGGGAAACCCTATTTGTAGTAGAAGGTGTTCTGGCATTTTGAATCGCTACTGTATATGGGGTGGTGTTTTGCTTTTCGTCGAGTTTGTTTGGGGTATTTTCCTCGAGTGGGTTATTAAGGCTTGTAGTTCCTCGGAGCACCTACCATTAAAATACTTGTAAAACAGGTACAGGGGTGCATCATTTCATCAAAGGAACAGAGGTTTTAATCTTGCTAGCAGTGCAGTATATTTTAGATTCGCGACTCTCTTTTGAACCCTGTCTAAGTGTGAGAGACTAGTAGCAGATGCAATAACACATATGTGGTAACAATACTCCATAGAGGAGTGAATGGTGACCTTGTAGAGATACAGGATACTCTCAGGCGTAAGTAACCTTAGAATACGGTAGTGAAAGCTCACCTTTATCACAACCATTGCAATGCAAGGATATATTTTTCCTTTTATCCTATCATCTGCTTAATATTATATATATCTTTATTTTTTGTTTCATCCAGCTATCTTTATATACTTGTATTTGTCCATCTACGACGTATAAAGTATAATCCATTTTATTCCGGACCCTTCATTATTTCCACTGATCTATTTAGCATTCTGTAACCTTTTCATGACTCGCTGCGGCTTGTTCACTGCAACTTCCCAGCCCACTATCTTCCCTTCCCTCTCTTTGACCACTGTGGCCAATTGAAATCTATTTATCTACTGGCTCTATCTAAGTGCCTTGTAAACAGACAGTTGTTCAGTCATGCTGACCCTGAGAGTTGGCAGAACGTGCCCTTCCAGCAATTCTCTCCCATCTAAAATGAATGCAATTCACACTTGTCATATGCCAGCCGTAGAGTGAAAACTAAATACAATCAAACGACCAATATAAAATGAGAGAGTTTGCATTTCTTATTTGCATGAATGGTAGCCCATCGATTTTCGTTGACGATAAAGAAATTCGAGAACACACCCTGAATTGTTTAGACTCTTCTTTTGCACTTTTGTTTATTTTCTTATTTTCTTTTGGATTAGGCGTACTTGCACAGTGTTATCCGAATGAAGTATAATCGTGTTTTATTTTTTTAATTGGTTTTACCATTTATAAACTAAAGATAAAAGTTATTATTTCATTCTGAATTTAAACTCTGTTATCACTCGCCGATTTTCATATATATGTGATTATATAAAATGTTTCTTTTATATAATTTTTATAACATATTTATATAATATATTTTTATACGTATGTGATTATATAAAATGTTTCATTTTGAATTATTCAATGTCTGACGACGTACATTTTTGCAAAATATCATACATTGCATTATTATACTATTAATACGACTGGGTAAGAATAACAGATAAAATGACAAATCAAAACTAAGATTTTTGTTGTTAGCATAAATGCAAATTAAGTCATATTTGGAAGTCTGAAATGATAATTTTATGTATTAGACACTTTCTAACGGGAACGATTATTATTCATAATACCTACATAGCAAGTTAACATAAATTATTCGAACATTAAACCATATGAAAAATATATTCTTTTTTGTATTGATATGTGTTTAGAGAATAGACTGAAATATTTAATAAGCAAAAGGTATACATAAAATAAAAGAATATATTCACTAATGAATTACAACATCTCAAAGTTAAAAATGTTAAAATGGATGGCTCTCTTCTAAGGGAGGCCCCAGGCTTTGATAAGCTCCTGGGTTTGACCTTTACACCTGATCTTAAATGGAACACATACATCAAGTATGTGGCCAAGGTTGCTGGGAAAATGGCGGGATCCTTCTACCGCTCCAGAAGATATCTCACATATGATGCAATTCTCTATCTATATGAGAGCCAAGTACGTCCAAAGATGGAGTACTGCTGCCACATCTGGGCGGGGGCTGCATAAAACAGCCTATCCTGCCTTGACAGAGTACAAAATAGATTCCGTGGCTTGGTTGGTGATGCCCTTTTCTCTACCCTGCAACCTATTTCCCACAGAAGAGACATAGCGAGCCTGTCATTGTTCTATCGTTATTTCCATGGCAGGTGCTCGTCTGAGCTCCATTCTCTGCCCCCCCTCGCCAATCTTTTTAAAAAACACCCGACTAGCTGAAACCACCGTCAATAATTTTCCCCACTCCCTATCTGTGCCTAAATCGAAACGTAGATACCATGAACAAAGCTTCTTTCTTAGAACTGCACGCCTGAGGAACTCTGTTCCGCTTACCTGTTTCCCTCTGGACTTCAACCTGGATGTCTCAAGTCCAACACAAACAAATTTCTGATGAACCGCCCCCCTAAGTAATGACACCTTACAAATTCTCCAATACTATTGTTACACTATCACTTTGATTACTGTACACACAATTACCCTTATCCCTGAGTGGATATTGGGCCTTGATAAGTGGTGAACTCCATGAAAAAAAAAGCTAGTAAAGATCACATGTTATAAAAGTGATAGATTGTTAATCGAGTGAAGAAAGTCATTATGCGAGGATTACACACCTCGATTGTAATAAACAGAATATTATTACTGTTGAATCCGGTTTATGGATAGTTATTAGATATGATAATACCACTGTGTGGTTTTCAAGGAAGCAGCCCTTTAATAATTTTTATAGTCCATAGGAAAGAAATATGTAGTAACGTGGATCACATCTGTGGAATTTTGGAACGATATTTTATTCGTAGAAATTCCATTAGTCAAAGTTTGAACATAGACATAGAAGAAAATAATCCTCAGGCTGTTGAAAGCAAAGTGGGGTTCCTTTCCCGTGCTAGAAAACATCTACATCTTATATTATCCTATATATCTACAAAAAACACCATCCGCCCAAACATAGAGTAGTGTACGCATATTTAGCTTGTACACCAACTATTAGTATAAACCTCTATGGCAGCATCCAAAAGAATCTAATCTAATCGATTCTGCACTACACAATAAACTCTGATTTTACATGGAAGTCACCACTTATCAAGGTCCGGAAGCCACTCAGCGATAAGGGTTATTGCGTGTACAGTAATCAATGCTATAGTATTGTAGTAATGATTAATATTGAAGATTTGATAGAGTCTTAATTAAGGCAGCGGTTTGTCAGGAATTTTTTATGTTAAACTTGAAGACATTCAAGTTGTAGTCAGGTTGAAAATAGGCAACCGGAAGAGATTTCCACAGTCGTGCACTTCTAAGAAAGAAGCTCTGCTCATGGATCTACGTTTAGATTTAGGCAGAGATAAAGAGTGAGGAAAATTAATGATATTAGTTTCAACTAGATGGGGGGGTTCGTGAAAGATTGGCGAGGGGGGACCAGAGATTGGAGCTCTGATTAGCACTTGCCATGGAAATAAAGATAAAGCAAAGACAGGCTGTGAACGTCTCTTCTGTGGGAGAGAGGTTTCAGGGAAAAGAAAATGGCATCACCCACTAAGCCACGAATCTGTTTTGTACTCTCTCAACGCCCTTGACAAAATACCTAATGTACGTGTTCCATTTCAGATAAGAAGTAAAGGTCAAACCCAGAAGCTTATCAAAACATGGTGCCTCCTCAAGACGAGAGCCATCCATTGAGATCCAGCGTTGATGATGTAAAGAATGAAGCTTGGTGTTGGATGCATTAAAAGTAACAAGCCACCTCTTCCCCCAGTGTACCGCGCACTCAAGATCAGAGGAGAGAGAATCAGAGAGAACTTTGTCATTTACGGTCTTTCATGTGTTGCCATAGATGGTCGTATCATCAGCATAGATATCAACGAATGATTTAAGTATGTGTTTTGGGAGATCATTGATTTAGACCAGGAAGAGAGCTGGGCCCAGGATGAATCCCTGAGTGACTCCAGCATTAATACTGTGGGCCTCTGATTTCTGCCCGCCAAGAGAGAGAGAGAGAGAGAGAGAGAGGAGAAGAGAGGAGAAACCGGTATATATAGAGAAGCATATCGGAGATAAATGGTTTAATAATTGAGAAAACATTTCCAGTGACACCGTAGCTAGGAATCTTGTGAAGTAGGCCCTTATGCCATACCTTATCGAAGGCCTTCGATATGTCAAGAGCAATTGCCCTAGAAAGGAAGCCTTTGTCAAAAGATTCACGAATCCTATGAGATATAACCGTTAGCACACCTGCTGTAGATCAAAATATTGTCCGTATGCTGCAATATAGCAATGTGTATAGTTTTGTAGGTAGTCCAGACGCGTGTGCTTAAACTTCTTGCTGCTCTGATGCCCTCAATAAAAATATACCCAGCCAATCCGAGAGTTTGCTTAATTTCGTTTCTCTTACTGTGGAGGTTTCGAAATGATGGCGGTCTGTTTATCGTAATTATCAGTAGAGATTCCCTAATAGTGTTTTAACTTGAAGAGATAGCCTTTAGAATTCATTCTTTGCTCCTTAACGGATTTCTTTTCTGCAAGTTCAAGGTATTTCTTAACACGAAATAGCACAGATTTTTCCTTACACGTTTTAAAGATAAGTAGAATTTTATCGAAATTAATAAAATGTTAAACCATCTATATGGATAAATGAGGGTGCTGATGCAGTTACTGATCCGCGCTATTTTTTAAATCGTATTTCCAAGTTTAATTAAAGTTTATGATATGTTTTTTATTCAATTGTAAGGTTAAATTACAGAATAGATACAAAACACAGTCCACTCCCCATGTTACGAATGGCTTTTTAAATAATAACGTTATCATTTCAGCATGGATCAATAAGTGTATGTGTACCTTAATAAGAAATGTTATGCATCATGTTTAAAATAAAATTAAGAATTAAATGTTTATTTTTAGGATATTTAAAGAATTTAATGTATCGAAATTTCAGAAGTGATAGCGAACGGGAAAATACAGCTACTATCATATACATTTCATAGTTTATGATGTATCCTAATATGGCAAAAGTAGCTCTGGTCTCCTCCTCAATCTTGCAAACTTAGTGACAAGGCTTTCTGACCGTATCGGTATTTACAGACTGCGAGACGAGTATCTGCTAAGCGTGTCTTCCGATGGGAACATCCGAGAAGAAAGCGAAGAGGAATCTTTGGACATGACATATCGAGGTGACTGACACAAAGGTGATGACGCGGTTGTTAGGGTTGGAAAAGGAAGACATTTAGTTTCCACTTACATTGTTCCTCACATAGGTTCACACAGAGAACCGCGTTGCCTATTTAATCTGTGATGAAATCTAAATTCTTCACCGACAGAAACACCACGTTCATTTTCATTCTTCCTTTTATCAGACATTTCACAAGTCCACACAACCAGCCGGATTGCAAATTTACCATGGAGTGAACTTTTTTTCTGGAAGAGGTCACTGGACAAGACAGTTAATTAAATTTTACGATTCATAATCATCTTTTCTATCATAGTATGGCTGTCTGTCTATGTCTGTTATCTATTTATACATACACATACATACATACGTACGTATATATATATATATATATATATATATATACATATATATATATAATTATTTGCATCCGCGCTGAAGAGCCGTATAAACAGTGAATCGCGCGTTCGTGTAGATATATTCTGTAAACAAAATCATGTATTGACGTCCGCCTGTCATATCAATAAGCAGGTGTTTTGTTGTAGATAAGGAAGCTGTTTTATTGTCCATATCGCCAAAAATGAATGACCGTAAATTTATGCGTAAATTATATATATATATATATATATATATATATATATATATATATATATATATATATATATATATATATATATATATACTAGCTGTACCCGGCCACGCGTTGCTGTGGCTCAGTTTGTTAAAATGGAACACATTACTCATAAAAAATCCATTTTGTATTGTTTATTTATTTTATTATTTTTACAATTTTTTCATCAATAACAGTTTTTTTTCCAAGAAAAGGAGAATTATTTACCATAAATTGTTAGGTGAAAGTTTTTTGTTTGTTTTTTTTTTCAGGAAAACTTGCACTTTTCTTTTTAAAAAAAAGTTGGCAGTAAATATTTCTTTTTGAAAACAGTATTTTTTATGATAAATAGAAAAAAGATGAATGATTAATATGAACACTGGAAATAGGTAAAAGTAGCGAAAAGTAAGTTTTTTTGTTTCAAGAGAATTGACAAATTATTTTTGTCAATAGATGTTAAGAAAATAAACAGAAAAATACTCCCATCATTAATTAATCATGCAAAAAAATAAATAAAATGTTGATTTAGTCTTTCCACATTTGAACAACGCTCGGCTGAATCCGGTGATTGCCGGTCGAACACTAAACTAATTGGAATCCGGTGCGGGGAGGGGGGTTAAATTCTGCATGAGTACCATTCTTTTTAATTTTGTCTTTTGTTCAATTTTCTGTGTGGGCTTTTAGCGCTAGCAAACTAACAAATTTAACCACCATCTAAAAATTCAACTATTAAATAATTTTAATAAGTGCCCAGCTTCTAATACAAATCCTAGAAAATCAATCACTCTTATTGGAAACACTGAAAGGAAGGACAAAACCAAATTATTGCCAGTATCTTTGAGAGAGGTTCTATAGGTGTATCAGAAAGTAACCATTAAAAATGATGATCAGAACCTTAATAATTTAACTTACAATTTTTTGAGCTTATAACTACTTGAAAATATAATTCAAAACGTATTTTTTCAATTAAAGGAGCAAAGATCAAATTTAAAAAATAACAGGTTTAATAGCAAATTATGCAATATTTGTTTCTTTAAAGCGGTTTTCTTTAAAAAAATATAAAGAAACTCAACATATTTTGAGTTGCTTATGAATATATGTATATATATATATAAATGCCAAAAAATAACTGACCTAAAAAAATACTATTAAATGAGTAATTCAATTCTTCATTATTAAGAATTTATCCATATTTATATTTTAAATTCCATGTATTTTTTAAATAAAAGGATTTTCTAAAGCGAGGATCCTAGAAAATCGCATTTTTCTAACGTGTTTTGCGCGAAGCGTAAAATAGCTGCTGCTGCTAAAATGAAATTTATGAAGTATGGTTTCCTCCAAGGGCATATATAATGTCTCTTTTTATTGCGTATGTTAACCTAAAGTAGTATTTTTCATCCTCCGTAGTTAAAAAAACGCACATTCACTTATAAGTTTTCCCTAGAACAAAAAATCCGCTTCATCGATTTAAAACAAATTCTTTTAATGAAATACACGACTTTTCGATGGATATATTTTAATCCTTCTTCATCAACTATTTTTTTAATATCTAAAAAGAGAAAACATTCAATGAAATAGAAAAAATTGCCATCAGCGTCAATGAAATATAAATTTTTAGCGTCAATGAAATAGAAACTTTTAGCGTCAATGAAACTTTGCCGCCAGCATCAGCTTACTTGACGATGTAACCATAACATGAGCTTTCATTTAAAAAAATATCAATATGTTTTTGTTTAACAAAAAGGGTTTACATTTTGAACTTTACAGGTGAATTTCCAAAAAACTATTCTATTTATTGTTTTAAATTACAATATTTTCTTTATTGTTCTTTTATCCTCAATTTGTGTAATATAAAACATTGGCAGATAAATTAATGGTACTTGTACAGTTTAAAAATTGAAAATATCGAAAAGTTTCAATTGTAGGTATCCGTTATGGAACAAAGTTCTTCGAAAAAAAATTCACTTAATTTCCTCAAGTAGTTTCTTTGTTTTCTTTACTACGAAAAAACAATTTGTTATGATACCGAGCAAAATGTTCGATTTTAAGGAAGAAACGCTAGTATTGACGATGGGGAGGAGTGACAGCGCTTAAACTGGAGTTATCTCCCTTTGGTATTTATAAAATTCAAACAACTTTTTTAAATCCAAGATGGCTGCCTTCAACGCGCTCTCATAAAAACGTGTTTTTTTCCGCTGCAAAAACAAAAAACAAAAAAACTACTTGATGAAATTAAGTGGAATGTTTTTCCGGAGAAACGCGTTTCATAAGGGATACATACAATTTAAACTTTTTTCAATATTTTCATTTTTTAATGTCTTGACTAAAGTGTACAAGTACCAAATTAATTATTAAAATTTTAATGAACATTTCAAAATGGGGTGTGAATTTGAAAAAAAAACGTTTGTCTAAAATATTATATTTGGTTTATTGGATAGAGCATAAAATTTCACATTGACCCTGAAAATATCGTATAAATTGAACCAATAGAAAAATTTTGATAGATTCTTAAAGTTTAAAAATTTAAAAAATATTTAATTCGTAACATTCTATTGTTTTTATTACGTAAAAAATGGCTGCATAAAGGCACGCCGACATTTTGTAAACATTGTCTTTTTTTAATAAAAAATAATATTTCTATTCTTTTTTAAACAAGATTAATAGTTTATTTTGGAAGTATATTCCATACAGAAAATAAACAACTCACTTTAAGGTAAATTTTAAGATTAGGCCTACCTCAACAATTTTATTTTAAATGACGACATTTATGGGTTTTCGACTATGCTGAATACGAAAATCTCATTGGAATTTTAAAGAAATAAGTAGTTATCGAAATATAAAAAGTTGTATTAGACATTGTATTCTATGGCGGCCATTTTACTCGCGTGCGTAAAAAAATAAAAAAATATATATAGTAAACAAATATACACATCTCTGACTGACATTGCATGCGCGTAAAAAAGATGGCCGCCAAAAATACAATGCATAGTACAACTCTTTTTATCTCGATAACTAATTATTTGTGCAAAGTTTCAATGCAATGTTCGTAGTCAGCAGAGCCGAGCACCTTTAAAAGTTGTCATTTAAAAGAAAATTGTGGAGGTGGACCTAATCTAAAAAAAATACCCAAATAACTAATGCACTTAGTGGTTCTATTTTTTTTTTCAATATTTTAGGCAGATTAGTCACTCAGTTACCAGATTTTTATGGGTCGATATTTTTACCATAAATTGTTAGGTGAAAGTTTTTTTCAGGAAAACTTGCACTTTATTTTAAAGAAAGTTGGCAGTAAACGTTTCTTTTTGAAAACAGAATTTTTATTATGAAAAGAAAAGATGAATGCTTTATATGAACACTTTAAATAGTTAGGTGAAAGTAGAGAAAGTTTGATTTTTTTTCAAGATAATGTACAACTTATTTTTTGTCAATAGATGACAAAAGAATTTAAAAAATACTCCTATCATTAATTAATTATGCAAAAACATGAATAAAATGTTGATTTAGTGTTTCACCATTTGGACAACGCTCGGCTGAATCCGGTGATGATGGCCGATCAAACCCTAAACTAATTGGATTCCGGTGGGGGAGTAAATTCTGCATGAGTACCATTCTTTTTAATTTTGTCTTTTGTTCAATTTCTTGTGAGGGCTTTTAGTGAATGCAAACTAACAAATTTAATCAAAATGCAAAAAATCCAACAATTAAATAATTTTGCGCAGCTTCTAATACAAATCCCAGTAAATCAATCCCTCTTATTAGAACACGCAAGGGAAGGACGGAACCGAATTATTGCCAATATGTTAGGGAGAGGTTATATATATATATATATATATATATATATATATATATATATATTAAGCAGATTTGACTCTCAGCTGCCAGATTTTTATGGGTTGCTCGTTAACTTACGATAAAACGTGCGAAGTATGCGCTTGTTTACGGTTGTTGTAAAAATAAAATGAAAATTTAAATTTTGCTCCGTTTTAATCTTATTTGTAATTGTGCTTCTCCCAAACAAATATAATCAAAAGAATAACATTCAACAATTGTATTTTTTATATAAAACACGAAATTAAAAAAAATACATATATTAACGAAAGAGAACTAATTCCATTTTTAAACGAAAAGTGTCAGTTTGGTGTATAAAAGTTACATTTAGTGATGTCACGTGATGGCATACGGTGTGAAAGAATAGTTCCAAAGTAAAGAATGGCCCATCCGTATAAGGAAACCCACCTATTTATTGTAGAAAAAATTAAGTATAATGTTATAATTAAAAAGAGATATATAAAAACCCGCATGGGTACATTAAACATATTATACTAAAATGCCGAAGCAGTCATTCCAGTGGATAGTTAGACTATTAATTATGAACTTTTACATTTTTACATATATAGATTAGAGAAAGAGGCGATAAAGATGCATCACTTTTGGTAGAATATCAGATGTATATAATAGTTAAATTTATAATTATTACTACTTTAAAAATTATATATGATAAAGGGTGAAAATCGAATAAATAAACTATAATTGATATATTAACTAACTGTACATGTATATATATATATATTTATATGTGTATATATATATAATCATATATATATATATATATATAATAATATAAATATATATCATATATATATATAAGTGCGTGTGTGTAGTAATTCTAATAATGTTCGTATTAGCAGGGTAAAAATACGAAAATATATTCAATGTGCTCATATATGTCTCAATAATATGTTTTTTTATTATTTATGAAACCAGACTTTGGCTAAATCGCTGGAAGACATGTATTACGCAAGTTTCTTAATGTACCATTTCACACTGAA